>NC_056005.1:78630485-78963527 GCF_018446385.1 Zingiber officinale | reverse complement strand
GCTTATCCCAGCTCCATAAGGATGGTTTGTTGGACTCATTTGATTTTGAATCATATGAGATATGCGAGTCATGCCTACGAGGCAAGATGACCAAGACTCCCTTTAGTGGGCACAGCGAGAGAGCGACTGATTTGTTAGGACTCATACATAGTGATGTATGTGGCCCTTTCAATGTCCCTGCTAGAGGCGGTTATAGATACTTCATCACATTTACTGATGACTTCAGTAGATATGGATATGTGTACTTGATGACACATAAGTCCGAATCCTTTGAAAAGTTCAAAGAATTCAAGAATGAAGTACAGAACCAGCTTGGCAAGAGTATTAAAATACTTCGATCAGATCGAGGTGGTGAATACTTAAGCCATGAGTTCCGTGACTACTTAGCTGAGTGTGGGATTTTATCTCAACTCACTCCTCCTGGAACACCACAGTGGAATGGTGTATCCGAAAGGAGGAATCGTACCTTATTAGATATGGTACGATCTATGATGAGTCACATAGATCTTCCGACATATCTATGGGGATATGCTCTAGACACGGCAGCTTTCATACTCAACCGAGTTCCATCAAAGGTCGTGATAAAGACACCATATAGGATATGGACTGGGATAGATGCCCAGGTGTCTTTCATGAGGATTTGGGGTTGTGAGGCTTACGTACGAGGTCAAGTCTCAGACAAATTAGGACCCAAATCCGACAAGTGCTATTTCATTGGATATCCCAAGGAAACTAAGGGATATTACTTCTACATTCCCAGTCAGCACAAGATAGTTGTGGCAAAGACTGGGGTCTTTCTAGAAAGGGACTTTGTTTCTAGAAAGACTAGTGGGAGCGCGTTCGATCTTGAAGAAGTTCAAGATGCGAACAATAGCACTGATGCCTCGATGGAAATTGAACTGGAACCACAAAGTGTTGTGGATGATGTTCCACAAGTAGTTGAGGAACAACAACCGGTTCAAGTAGACATACCTCTTCGCAGGTCTGATAGGGTACGTCGTCAGCCTGAGAGATATTCATTTCTCTTGTCTGACCATGATGACATTATGTTCATAGAGGATGAGCCTACCACCTATCAGGAAGCTGTGATGAGACCAGATTCCGAGAAATGGCTAGAAGCCATGAGATCCGAAATGGAATCCATGTACACCAACCAAGTATGGACTTTGGTTGATCCACCTGAAGGGGTAAAACCCATTGGGTGTAAGTGGGTCTTTAAAAGAAAGACTGACATGGATGGACTTATTTATAAGGGTCGCTTGGTAGCTAAAGGTTTCAAGCAGATTCATAGTATTGACTATGATGAAACTTTTTCTCCAATAGCGATGTTTAAGTCCATTCGGATCATGCTTGCTATTGCAGCCTACCATGACTATGAGATATGGCAGATGGATGTCAAAACCGCATTTCTGAATGGAAACCTACTCGAGGATGTGTACATGACACAACCTGAGGGTTTTGTAGATCCACAGCATACTAGTAGAGTATGCAAGCTGCATAGGTCCATTTATGGACTAAAGCAAGCTTCTCGGAGCTGGAATCTTCGATTTGATGATGCAATCAAACAGTTTGGTTTCATCAAGAACGAAGATGAACCTTGTGTCTACAAGAAGGTTGTAGGGGATATAGTTGTCTTCCTCATATTGTATGTGGATGACATACTACTCATTGGGAAGGACATCCCTATGCTTCAGTCTGTCAAGACCTGGCTAGGGAGTTGCTTCTCAATGAAGGACTTAGGTGAGGCATCCCGCATTCTAGGGATACAGATCTATAGAGATAGATCTAAGAGATTGCTTGGCCTAAGTCAGAGTACATATATTGACAAGGTACTCCTTCGGTTTGCCATGCAGAACTCCAAGAAGGGATTTCTGCCGATGTCACATGGCGTGAGTCTTTCGAAGACTCAAAGTCCCTCTTCTAGAGAGGAGAGACCGCATGGATCAGATCCCTTATGCCTCAGCCATAGGATCGATCATGTACGCCATGCTATGTACTCGACCAGATGTCTCGTATGCTTTGAGCATGACGAGCAGATACCAGTCAGATCCAGGTGAAAGTCACTGGATAGCGGTCAAGAATATTCTTAAGTACTTAAGAAGGACTAAAGAATATTTCTTGATATATGGAGGCAATGATGAGCTAGCTGTAAAGGGTTACAGTGATGCTAGCTTCCAGACCGACCGGGATGACTATAGATCGCAGTCGGGGTTCGTATTTTGCATTAATGGTGGTGCTGTCAGCTGGAAGAGTTCGAAGCAGGATACAGTAGCTGATTCTACAACAGAAGCCGAGTACATTGCTGCATCAGAGGCAGCAAAGGAGGTAGTTTGGATCCGCAAGTTCATCACTGAACTTGGGGTGGTTCCTAGCATCGCTGATCCAGTTGAGCTCTATTGTGACTACAATGGAGCTATAGCACAGGCGAAGGAACCTCGCTCACACCAGCGGACCAAGCACATACTACGGCGCTTCCATCTCATTCGAGAGATTATCGATAGAGGAGATGTGAAGATTTGCAGAGTACCTACAGAGGCTAACATTGCAGATCCCTTGACCAAGGCTTTGGCACAAAGAAAGCATGATGGTCACACTAGGTCATTAGGCCTTAGAGCCTATACTGATTGGCTCTAGTGCTAGTGGGAGATTGTTAGTTAGAGCCCTAGAGCCAATCATTAGATGATTGTATGGACTCATGTATATCATATTTTTGTATATTAATAAAGGCATTGGTTTTTGGTTATTATTCTTATTTGTATTAGTGTCAGATAAAATAAGTATAGTAACGTCCTTGAGTAGAACGTTCATACCTATATCAATCGATTAGTTGATTCGATAGTGAGATGATATAGGGAATACTACTCTAAATCATTTCAAGTCGAGTATTAGCATTCTGGAATAATGTTAATACAATAAGACTAGCATGTAGGTCAGCTCGATGACTTGATCTCACAAGTCATTGATATAGAGATATCAAGCTGACACATGGGTATGCATTAGAGAATGTATACTGAATGACCCGCCATGAGAAAGTATCATGGATCGTTATATGAGTGTCATATACTTTCTCATGTGACTATTAGTATGACTATTAGTCCTTAGACCTGAAGTCACCATGGATCCCTACATAAGGAGTTATGTACTTTAGTTTCGTCAAACGTCACCCGTAACTGGGTGGACTATAAAGGCGATTACTGGGTATATAACAAATTATGCAGAGGGATGTGAGTGATGTAGATGGGATCTATCCCTCCTATATGACGGGAGAGACATCGATATTCTTGATAGAGTGAGACCACGAAGTGTATGGCCATACCCAAATGAGTCAATATGAGATATTGAGCTCATTTGATTGAGTGAGTCTACTCGGAGTTCAAGATTTAGATTGGTTAGAGGATGACACGGTCTATGCCTCACATTGATCAATCTAGATGTGTAGGATAGAAGGACACTTGTCACATATTGTGAGGAGTCACAATTAGTAGTCACAAGGTGATGTTGGATCTCAACATTTCTTGTAACTTGGGTAGCAATGATGTATTGCTAGATGTCGCTCATTTCTTATGTTTCTAAAGGAGTTTAGAAACATTACCAACGTTACAAGAACCTATTGGGTCACACACAAAGAACATGTGCATGGAGATTAGGTTCATATGATGAACCAATAGGATTAGATTCATATGATGAATCAAAGATTGGATTCAAATTAGACTTATTGAGTTAGACTCAATTAGATTCAGTTGTTGAATGAGTCTAATTTAAATTTTGATTCATGAGTCAATTTATATTAATGAATTGAGATTCATTAAATTAAAATTGACTTGAATCAAAGCTTGGATTTAACTCAACAAGGAAGAGCATTGGTCAAGTTTGACTTGACCAAATAGAGGTTGACACATCAAGTTTTGACTTGATGAATTGCCACATCATGAGGATGACTCATCCTACATGGCATGCCACATCATCCCCTTATATAATGGTGTGCCACCTCATGGAGGTTACACACCATTAATCCTCTTAATGTGGCCGGCCACATTAATGTGGGGGTTACACATGTGGTGGTCGACCACACTAAGTGAGGAGAGGGTTTCATTTGGTGGCAATTGAATGGTGTTCAATGCTTCTTCTTCCTTGGGTGCTTCTCCCTCTCTCAAGGCTGCTGATGGTCATGGTTTCAAGGTGGAGAAGAAGTGAGAGTTGATTCCAAGCAACTAGGTGGTGTGAAGGTCACAAAAGGAGAGTACCTAGAGGAGTGTGTGAGTTCCTTTTCCCTTCTCTCCTTTCTCACCTTTTAGATCCAATCCGAGAGCCCTAGAAAGTGCTAGCACACTTGTGGGTTCTCCTCTCCATCTTTGAGTGGTAGAAGACCACTCCTTGTTCGTGTGGATACCGCTAGAGGACCGTTCGCTTGATGGTCTCGAGATCCGGCTACCTTTGGACGTTGCGGGATTGCGAAGGGCACGCATCAAGGGTAAAAGTTTTTCCCTCGTAGATCTAAGAGTCGATCGTGTTTTAAACTCGTACTCATATTTTTCGAAAGTTTTACCTTGCACGAGATCCGTGGCTTGGGCGATTCGGGGTTTCCGCGACGCGAAAAGCGGTTTTCGCGGCCTGAAAAATCCAACAGATACATGGAGGTATCATGACGATTATACTCTTGTTGGAGGTATTTATGAGGTTTGGGGTGGTTGCATGGATGATGATTATATATATATATATCATGTTCATCATTCATTGCATCTGATGACCATTGTCTCCCTTGTGGTTGAGAGAGTCATCAGTTGGTTTGGTTTAGCACCGCACACTCGGCCACTCATGGGTAGTGGTAGTTGGAGCAGTTGCTGCTAGTCCTGTCGTGCCACCCGGTCACGAGGTTTAGTGAGATCCGGTGTTGTGAGCAGTCAGGGACCCTGATGCTATGTAGTTAAATAGCTACTAGCGGACTGTCTGCCTCGACCACTATATAGTGGGCTGGAGGGTAGTACAGTCATCACAGACCCAAGCCTCTCTGCCATACAGGGGTCGTGGTGTTCGGAGAGGTGGCGGGGGTGACCATGGAGCATGCATGCACTTTTACATTTGATGCGCGGTGCATCTTTGGAGATATATTTGCATACATGCCTACTAGATATTAGTTGCATGTGTTTGTGGTATGTTGCATTTGTTTGCGATATGATTGTTGTATTTGGTTGCCATGCTGCATACATGTCATTTATTTTACATGTATATGCAGTCGTACTTATATTGCACAGGTGTCACGGGTATATCTGTTGCAGATCCAGTGAGTTTACTGATCATTGTACCATGTGTCGATTCCAGATTGGGTATGTATCTGTCATTATGTTAGTTGTGGTTTGTACAGTTTTTATGTTAGGTTATTATGTCAGATATGTTTAAGTGTATTGATTATGATAGTATGATCATGTTCTTTATTCCCTACTGAGACTGTATACTTGTGATCTCCATGTTTATGTATAGTCCATGCACTATCTTTTTTATTACCCGCTGAGTTACCTATACTCACCACCGCATGTATACATTTATGTTTTCAAGTAGCCTGTAGATGGTTGGTGTCGCTCGGAGAATCCTGTCTGCCGGGTCCTACGTCACATCCGAAGATCGGGATTGTTTTCTTTTGTATATTCTTTTTCTTATTTTTGGCATTGTATTTGTGTATAGCCATGTCGCTATCCTATGGGTTTGGTGTTGTATTTGTGTTTAAGCCGTGCCAGCATGCATTGTAATTATTTGTGTTGTGTGGGCTTTCGTATCGTTTTTCCGCTGTGTTTTAGTACAGCCGTGTGGGCTGTTTTATATATAACTGCGTGGTTGTGATTGTTTCATTCCAGCCGAGTGGGCTGTTATTATAACTGCGTGGTTGTGTATATAAATATTCCAGCCGCATGTGGCTGATGTATATTTTGCTTGTAGTGATGCTTCATATTGTCACCGGTACAGGGGAGATACTGTCGGATTTTTGTCTGGCAGGGACTCCTTTGGGGGCGTGACAAATTTTTGGTATCAGAGCAGGTTTACGATACTTGCTATGTGTTTTGGATTTTTGAGATTTATCTGATACCAATTTTTGGTATCAGAGCAGGTACGATGCCTGTTATTCGTGTTTTGGATTTCATGATTCGATTTTCTTGATGTGACTTTTCGAGTTTTGGGACCAGGCAGCAGCAGGACATCTCCAGGCTATAGGAGGTATGTTTGCATATTGTTATCATATATTTCTGTCGGTATGTGTATTGTTGTCCATGATGGTTATGACATGTATTAGTACTCTTGTTAGTACCTGCCTATTTGTTTGTAGCATTGCATGTGTTGGGTCAATCATTGATCACGGTTGACCTACTGGGGATCAAGGATTACAGTCTCAGGGGATTTCCTCATATCATACTATTAGTAGTTTTAGTGTCTGTTACTACTAGTTGGTTGAGAGTCAGAGTCACATACCTGTCTCTATTATTATTAGCTGGATAGTGGATGATATCTGTATGCATATATTGACTCAGTTTGTATTACTCCGGATGGTTAGATCAGTTTAGGATTGATTTACCTGATCGACTTGAGCAGTGGTAGTTTGATTTATCTTAGTTGGTTTTGTACTCCTGTTGTTTGGATTAGTAGAGTATTAATTTACTCATGTTGGTTATGTTAGTAGATTACCCTCGTTGACTTGGGCAGTGGTGGATCGATTTTACCTTAGTTGATTTTGACGAGGATTGATTTACCCTTATTAGATCAGTTAGTTGACGACCGATTTAGTTAGTAGTTCGATCATTAGGGTATCGTCATATTCTATTTTTAGAGATTCTGATCTTTAGGGTTACTTGTGCTTGGTTAGATATTTGGGAGATACATTTGAGTACATGACTCGTACAGGTGTAGAAAGGACTGAGTTGGCCGTATACCATTATCGGCTTAGTCAGTCTATAGAGGAACGATGCATCCTATTCCATGGGGACTTTGACTATGGATTGTCTGTACCTGATTGGGTGACTTAGAAGGTACATTCAGATAGGATACCGTACGGTGTGGAAAGATGTAAAGCTACCTGCTTAACACTTATGAGATACATCCATTACTAGGGTGTATGAGTTGGAGAGTACATTTGGATATATGATTTGTACTGGGGTAGGAGAGTTGAAGTTAGCTGTTTAACCTTTACGTGACCCGGTACCACGTGAAGGGAGAAGCAGAGAATGTTTTTGGAGATCAGGTCGTCACTTAGTGATTTCTTTGAGGTGTTTGGAGAGAGAGTAGTTCTCTACTTCTTTCGTCAGCACGATGGATTTTAAGGTGATGACTAGTAGACTCGTCTAACGTTGCTCCATGGGAGATCCTGACTCATAGAGCTATCGGATGTAGTTAGATATCCTTGATGTACCTAGTGATTTACGACCTGTGATGATACGGAGGTAGGGGTATTAGTTGAGTAATACCTAGGAGTTCTGATCATAACTAGGTATAATTTCATATGATGATCTTTGAGGGGTAGAGCGTCGATTGACAGATATTTTGATCAGCTGTTTGGTTATAGTATTCCTTTATCTTTGTGTTCATTGCTCGATACTGGAGGTTGCTGAACCTTAGGGTGGAGCAATCACAGTATGATGGGGTACAAGACAATGGTTAGACGACTCAGCTAACATTGTCTCTATCAGATGGCTTAAGACCTTGACCACATGATCATTTTACCAGATCTTGTAGTCCATATCTCATATTAGAGGGTTTGACCTTTTATCGATATTTGTCGAGGGACATATATAGTATAATTATGAGAGTTGTGGAGATATCTTCTTGATGGGTAGACTTTTAGTCAGGAGATTGTGTGACCTTTTGATTTTGGATTGACATTCCTTTATTGTGGATATTTGATTATCGGAAAGGATGAGATGAGGAGATTTAGCAGACTTTTTGGATACATTTAGTTTGTTGGTAGTGAGTGTTGAAGGTTGGATGATTTCCTTTTACTCTATCTATATTTAGGAGACTCTGGTATGATTGATTGATGTTGAGGATGATTTTGATTGATGGATATTGTGTGATCAGGTGTGGTGATATGTTATCTTTCGATGATCTATTAGTGGATATTTGATTTGATGATCTATTGTCTAGTATTTGATGCTGATAGAGACATGAGGAGTAGCACTTGTGTGATATTTATGGATTTGATGATTTATAGTTGGTGATCAGATCACAGAATTATTGGGGATCTTATGGTTGAGAAAGTCTGTGGTATTGATATTATGAGTCCTTGGTGTTATCATTTAGGCATACCGTGCCCTAGATGTTTTCATGGACTCAATGTACTTGGTATTTCTAGGATATTTGGATCAGTTTTCATTATCTTCATTGGTGATGTTGTGATTTATTCCCGATCCGAGGTGGATCACGTACACTAGCTTCGCATAGTTCTAGAGATGTTTCGACGGGAACATCTATATGTGCAGTTAGTAGTACGTATTGTGATTGTCTTCTGCGAGATTTTTGGGACGCGTTGTCCTTAGTAGAGAGATATTAGTGGATCCATGGGAATTAGAAGTTGTTACCAGTTGGAAGTAGTCGTAGTTTATACCAGAGACTCGCAACTTCCTTTAGTTTGGCTGGATATTACTAGAGATTGATTGAGGGTTTTCTCCAGCATTTATGCAGTTGACCGGATTGTCTAGGAAGAGTATGGAATTTTCCTGGATAGATGTTTGCGAGATCAGTTTAGATAACTGCACCGTCTTAGTTATGCTTTCTAGTGTAGACGGATTTGTACTCTACACAGATGTATCGTATCTGGGAGTTGGTGTAGTTCCGATATAGTATGAGCGGAGCAGTCTCATGCCAGTATATCGAATTATCATGTGATGGGAATGAGATTCATAGATCTCTATGGGAGATTGTGTGTGTTTTCGAGTCACTTCTTATCCGGGAGGAGTTACTGCAGGAAACACCTTGATCTGGATTTGTGATACATTCGAGTGACACCTGATGTGTGGAGACATTGGAGCACTCTTATTGGTGGAACGACATGAAGGAAGACATCGCAGATTTTGTAGCTTGATGTCTAGTGTGTCAGCACGTGGAAGCTGAATATCAGAGATTAGCAGGATTATCTCCGTTGATTTGAATACTAGAGTGGAGTTGGGGGAATGTTTTGACGGATCTTGTTGTGGGATTACCCAAGACTCGGAGGAGATATGATGGTTTGGGTAATCATGGTTGGGTGATGACTTGCTTCCTAGCTATGGATTTGTAGGATAGATTCTTTTGGATTGAGTAGTAGGATTATACTCTAGAGGGATTACCGGACTGGATGATGTATCTCTGAGTATGGTTTTGGATGGAGATCTGCGATTTCACATCCTGGTTTTGACTGTGGTTACAACAGATTTTGGGATTGGAGCTTTACTATAGTATGGATTTTCACCCTTAGACTGATGGATAGTCTGAGTGTTTTGTACAGATGTTGGAGGATTTGTGGATAGTGGGTTTTGGATTTTAGAGGTGTTTGATTTATCCACAGTTGGCTAGATTGCAGAGTTGGAGTAGCGGGAGTAGGGTGAGTTCATAGCTCACAAAGTTGTCGTTAGTCACTTGGAGGAGGATTATCATGTTTGGAGATATGTTTATGATATTTGGATGGAGTGGTATATGAGTATGTTGTTTGGTGGTTACCCTTGGATGAGGATCCCAAAATTGACCAGTAAATTTGGGGACCAAATTTTTATTAGTGGGGGAGAATGTAAGATATCACAAATTAAATAATAAATGTTATTGGACGAAAAATCATATTGGATTTTTCTGGAATTTTTAGAAATTTTCTGGGAATTTATCGGAGCTCGTATGACGGGTTTTGAGGGGATGAATTGACGGGTTCGGATAAAGCCTATTTGGGATATCCCGTTTAAGTGAAGAAATGTTTTAATTATAAAGTTTTCCTCCTCACCCGGATCCGTTAACCGTTTCCTTCTCTCTATTTGTTTTCCCTCTCTCGCGCTCGCCCGACCCGATGCTTCCTCCCTCTCTTTCTCTCTCGCGCGCGGAGGACTCGACACCGACAGAGCAGTGCTGTTCTCCGGCGATCTTGTCTTTGTCGCGTCACCAAGGGGAAACGGCGCCAGATCTCAACGACTCCGACCATCTACGACGAAGCGATCCTCTCTTAGGCGGTGTTTGCGCGCGCGGTAGCGATTCGGCGGAGCTAGGGCACAGTGAGGTCCTGCCCAATTGAGCCCCTTTTCGCTTCTCCTCTTCGATCTACTCACTGGAGGGTGAACTGGATCATCACCAGTTGGAAAGGATCGCGCGACACCATTGGAGGCGACCGATTTAGGTAAGGTTTTGTCGGACAAATCTTATGGATTCAAGATTTCGGTTTCTATGAATTCCAATTTTTGATATCCTTCTGTTTTGGGGCTAGGGGAAGACTTCGGATCAACCTAGTGACAGATCTTCCATGAGCAAATCTTGACCTTCTTCCTCCTTGTGGTTGATTGGAGTTTCGGCTAAAGAATTAAGGTTTATTTGAGGTAAGTGTGATCTCCACTGTTCCGGCAAGATCAAGGGTTGATTAAGGGTATGATCTGATTAGTAATTAGCTTTGGTTTCTAATGTGGAGTGTTCATTGTGGATTAGGAGGTTGGATTAACGGGGGCAGCAGGTTTACTAGGGTTTCGGCCAGGAGTTTCCAGCAGCCTACAGTTCCAGCTCTTCAACTGTGGGTCAACAAAAATTCATCCGGTTTTAGGTGAGTTTTTGAAGATTTATTACGTGTCTATGTTTGAAATGATTAGGGTGATGTAGGTTGAATTGATTATGGATTTGATAAGTTGGTTTGGACGAATTATTGTGGATTAAGGATTAAGGTTTTACTTCTAAAGGTGATTTCATTTCTACATTGGTTCGGATTAGTAGAGATGGGTTGTAGAAATTTAAATTTAAGTTGTATTGGATTTGGATCATTAGGTAGAGTTAAATATGATTGTTATTGGTATGTGTTGGATTAAATGATGGATTATGTAGGGTGGATGAATATCATGATTTCATGTTTGTCATTGGGACCAATAGATTGATTATTGGATGTGGATGTTTAGTTTATGATTAGAAGGATTTATGATGAGTTGGATTAGTGTTTGATTGATGATGAATTATGTGAGTTGGATTTAAGATGTGTTGATTAATGAGTTTTGGATTGATTAATAGATTATGGATTAAGTTGGGATCTAGAAGGAGTGTGATCAAGGATTATTTGGAGGATTAATTAGAGATCAGATTTGGTTGGAGTGATCCTAATTGGGTTAGGACTTTTATTTAGCTGTTTGATTCATATGAATTTAGCTAAATGAAATATATGTATTGATTTATACAGGACTTTGATGTGGGATGTTCATCACGATGTGGGATTTATTCTATCATGATCGACAGATTTAAGGCGGGTATTTCTTCCTTGACCTCTATGTAGATTTTCTTGTACTTAGTGCATGGTTATTATTGGATGAATTAGGCTGTTTTATCTTATATCATGATCGGTTGCTGTTTTTCCTGCATGATACTTATGCTTGACTCTTGTGATGATCTATGTAATTCCTATACAGTCTTCACTTTTGATATCTACTCTGTTGTGATTACACGTGTAGAGTATGTCTTGTAGGGATTGTCGAATTGTTTGTATTATCATGCTGATTGTGCATATGACAGGGATTGTACGTAGGATGGTATGTGTTATTGGAGTCATCATGTTGACCCTACATTTGCATGTTGTATGTACACACGTGTTTGGTTACGTACTTTTGGAGGAGTTGTGTTGATTGTATGTTTATGGTTTATACATGTGTCTGATGTATTTTTTTATTGGAGGATACATGTTGATTGTACTTATACATTTGTGTACATGTGTCTGGTGGGATTATTGGAGTTTTGGTTGATTATACATGTGTAGTGGGTACATATGTTTGGTGGGATACATGGAGGTATCATGATGATTATACTCTTGTTGGAGGTATTTATGAGGTTTGGGGTGGTTGCATGGATGATGATTATATATATATATCATGTTCATCATTCATTGCATCTGATGACCATTGTCTCCCTTGTGGTTGAGAGAGTCATCAGTTGGTTTGGTTTAGCACCGCACACTCGGCCACTCATGGGTAGTGGTAGTTGGAGCAGTTGCTGCTAGTCCTGCCGTGCCACCCGGTCACGAGGTTTAGTGAGATCCGGTGTTGTGAGCAGTCAGGGACCCTGATGCTATGTAGTTAAATAGCTACTAGCGGACTGTCCGCCTCAACCACTATATAGTGGGCTGGAGGGTAGTACAGTCGTCACAGACCCAAGCCTCTCGGCCATACAGGGGTCGTGGTGTTCGGAGAGGTGGCGGGGGTGACCATGGAGCATGCATGCACTTTTGCATTTGATGCGCGGTGCATCTTTGGAGATATATTTGCATACATGCCTACTAGATATTAGTTGCATGTGTTTGTGGTATGTTGCATTTGTTTGCGATATGATTGTTGCATTTGGTTGCCATGCTGCATACATGTCATTTATTTTACATGTATATGCAGTCGTACTTATATTGCACAGGTGTCACGGGTATATCTGTTGCAGATCCGGTGAGTTTACTGATCATTGTACCATGCGTCAATTCCAGATTGGGTATGTATCTGTCATTATGTTAGTTGTGGTTTGTACAGTTTTTATGTCAGGTTATTATGTCAGATATGTTTAAGTGTATTAATTATGATAGTATGATCATGTTCTTTATTCCCTACTGAGACTGTATACTTGTGATCTCCATGTTTATGTATAGTCCATGCACTATCTTTTCTATTACCCACTGAGTTACCTATACTCACCACCGCATGTATACATTTATGTTTTCAGGTAGCCTGCAGATGGTTGGTGTCGCTCGGAGAATCCTGTCTGCCGGGTCCTACGTCACATCCGAAGATCGGGATTGTTTAAGTGTATTGATTATGATAGTATGATCATGTTCTTTATTCCCTACTGAGACTGTATACTTGTGATCTCCATGTTTATGTATAGTCCATGCACTATCTTTTTTATTACCCGCTGAGTTACCTATACTCACCACCGCATGTATACATTTATGTTTTCAAGTAGCCTGTAGATGGTTGGTGTCGCTCGGAGAATCCTGTCTGCCGGGTCCTACGTCACATCCGAAGATCGGGATTGTTTTCTTTTGTATATTCTTTTTCTTATTTTTGGCATTGTATTTGTGTATAGCCATGTCGCTATCCTATGGTTTTGGTGTTGTATTTCTGTTTAAGCCGTGCCGGCATGCATTGTAATTATTTGTGTTGTGTGGGCTTTCGTATCATTTTTCCGCTGTGTTTTAGTACAGCTGTGTGGGCTGTTTTATATATAACTACGTGGTTGTGATTGTTTCATTCCAGCCGAGTGGGCTGTTATTATAACTGCGTGGTTGTGTATATAAATATTCCAGCCGCATGTGGCTGATGTATATTTTGCTTGTAGTGATGCTTCATATTGTCACCGGTACAGGGGAGATGCTGTCGGATTTTTGTCTGGCAGGGACTCCTTTGGGGGCATGATAAATTTTTGGTATCAAAGCAAGTTTACGATACTTGCTATGTGTTTTGGATTTTCGAGATTCATCTTATACCAATTTTTGGTATCAGAGCAGGTACGATGCCTGTTATTCATGTTTTGGATTTCATGATTCGATTTTCTTGATGTGACTTTTCGAGTTTTGGGACCAGGCAGCAGCAGAACATCTCCAGGCTATAGGAGGTATGTTTGCATATTGTTATCATATATATTTCTGTCGGTATGTGTATTGTTGTCCATGATGGTTATGACATGTATTAGTACTCTTGTTAGTACCTGCCTATTTGTTTGTAGCATTGCATGTGTTGGGTCAATCATTGATCACGGTTGACCTACTGGGGATCAAGGATTACAGTCTCAGAGGATTTCCTCATATCATACTATTAGTAGTTTTAGTGTCTGTTACTACTAGTTGGTTGAGAGTCAGAGTCACATACCTGTCTCTATTATTATTAGCTGGATAGTGGATGATATCTGTATGCATATATTGACTCAGTTTGTATTACTCCGGTTGGTTAGATCAGTTTAGGATTGATTTACCTGATCGACTTGTGCAGTGGTAGTTTGATTTATCTTAGTTAGTTTTGTACTCCTGTTGTTTGGATTAGTAGAGTATTAATTTACTCATGTTGGTTACGTTAGTATATTACCCTCGTTGACTTGGGTAGTGGTGGATCGATTTTACCTTAGTTGATTTTGACGAGGATTGATTTACCCTTATTAGATCAGTTAGTTGACGACCGATTTAGTTAGTAGTTCGATCATTAGGGTATCGTCATATTCTATTTTTAGAGATTCTGATCTTTAGGGTTACTTGTGCTTGGTTAGATATTTGGGAGATACATTTGAGTACATGACTCGTACCGGTGTAGAAAGGACTGAGTTGGCCGTATACCATTATCGGCTTAGTCAGTCTATAGAGGATCGATGCATCATATTCCATGGGGACTTTGACTATGGATTGTCTGTACATGATTGAGTGACTTAGAAGGTACATTCAGATAGGATACCGTACGGTGTGGAAAGATGTAAAGCTACCTGCTTAACACTTATGAGATACATCCATTACTAGGGTGTATGAGTTGGAGAGTACATTTGGATATATGATTTGTACTGGGGTAGGAGAGTTGAAGTTAGCTGCTTAACCTTTACGTGACCCGGTACCACGTGAAGGGAGAAGCAGAGAATGTTTTTGGAGATCAGGTCGTCACTTAGTGATTTCTTTGAGGTGTTTGGAGAGAGAGTAGTTCTCTACTTCTTTCTTCAGCACGATGGATTTTAAGGTGATGACTAGTAGACTCGTCTAACGTTGCTCCATGGGAGATCCTGACTCATAGAGCTATCGGATGTAGTTAGATATCCTTGATGTACCTAGTGATTTACGACCTGTGATGATACGGAGGTAGGGGTATTAGTTGAGTAATACCTAGGAGTTCTGATCATAACTAGGTATAATATCATATGATGATCTTTGAGGGGTAGAGCGTCGATTGACAGATATTTTGATCAGCTGTTTGGTTATAGTATTCCTTTATCTTTGTGTTCATTGCTCGATACTGGAGGTTGCTGAACCTTAGGGTGGAGCAATCACAGTATGATGGGGTACAAGACAATGGTTAGACGACTCAGCTAACATTATCTCTATCAGATGGCTTAAGACCTTGACCACATGATCATTTTACCAGATCTTGTAGTCCATATCTCATATTAGAGGGTTTGACCTTTTATCGATATTTGTCGAGGGACATATATAGTATAATTATGAGAGTTGTGGAGATATCTTCTTGATGGGTAGACTTTTAGTCAGGAGATTATGTGACCTTTTGATTTTGGATTGACATTCCTTTATTGTGGATATTTGATTATCGGAAAGGATGAGATGAGGAGATTTAGCAGACTTTTTGGATACATTTAGTTTGTTGGTAGTGAGTGTTGAAGGTTGGATGATTTCCTTTTACTCTATCTATATTTAGGAGACTCTGGTATGATTGATTGATGTTGAGGATGATTTTGATTGATGGATATTGTGTGATCAGGTGTGGTGATATGTTATCTTTCGATGATCTATTAGTGGATATTTGATTTGATGATCTATTGTCTAGTATTTGATGCTGATAGAGACATGAGGAGTAGCACTTGTGTGATATTTATGGATTTGGTGATTTATAGTTGGTGATCAGATCACAGAATTATTGGGGATCTTATGGTTGAGAAAGTCTGTGGTATTGATATTATGAGTCCTTGGTGTTATCATTTAGGCATACCGTGCCCTAGATGTTTTCATGGACTCAATGTACTTGGTATTTCTAGGATATTTGGATCAGTTTTCATTGTCTTCATTGGCGATGTTGTGATCTTTTCCCGATTCGAGGTGGATCACGTACACTAGCTTCGCATAGTTCTAGAGATGTTTCGACGGGAACATCTATATGTGCAGTTAGTAGTACGTATTGTGATTGTCTTCTGCGAGATTTTTGGGACGCGTTGTCTTTAGTAGATAGATATTAGTGGATCCATGGGAATTAGAAGTTGTTACCAGTTGGAAGTAGTCGTAGTTTATACCAGAGACTCGCAACTTCCTTTAGTTTGGCTGGATATTACTAGAGATTGATTGAGGTTTTTCTCCAGCATTTATGCAGTTGACCGGATTGTCTAGGAAGAGTATGGAATTTTCCTGGATAGATGTTTGCGAGATCAGTTTAGATAACTGCACCGTCTTAGTTATGCTTTCTAGTGTAGACGGATTTGTACTCTACACAGATGTATCGTATCTGGGAGTTAGTGTAGTTCCGATATAGTATGAGCGGAGCAGTCTCATGCCAGTATATCGAATTATCGTGTGATGGGAATGAGATTCATAGATCTCTGTGGGAGATTGTGTGTGTTTTCGAGTCACTTCTTATCCGGGAGGAGTTACTGCAGGAAACACCTTGATCTGGATTTGCGATACATTCGAGTGACACCTGATGTGTGGAGACATTGGAGCACTCTTATTGGTGGAACGACATGAAGGAAGACATCGCAGATTTTGTAGCTTGATGTCTAGTGTGTCAGCACGTGGAAGCTGAATATCAGAGATTAGCAGGATTATCTCCGTTGATTTGAATACTAGAGTGGAGTTGGGAGCATGTTTTGACGGATCTTGTTGTGGGATTACCCAAGACTCGGAGGGGATATGATGGTTTGGGTAATCATGGTTGGGTGATGACTTGCTTCCTAGCTATGGATTTGTAGGATAGATTCTTTTGGATTGAGTAGTAGGATTATACTCTAGAGGGATTACCGGACTGGATGATGTATCTCTGAGTATGGTTTTGGATGGAGATCTGCGATTTCACATCCTGGTTTTGACTGTGGTTACAACAGATTTTGGGATTGGAGCTTTACTATAGTATGGATTTTCACCCTTAGACTGATGGATAGTCTGAGTGTTTTGTACAGATGTTGGAGGATTTGTGGATAGTGGGTTTTGGATTTTAGAGGTGTTTGATTTATCCACAGTTGGCTAGATTGCAGAGTTGGAGTAGCGGGAGTAGGGTGAGTTCATAGCTCACAAAGTTGTCGTTAGTCACTTGGAGGAGGATTATCATGTTTGGAGATATGTTTATGATATTTGGATGGAGTGGTATATGAGTATGTTGCTTGGTGGTTACCCTTGGATGAGGATCCCAAAATTGACCAGTAAATTTGGGGACCAAATTTTTATTAGTGGGGGAGAATGTAAGATATCACAAATTAAATAATAAATGTTATTGGACGAAAAATCATATTGGATTTTTCTGGAATTTCTAGAAATTTTCTGGGAATTTATCGGAGCTCGTATGACGGGTTTTGAGGGGATGAATTGACGGGTTCGGATAAAGCCTATTTGGGATATCCCGTTTAAGTGAGGAAATGTTTTAATTATAAAGTTTTCCTCCTCACCCGGATCCGTTAACCGTTTCCTTCTCTCTATTTGTTTTTCCCTCTCTCGCGCTCGCCCGACCCGATGCTTCCTCCCTCTCTTTCTCTCTCGCGCGCGGAGGACTCGACACCGACAGAGCAGTGCTGTTCTCCGGCGATCTTGTCTTTGTCGCGTCACCAAGGGGAAACGGCGCCAGATCTCAACGACTCCGACCATCTACGACGGAGCGATCCTCTCTTAGGCGGTGTTTGCGCGCACGGTAGCGATTCGGCGCAGCTAGGGCACGGTGAGGTCCTGCCCAATTGAGCCCCTTTTCGCTTCTCCTCTTCGATCTACTCACTGGAGGGCGAACTGGATCATCACCAGTTGGAAAGGATCGCGCGACACCATTGGAGGCGACCGATTTAGGTAAGGTTTTGTCGGACAAATCTTATGGATTCAAGATTTCGATTTCTATGAATTCCAATTTTTGATATCCTTCTGTTTTGGGGCTAGGGGAAGACTTCGGATCAACCTAGTGACAAATCTTCCATGAGCAAATCTTGACCTTCTTCCTCCTTGTGGTTGATTGGAGTTTCGGCTAAAGAATTAAGGTTCATTTGAGGTAAGTGTGATCTCCACTGTTCCGGCAAGATCAAGGGTTGATTAAGGGTATGATCTGATTAGTAATTAGCTTTGGTTTCTAATGTGGAGTGTTCATTGTGGATTAAGAGGTTGGATTAAAGGGGGCAGCAGGTTTACTAGGGTTTCGGCCAGGAGTTTCCAGCAGCCTACAGTTCCAGCTCTTCAACTGTGGGTCAACAAAAATTCATCCGGTTTTAGGTGAGTTTTTGAAGATTTATTACGTGTCTATGTTTGAAATGATTAGGGTGATGTAGGTTGAATTGATTATGGATTTGATAAGTTGGTTTGGACGAATTATTGTGGATTAAGGATTAAGGTTTTACTTCTAAAGGTGATTTCATTTCTACATTGGTTCGGATTAGTAGAGATGGGTTGTAGAAATTTAAATTTAAGTTGTATTGGATTTGGATCATTAGGTAGAGTTAAATATGATTGTTATTGGTATGTGTTGGATTAAATGATGGATTATGTAGGGTGGATGAATATCATGATTTCATGTTTGTCATTGGGACCATTAGATTGATTATTGGATGTGGATGTTTAGTTTATGATTAGAAGGATTTATGATAAGTTGGATTAGTGTTTGATTGATGATGAATTATGTGAGTTGGATTTAAGATGTGTTGATTAATGAGTTTTGGATTGATTAATAGATTATGGATTAAGTTGGGATCTAGAAGGAGTGTGATCAAGGATTATTTGGAGGATTAATTAGAGATCAGATTTGGTTGGAGTGATCCTAATTGGGTTAGGACTTTTATTTAGCTGTTTGATTCATATGAATTTAGCTAAATGAAATATATGTATTGATTTATATAGGACTTTGATGTGGGATGTTCATCACGATGTGGGATTTATTCTATCATGATCGACAGATTTAAGGCAGGTATTTCTTCCTTGACCTCTATGTAGATTTTCTTGTACTTAGTGAGTGCATGGTTATTATTGGATGAATTAGGCTGTTTTATCTTATATCATGATCGGTTGCTGTTTTTCCTGCATGATACTTATGCTTGACTCTTGTGATGATCTATGTAATTCCTATACAGTCTTCACTTTTGATATCTATTCTGTAGTGATTACACGTGTAGAGTATGTCTTGTAGGGATTGTCGAGTTGTTTGTATTATCATGCCGATTGTGCATATGACAGGGATTGTACGTAGGATGGTATGTGTTATAGGAGTCATCATGTTGACCCTACATTTGCATGTTGTATGTACACACGTGTTTGGTTACGTACTTTTGGAGGAGTTGTGCTGATTGTATGTTTATGGTTTAAACACGTGTCTGATGTATTTTTTTATTGGAGGATACATGTTGATTGTACTTATACTTTTGTGTACATGTGTCTGGTGGGATTATTGGAGTTTTGGTTGATTATACATGTGTAGTGGGTACATATGTTTGGTGGGATACATGGAGGTATCATGACGATTATACTCTTGTTGGAGGTATTTATGAGGTTTGGGGTGGTTGCATGGATGATGATTACATATATATATATATCATGTTCATCATTCATTGCATCTGATGACCATTGTCTCTCTTGTGGTTGAGAGAGTCATCAGTTTGTTTGGTTTAGCACCGCACACTCGGCCACTCATGGGTAGTGGTAGTTGGAGCAGTTGCTGCTAGTCCTGTCGTGCCACCCGGTCACGAGGTTTAGTGAGATCCGGTGTTGTGAGCAGTCAGGGACCCTGATGCTATGTAGTTAGATAGCTACTAGCGGACTGTCCGCCTCGACCACTATATTAGCGGACTGTACCATGCGTCAATTCCAGATTGGGTATGTATCTGTCATTATGTTAGTTGTGGTTTGTACAGTTTTTATATCAGGTTATTATGTCAGATATGTTTAAGTGTATTGATTATGATAGTATGATCATGTTCTTTATTCCCTACTGAGACTGTATACTTGTGATCTCCATGTTTATGTATAGTCCATGCACTATCTTTTCTATTACCCGCTGAGTTACCTATACTCACCACCGCATGTATACATTTATGTTTTCAGGTAGCCTGTAGATGGTTGGTGTCGCTCGGAGAATCCTGTCTGCCGGGTCCTACGTCACATCCGAAGATCGGGATTGTTTTCTTTTGTATATTCTTTTTCTTATTTTTGGCATTGTATTTGTGTATAGCCATGTCGCTATCCTATGGTTTTGGTGTTGTATTTGTGTTTAAGCCGTGCCGGCATGCATTGTAATTATTTGTGTTGTGTGGGCTTTCGTATCGTTTTTCCGCTGTGTTTTAGTCCAGCCGTGTGGGCTGTTTTATATATAACTGCGTGGTTGTGATTGTTTCATTCCAGCCGAGTGGGCTGTTATTATAACTGCGTGGTTGTGTATATAAATATTCCAGCCGCATGTGGCTGATGTATATTTTGCTTGTAGTGATGCTTCATATTGTCACCGGTACAGGGGAGATGTGGTCGGATTTTTGTCTGGCAGGGACTCCTTTGGGGGCGTGACAGTAACAACGGGGTGAGTTCAAAAAACTCAGCAGGTAATCCAATAGATATGTACAGCAACATATAACCACCAGTAACATCCTATGGTACAGTACACTAAACCATAGAGCCTACAGTACAGTCTCCTAACAGTACAACATACGGTACAGTCTCCTAACAGTATAACAGATATGCATAGCTGAAATAAACTGTAATAACCAGCAATAGACATAAAGTACAGTCTATAGCAAGAATAATAAGAAAATGCATAACTGAAATAAACTGTACTCACCTGCGAGGCTTGGGCAACTGACTGTCAACATACAGAGATAAAAATAGTCAGGGCAAAAGCATGTATCCTGTATGCATGGCAATCATATGCAATCACCAAAATGCATCAATCATAAAGAGTGCAATCCGTGCATATGATGCAATATGACATGGTCACCCCTGTCAACCAGTCAGCCATCTCACCCACAATGGTGAGACCGAGTGGGTAGGGCTGTGACACTGCCATCACCGCCTCAAGAGTGACCGAGTGAGCGGATCTGTCGGAGTACACCCCTCAAACATAGTGAGGGAGCGCAATGCTCTCATCTCCCGGTACGCGATGACGGGGAGGGATCCCGGCTGCAACCCCGCTGTATCGTGCTACCCATGAGCACCCCGGCGGTGCACCACCGAGCAACCTGCCATACACACCCTGAGTGCTGTGCCACTACCCATGCAGTGGTCACGCTGTGTGCAGGCCCTCATGTAGCCGGCCGACGAGCTCAACAATAATGGAATCATCAATCGCCCAGCATGCAATCATGCAATATGGTGCGTGCGGCTACAGTATGTCATACCTAACATATCCTCATCCATATATGTGCGTGCCAAAAAGGTAAACACATATCACTACAACCATGATATAAGCAGCATAGATCCAACAACATATAACAAGTATCTACAGCAACTGATCCAGTGGAAAATAACACTAAATGTATCTATCCATCTCCATAACATACATAAACATAGCAAAAGATAAAAGCATCCAATTCTAAAGTAAAGCAACTAACAGAAGAAGCATGTGATAGGTATCAACTAAGCTAAGACCAGGGAAGAAATAAATCTACCATCTATCACTAGTAATTATATATAAACTATACATATCATAAGACAGTATCAAAAGATAAGTCAAAGGGTACCCGCCTCAAATAGCAGGCAGTGTCATGCCAAATCCAACGTCGAGACGCCTATCTCGAATCAAAGTCCTGTATCAAACAATATATATATATTTTATTTAGCTAAATCCAAATAAATAGCTAAATAAAATCCCTAAACCTAAATTAGGGCAAAACCCTAATCACACAACCTCAATCTACATAATTAAATCTAATGGTTAATTATGATTAGTTACCTAATCCCTAATCACCAATTAGATTAGAAATCCAACGGTTGACTAGGGTTAATTACCTTAACCCTAATCATTCCATTAGATCAATATAACCAAATAAATCTAAACATAATCACTAACTATCTAGTAATCATGTAATCCAAATCATACCTAAATCTACACATAAACCTAATTCAATTCTACACATGATCAAGTAATACAACATAATCCACATGTATCAAAATCTCTACACATACCTCAATTCCCAGTATTATTGATGCTGGAACAAGGAGAGCTGAACCAAGAACACCCACGTTACACAATTCTAAATCCACAGAAACAACACTTGCTGGAAAATCCACTCCTTTGTTCAGATCAAATATAAAGGAGATCACAGATTCAACCTTGCAGAAATTTTTCCTCACTGATCAGCTCAAAGTGAGATCAAAAAATGGAGATCACATAATCCAAATAATGACCTAACAATTATACCCTAATAGCTCACTAATGGAAACAACTAAGGATGCTTACCGCGTGCAGAATGAAAGCTGGAACCCAAAACAGTAGATCCAAGCCGACGATGAAGAGGAAGGTTACGGCTAGGGCTAGGATTTTCTTCTGGATCAGAGATCTGCTCATACGAAGCAGTGATCTGAACGGGCAAGCACTGGCGATGAACCTAGGGCACGGTTCGGAGTGAATCCAGTGAAGAAGGATCAGGAATCATCACACAAAACCCTCAACAATCGACCAAACAAGATCCCTTACCTTCACATTATACCAAGGGCATAGCCTATCGTCGTGTGGAAGGAAGAAAAAGACATCGGTGATGTAATCGGAAGAGAGGAAAAGCTCAAGAAACCTTCCTCTCAAGAAACCTTCCTCTGTCGTTGACACACGCTCCCGGCTTCCGAATCCCGACGATCTAGGGCACGGATCCGCAAAGTAAAGGGTGAAGGCTAGGGTTCGGATCTCCTATCAACTCCACCGAGAGATTGCCTGCACAAAGGCGATGACCCGGAAGGAACCGCGACCTCCAAGCTAGCACAATCGATGGAGAAATGGGGTGCTCAAAAGCCGGCAATAACTTCCCCTGGTGGCTTCGTCGGCGTCGGAGAAGAGAATGGGATTGGGCGCGGGATCGGGGAAGGAGTGGAGAAAGGGGGAGAAGACACGAGTGGATCGGCGTTTGGGGAGAAAAGAAAATGGAATTTATATAAATGAGCATTTCCTCACTTAAACGGGTATCCCAAACAGGCTTTAATCCGAACCCGAAATTAATCCCCTCAAAACCCGTCTTACGAGCTCGGAAAAATTCCCAGAAAATTTCTAAAAATTCTGGAAAAATTTTATAAGGCTATTTCCCAAATAACCCTATTATTTTAAATTTTTTCGAGATCTCACATCCTCCCCTACTAATAAAAATTTGGTCCCCAAATTTCGCTATAACCAATAGCAAACCCTGAAATATAACCATGCATTATAAATGCTGAAGATACTCTAACCCACATACCTCAAATAAAAAGATGGGGGTATCGAGCTCGGATCGTATCCTCCCGCTCCCACGTAGCCTCCTCGTCAGAATGATGCTGTCATCCGACTTTAACCAGTCGGACCGTCTTGTTCCGCAGCTGACGCTCTCTACGGTCCAGAATCCGCACCGGAACCTCCTTGTAAGTAACATCAGGCTGAATAGGAACATATATATCTGACAGAACATGTGCCGGATCGGATACGTATCTCCTCAGCATAGATACATGGAATACATCGTGAATGCCAGCTAGAGATGGTGGTAGCGCCAGACGGTAAGCTACTGCTCCAATCCTCTCCAAGATCTGGAATGAACAAATATATCGTGGAGCTAACTTACCTCGAAGACCAAATCTCTTCACCTCTTTCGTGGGTGAAACTCTCGAAAATACATGATCACCAATAGAGAACTCCAGGGGTCTCCGTCGCTGATCAGCATAACTCTTCTGACGGTCCTGAGCCTCTGACATCCTCCGTCTGATAGTTCGAACTAACTCTGCATCCTGCTGAGCTCTCTGAGATCCTAACAGCTGGGCCTCCCCAACCTCCTCCCAAAGGATGGGTGTCCGACACGGTCTACCATACAACGCTTCAAACGGTGCCATCTGGATAGCCGAATGATAGCTGTTGTTGTAGGTGAACTCCACTAATGGCAGGTGGTCCTCCCAACTGCCTCCGAATTCCATAACGCAAGACCTCAGTAAGTCCTCCAATGTCTGAATAGTTCGCTCTGACTACCCATCTGTCTGTGGATGGAATGCCGTACTGAAACGAAGCTGTGTGCCCAAGGCCTGCTGCAGACTCTGCCAAAACCGGGACGTAAACCGTGGGTCTCTATCCGATATAATGCTCAACGGTACACCATGTAATCTGATAACCTCACGACAGTATAGCTCTGCTAATTGATCCAGCGAATCGGTCTTCCGGATCACTATAAAATGTGCGGACTTGGTTAATCGGTCAACGATTACCCAAATCGCATCATGGCCTCGTCGAGTCCTAGGCAATCCTACCACGAAATCCATAGTAATATGCTCCCACTTCCACTCCGGAATAGGGATCCTCTGAAGTAAACCAGTAGGTCTCTGGTGCTCAGCCTTCACCTGCTGACAGATAAGATATCTAGCAACAAACTCCGCGATGTCCTTCTTCATACCGTTCCACCCATAGGAACGTCTCAAATCCCGATACATACGAGTCCCGCCTGGGTGGATAGCAAATCTAGAGCGATGAGCCTCCTGAAGTAACTCCTCCATGACCGGGTGAGACTGAGGCACACATAATCTGCCTCGGAAATAAACAATACCCTCGTCATCTGGTGCAAAATTGGTCTGCTGTCCGGAAGCTATCTGGCTGCTAATGAACTGTAAATGCTGATCTCCGGCCTGAGTCTCTCGAATCCTCATCCTGATCGACGACTGAGCAACCATGGTAACAAGAATACCCTGCTCTGTCCGTCCCTGCTCCTCAAGGCCCAACTCGGAGAATCCCTGAATCAAGTCCGTGACTAAAACTCGATGACAAGCTAAAGTCCCTCTGGACTTCCTGCTAAGTGCATCAGCAACCACATTAGCTTTACCCGGATGGTAGCTAATAGTACAATCATAATCCTTCAGAAACTCCATCAATCTCCTTTGTCGGAGATTGAGTTCCTTCTGTGTGAAAATATATTTGAGACTCTTATGATCAGTAAGAATCTCAAAAGTAATACCATAAAGATGATGTCGTCGCAAAGTCTCCAAGACTATGCGAAGATGCTATGCATGTTCCTCCTCAGAATGCGAATATATCAATATGTCATCGATAAACCCAATAACAAACTGATCTAGGTACTCCAGAAAGATACGGTTCATCAGATCCATAAATACTGCAGGAGCATTGGTAAGCCCAAACGACATTACCAAAAACTCGTAATGTCCGTATCTGGTGCGAAATGCTGTCTTCTGAATGTCAGAATCTCTAACTCTCAGCTGATGATATCCAGACCGTAGATCGATCTTAGAATACACTGATGTATCTCTAAGCTGATCAAATAAATCCTCAATCCGTGGCAAGGGGTACTTATTTCTGATAGTCACTGCATTCAACTGCCTATAATCGATGCACAACCTCAGAGTACCATCCTTCTTCTTGACGAATAGTACAGGAGAACACTAAGGCGGAATACCGTGGGGTTCTCCACAAGGACACTAGAATGCTCCTGCCCGTGCATGCCTTAAGCAGCTGCTGCAGGGGGAGCTGTCCTCTGGTGACTATGCGAAGATTGAGCTTTCGGCCCTCCTCGTCGAGTCCCAGACTGACCAAACTGTCCTCCCGCAATAGAAACTCCGGAAGCTACATGCTGAGTCTTCAGCGAACAGTCTCGGATGACGTGGCCAGGCAGTTTGCAATAATAGCAAACTGACTGTCCCAAGGAGCAAGCAGAAGCAACGTGATCTCGGGATCCGCATCGGGTGCAGTGTCACCGGTGGACTGTTTCCGGTTCTTCTGAGAAGACCGGGAACGTCCTGATGCAGAGCGTCCGGACTTCTGGGGTCGGCCAAATGACCCAGAAGTACCCTGACCCGTCTGAGTGTGACTGCTCTGCTGCTGCCTAGTAGCCTGTGGTTGCTGGGTCTGTCCGGAAGTCCGATCAGTCTACTTCTTCTTCTTGTCTACTATCACTTTCTGATGAGCAGACTCAATCATAAGCGCACTATCCAGTGGCTCGGTGTATGATGAAGTACTAAAACCAGCAATCTTCAGCTGAAGATGCCCTTCTAGTCCCTGGACAAACTAGAGCATACGAGATCTGCCCTCGGCAACCAACTCAGGACAGAATCTAGCCAACCAATTAAATTCGGCATTATACTGCATCACTGAGCGGTTATTCTGTCGAAGACTCAGGAAATTCCGCCGACGTGTCATCTGATACACACGGGGAAAATACTGACTCTCAAATGCCTCCCTAAATGTCATCCAGGTAATATGCTGCTCGCCTATGATCGAGCGTTGCGTGTCCCACCAGATCTCTGCCTCATCTCGTACCTCAAGTACACAGTAATAGGCACGACTGGAGGGGGTGTCGGGTATAGTAAAAGTGATACCACAAGTGAACAGTCGAGGTATGTACCTCTGAAATCGGAACCGTCGGGGTCTTATAATCCGACGTGTCTATAATATCCTAACGAGTTTGTCCCTGACGGACAAACTCGACCCTAGTAGATCTCTCTGGAGACTCTATCTCCGGAGAATCTATCGCCCTCTTACGGGGGCGACCACGTCTCGGTACCGAAATACATGTATGTGTCATATCTGTAAACAAAATGTTACCCATATATCACTACAGGTATAAGAACTATAAAATTACCTAATTTACCTATTTGCCGTCTGGAGATGTCCTGTCGCTGCTAAGCCCCCAAATAGATCCAATAAAACCTTGTCAAAATACCTCAAAATTTCGAAACGAGTAAGTCGACGAAAATCCGTACAAATCCGAAAATACCCAGATAAACTCGTAAACTCCAAAACACGAGAAACAAGTATCAGAGATACGCTCTGATACCAAATAAATTGTCATCAGATAAACCTCGAAAATCCAAAACGAAGAGCAAGTATCATGTACCTTGCTCTGATACCAAAAATATTGGTATCAGATAAACTCACAAATCCATAACACAGAAGCAGATATCGTAAACCTGCTCTGATACCAAAAGAGTTGGTATCAGATAAAAAGAAAATACAGAGCATCGTAACTCATGCTCTGATACCAAATAAATTGTCACGCCCCAGGTAGTCCCTGTCCGAAGAATTTTCGGCAGCATCTCCCTGGTACGGGTGACAATATGAATCCAGAATACATATATCTCTATACCTCGGCCACACCCGGCCGGAATAATACAATTCAAATAAGAAACAATCCACACAGTTATATTCAGCATTTCCATACAGATGTAATATGAACAATCCACGCAGTTATATAAAGAAAGAACGATATAGAATCCTCAAAGATATATGTAAACATCCTACTCCACTACAACGAAGAAAACAAAATCCATGAAGTAGTGAGAAAATCCACAGCGGAAAACAAAAGTAGTAAACCCGAATGTACGATGTCCACAATACAAACCCACATCACAAGTATACGTATAAGAGCGAATACAGAAAACGATATCTAGAAATCCTCGCGACCAAGGGGCTATCGACTGGAATATCTCCCGACGGCCTCAACCTGAAAAATAGTAACAACGGGGTGAGTTCAAAGAACTCAGCAGGTAATCCAATAGATATGTATAGCAACATATAACCACCAGCAACATCATATGGTACAGTACACTAAACCATAGAGCCTACAGTACAGTCTCCTAACAGTACAACCTACGGTACAATCTCCTAACAGTATAACAGATATGCATAGCTGAAATAAACTGTAATAACCAGCAATAGGCATAAAGTACAGTCTATAGCAAGAATAATAAGAAAATACATAACTGAAATAAACTGTACTCACCTGCGAGGCTTGGGCAACTGACTGTCAACATACAGAGATAAAAATAGTCAGGGCAAAAGCATGTATCCTGTATGCATGACAATCATATGCAATCACTAAAATGCATCAATCATAAAGAGTGCAATCCGTGCATATGATGCAATATGACATGGTCACCCCTGTCAACCAGTCAGCCATCTCACACACAATGGTGAGACCGAGTGAGTAGGGCTGTGACACCGTGCACTCTGCCATCACTGCCCCTGAAGAGTGACCGAGTGAACGGGATGCTGTCGGAGTACACCTATCCTCCTACCTCAAACATAGTGAGGGAGCGCAATGCTCTCATCTCCCGATACGCGATGACGGGGAGGGATCCCGGCTGCAACCCCGCTGTATCGTGCTACCCATGAGCACCCCGGCGGTGCACCACCGAGCAACCTGCCATACACACCCTGAGTGTTGTGCCACTACCCATGCAGTGGTCACGCTGTATGCATGCCCTCATGTAGCCGGCCGACGAGCTCAACAATAATGGAGTCATCAATCGCCCAGTATGCAATCATGCAATATAGTGCGTGCGGCTACAGTATGTCATACCTGAACATATCCTCCTCCATATATGTGCGTGCCAAAAAGGTAAACACATATCACTACAACCATGATATAAGCAGCATAGATCCAACAACATATAACAAGTATCTACAGCAACTGATCCAGTGGAAAATAACACTAAATGTATCTATCCATCTCCATAACATACATAAACATAGCAAAAGATAAAAGCATTCAGTTCTAAAGTAAAGCAACTAACAGAAGAAGCATGTGATAGGTATCAACTAAGCTAAGACCAGGGAAGAAATAAATCTACCATCTATCACTAGTAATTATATATAAACTATACATATCATAAGACAGTATCAAAAGATAAGTCAAAGGGTACCCGCCTCAAATAGCAGGCAGTGTCATGCCAAATCCAACGTCGAGACGCATATCTCGAATCAAAGTCCTGTATCAAACAATATATATATTTTATTTAGCTAAATCCAAATAAATAGCTAAATAAAATCCCTAAACCTAAATTAGGGCAAACCCTAATCACACAACCTCAATCTACATAATTAAATCTAATGGTTAATTATGATTATTTACATAATCCCTAATCACCAATTAGATTAGAAATCCAACGGTTGACTAGGGTTAATTACCTTAACCCTAATCATTCCATTAGATCAATATAACCAAATAAATCTAAACATAATCACTAACTATCTAGTAATCATGTAATCCAAATCATACCTAAATCTACACATAAACCTAATTCAATTCTACACATGATCAAGTAATACAACATAATCCACATGTATCAAAATCTCTACACATACCTCAATTCCCAGCTACTGTTGATGCTGGAACAAGGAGAGCTGAACCAAGAACACCCACGTTACACAATTCTAAATCCACAGAAACAACACTTGCTGGAAAATCCACTCCTTTGTTCAGATCAAATATAAAGGAGATCACAGATTCAACCTTGCAGAAATGTTTCCTCACTGATCAGCTCAAAGTGAGATCAAAAAATGGAGATCACATAATCCAAATAATGACCTAACAATTATACCCTAATAGCTCACTAATGGAAACAACTAAGGATGCTTACCGCGTGCAGAATGAAAGCTGGAACCCAAAACAGTAGATCCAAGCCGACGATGAAGAGGAAGGTTACGGCTAGGGCTAGGATTTTCTTCTGGATCAGAGATCTGCTCATACGAAGCAGTGATCTGAACGGGCAAGCACTGACGATGAAACTAGGGCACGGTTCGAAGCGAATCCAGTGAAGAAGGATCAAGAATCGTCACACAAAACCCTCAACAATCGACCAAACAAGATCTCTTACCTTCACATTATACCTAGGGCATAGCCTATCGTCGTGTGGAAGGAAGCAAAAGACATCGGTGATGTAATCGGAAGAGAGGAAAAGCTCAAGAAACCTTCCTCTGTCGTTGACACACGCTCCCGGCTTCCGAATCCCGACGATCTAGGGCACGGATCCGCAAGGTAAAGGGTGAAGGCTAGGGTTCGGATCTCCTATCAACTCCACCGAGAGATTGCCCGCACAAAGGTGATGACCCGGAAGGAACCATGACTTCCAAACTAGCACAATCGATGGAGAAATGGGGTGCTCAACAGCCGGCAATAACTTCCCCTGGTGGCTTCGTCGGCGTCGGAGAAGAGAATGGGATTGGGCGCGGGATCGGGGAAGGAGAGAAGAAAGGGGGAGAAGACACGGGTGGATCGGCGTTTGGGGAGAAAAGAAAATGGAATTTATATAAATAAGCATTTCCTCACTTAAACGGGTATCCCAAACAGGCTTTAATCCGAACCCAAAATTAATCCCCTCAAAACCCATCTTACGAGCTCGGAAAAATTCTCAGAAAATTTCTAAAAATTCTGGAAAAATTTTATAAGGCTATTTCCCAAATAACCCTATTATTTTAAATTTTTCCGAGATCTCACAAAAATCTTCTCTTCGATTTTGTATACGTCCACACTATCGTGGCATACAAAATTTATGGGGATTTTTAAGGAGTTGATCTTGACCAAGTATTTTTGTGATTCTTAGGATTTAAAATGTTTGTCAATCCCCTAGTAGTCATACTATAAAAAAGACTTAGTAATCCCAATTGTAATGATTGGAAATAGGACTTGGACATTAAGGTAAACTGTCTTCTTAGAACTAAGAACAATATAGGTATATTTAATTCATTAGTTGAAACATATTTAGTGGTGTTATCTACCAGAACTTGTAGTGTAGATACAGATGCCATTAATCATGTCCGCAATTCATTGCAGGGTTCCAGGAAACCTGTCAACTAAATGAAAATTAAAACACTGTCTACATGGGCACTACTATAAAAATGGTAGCTGTTGCAGTGGGAGATGTTTATCTTTTGAGAAGAATAAAACATGGATTTTTGAGTAATTGTCTTTATGCATCAAGTTTAGAAAGAATTAGTTTTCAGTTTCTAAACTATTCAAAGAACTTGATATTCTGCCTCTTTTAATAACAAAGTTGTTATTAAGAAAAAGAGGGAAGTTATCTGTTCTGGTACGTTGGTTGGCAATTTATAAATCCAATAACTCTCACGATGCAACAAATAGAAATTAGTAACACATCTTCTAACTTTAAGAGAAAGTAACCTTCGAAAATGAACCAATTATATCTTTGGCTTCTAAGGATAGGTTATATTAACTTGAGTAGGATTCATTGGTAGCTGATGAACTTTTGGGTTCATTAGTAGTGGAAATCTTTCCAACCTACGAGTCTTACTTGGAAGGAAAAATAACCAAGAAGCTTTTAAGTCTAAGGGGTATGGAGTCAAAGATATGTTGAAATTGGTTCATTCTGATTTGTGTGATCCTATGACTATCCAGACAAGAGGTAGTATTGAATATTTCATCTATTTTATAGACAACTATTCAAGATACAAATGAATTTACTTAATGTACCGCAAGACTAAGTACTTTGATTAGTTCAAAGAGTACAAGGCTGATGTGGAGAAATGTTAAAGTAAAAGTCACTATGGTAAGATCGTAGTGGCAAGTACCTCTTGGGATAATTTAGGAGTCACTTATCAGAAGTAGGGATTCAATCCCAACTAACTGCACCTGGTATACCCCAACAGAATAGTGTAGAAAAAGGAAGGTATAGGACTCTTATGGAAATAAGTAGATTGATGAGTTATTTAGAATATTACCAAAATCATTTTAAGGATATACTCTGGAAACGGAAATGAATATAGTACCTTCCAAAGACAGAACTCTCTACTCATATAGAATTGCCGAATAGGCGTAAGCCTATTTCGAAGCATATTCGGATTCGGGTAGTCCAACACATATGCAGAAGAGAGACAATGATAAGTTGGACAGGAATTCACTTGTTTGTGGGTTATCCTAGAGAAATGAAAGTAGGTTTATAGTCTTAAAAATCAGAAGGTCATTGTTAGCATCAATGACCGATTTTTTAGAAAAGGACTATGTAATAAACCATGTGCCCATAAGAAAATTTGTTCTTAAGGAAATAATAAAAGACATGTCTAATCTAGTACCAACTGTACAAGATGAGATACCACAAGGAAACTACAACACGTATCACAAATGATACACAATTGCAGAAAGTGCCTTGTCGTAGTGGGAGGGTTGTTAGGCAACCTAAAAAGATTCATGTTTTGGGAGAGTTTTTGGACTCGATCCCTGGAGGACATGAACCTGATCTCCGGACATATTACGAAACACTCCAAGATAAAGATGCAACATCTTGGCAAAGAGTAATGAATAACAGAATTAGAATATATGTATTCTAATAAAATCTGGAAGTTTGTAGAACCACCAAATGGTGTAAAAGCCTTTGGGTGTTAAAAGGTCTATAATAGGAAAAGAGGGATAGAAAGGAAGGTAGTAACTTTCAAAGCAAGGCTTGATGAAAAAGGAAACTTTTTCACTGGTAGCGATGCTTAAGTCTATCCGGATTCTTTTATCTATTTGGCAAGTGGATGTCAAGACAGCATTCCTTAATAGAAGTCTTGATGAAAGCATCCATATAAAGCAACCAGAGGGGTTCATTGCAAAGGGCTAAGAGCATCTTGTGTGCAAGCTCAGTCAGTCTATGGACTGAGGCAAAGCTTCAAGGTCTTGGAATATCCGGTTTATCAAAGTAATCCAGACCTATGGATTTATTGAGTAAGCGGATAAGTCTTGTGTATACAAAAGGTGTGATGGAAACGTGGTGGTATTTCTTGTACTATACGTAGATAGCATTTTTGGTAGTTGGAAATAATATCAAAATGTTGTCAGAAGTAGGGGTATGGTTGTCCAAATAATTCGATATAAAGGACTTGGGAGAATGTATATATTCTTGAGATCAAAGTAATAAGGGATCGCAAGAAAAGAATATTTTACTTATCCCAAGCTTCATACATCGGAAAAATCCTTGCTCATTTTAAGCATGCAAAACTCTAAGAAAGGTTTCTTACCTTTTCAGGATGGAGTAACTTTATCTAAAGATATGTCTCTGTAGACATCAAAGGAGATAAAGGAAATAAAGGCAGTTCTTTATGCTTCGGCTGTCGGAAGCCTAATGTATGCTATGCACGAGATCAGAAATCTGTTTTGCCAAGGGCATAGTTAGCAGATATCAAAGTAACCCTGGACAAGGACAGTGAACTGCAGTAAAGCATTTATTGAAGTACCTTAGAGGCACTAGAGATTATATGCTAGCTCACAAGACAGTTAATTTGGTTCTTGTGGGTTGCATGGATTTTGACTTCCAATCGGATAGGAACAATAATAAGTCAACCTCGGGGTTTTGTGTTTACTTTAGGAGGAAAAGTCATAACTATGGAAGAGTGATAAGCATAGGTATTTTTCTGGACTCCACCATAGAAGCTGAGTATATGGCAAGCCTCTGACGTAGCCATAAAAGCTGAATGACTTAATAAACTCAAGAAAGACTTAGATATGATTTCTAGTTTATCCAAATATTATTACAATTTATTGTAATAATAATGGTGCAGTAGCAAACTCGAAGAAACCATGAGTCTATAAGGCAAGTAAACACAATAGAGCGCAAGTACTACCCAATACGAGAAATTGTATAACGAGGAGAAGTTGTTGTCGCCTAGATTGCATCAGATAATAACCTAAGGTCCTTAAGGCAAGAGCTTTTTGAAAGGCATGGGAATCAGATGTATGGCAGCACATGGCTTAGTCTTTTAGTATAAGTGGGAGATTGTTAGAATGTATACTAAAAGCCTAGCTTTTGGTATAAAACATTTATCTAAAAATAAGAATCACATTGGTCAAATGTCTACATTTGTGATAAATGTAGTTGTTCAATTAATTTATACTGTAGATAACATAGTATGTGGTGCCACATGCAGAAGATGATGTTATCAGTACCTTATAAATTATAAACAGTAGCTCACGACCAAAATGGAAAGGAACAAACCATTAGAAGGTCGTAGTGTAATTAGGTATCAGTTTATCTTGACTGTATAATTACACTAATACACTTAGAGTGTATTGAGTAGGACCATTTGAGGTCGTTTCTTTTATACTGACTTTATAAAGAAACAAAGACCTCGGTTATTATGGAAGTGTGTGCTCTTAATCCTAATATAATAACAAGCACATATATTTGATATTTATTTCTTTAATTTATCAATGGGTGAGATTTAGTTCGATGAATCAATAAGCCCGATAAGTTGGGAAATGACATCACTTATAGTATTGTTGTTGATTATAGAAGGAAACTGTGTCCTAGAGATACTAGGTTGATAATGTCCTCAAGAGGAGCTCATAAGGATTGTCATGTTAAACCCTGTAGGTGGACATAGTCCGACATGATGATAAGGTTGAGTGGTACTACTCTTGGACTAAGATATTAATTAAATGAGTTGTCAGTAACTCACTTAATTAGTGGACATTCGATATCTTAAACACAGGGAGACTAACACACTCATAATAAGAAGGAGCCCAAAAATGTAATTTGGGATTGGTGCGGTAGTTCAATAACAGTTCTCTAGTGGAATGAATTATTATTGATAAAATTAAGTTGTGTGTTCGGGGCGAACACGGGATGCTTAATTTTATCGGGAGACCAAAACCAATTCCTCCTCTCGGTCCCTATCGTAGCCTCTTATTTATAGAGTACTATAGCCACCTATACCCACCTTCTATACCCACCTTAAGGGGGTCGGCCAAGCTAGCTTGGGAACCAAGCTAGGGCCGGCCTAGGTATAAATTGGGGTGGCCAGCCCTAGCTTGAACCCAAGCTAGAGGGGCCGGCCAAATTAAATTTAAAAAGAATTTTAATTTTAATTTTTATTATGTGGAAGATATAATTTATTAAAGAGAATTAAAATTAAATTATCTCTCTTGTAAAAGATCTACAAAAGATTAAAGAAAGATATTAGATCTCTTTCCTTATTTGTAGATTGGTGAGATATTTTATTTTCTCTTTAAAAATTATTCACATGTTGTAAAATTAAAATTATGGAAATTTCTTTTTATCAACCATGAAGAGATTTTGAAGAGAAATTTTAATTTTAAAATTTTCGGAAACAAATTAGGAAGTTTTAATTGTTGATTGAAACTTGTCTAATTTGATTTCATGATGTGGCCGGCCATTAGAATTTAATTGGGGAAATTTTATTTTATTTTTCTCAATTAAATCATGTCAAGGAAATTAAGGAAATTTTATTGTAATTAAATTTCTTAATTTGCTTAGGCCAAGGAATATAAAAGAAGGGGTGAGGGTGCCTTCATGAGACACAACCTCTATTATTTCTCTCCCTCTTTTGTTCCTTGGTGTGGCCGGCCATCATCCTCTCCCTCTCTTCCTCTTGTGGTGGCCGAACCTCTCTCTCCCCTTGGAGCTCTTGTGGTGGCCGGATACTACTTGGAGAAGAAGAAGAAGAATGAGAGAAAGCTAGCATCTCTTGGAGCTTGGTTGGTGTTTTGATCTTCTTCCTTGGTGAAGCTTCCTTATTGTTGGCCGAACCTAGCTAGGAGGAGAAGAAGGTGGTTGGTGGTTTCTCATCTCGGAAGATCGTTGCCCACACAACGTCCGAGGTTAGAAAAGGAATACGGTAGAAGATCAAGAGGTCTTTCTAGAAGGTATAACTAGTAATTTTTCCTTTCCACATTATGCTAGTTATTTATGGAAATAATACCAAATACAAGAGGCTTACGTTCTAGTATTTCGAATATGTTTTTCGAAGTTGTGTTCTTTTGTTTTTTTTCCTTGTGATTTGATTGTTCTTTTTGGTTAACCTAAAGTTATTTTAGGAAATTAAATATTAGATTTCTATAAAAGGTTTTGTCTAGTCGGTGGTGGTTGCTCCCATATCCAAGAAGGCCATGTGCCTCGCCACGTCAGTACTGGGAACCAATTATGGAAATTAATATTTAATGGAATTAATAACTTAAAGTGACTTGGGTCGAACGTGTTAAGTTCCGCAGGCGATCCAAGTCAAAACCTAAAAGAACAAATAGATTAAGTTTTGGATCAAACGTGTTAAGTTCCGCAGGCGATCCAAAATTTAATTTAAAAGAACACATGGTAGCTAGGAAAAGGTTCAGACCTTTGTACAAAATTTTTGTACAGTGGAACCTCTAGGTTTTCCGAGTAGCAACCAACAGTCCATCCCTTCTCCTTAAGGCCCAACTCGGAGAAACCCTGAATCAAGTCCGTGACTAAAACTCGGTAGCAAGCTAAAGTCCCTCTAGACTTCCTAATAATTGCATCGGCAACCACATTAGCTTTACCCGGGTGGTAGCTAATAGTACAATCATAATCCTTCAGGAACTCCATTCATCTTCTCTATCGGAGATTAAGTTCCTTCTGTGTGAAAAAATATTTGAGACTCTTATGATTAGTAAGAATTTCAAAAGTAATACCATAAAGATGATGTCGCCAAATCTTCAAAGTAAAGATAATGGTTACTAACTCTAGATCATGTACTGGGTAGTTCTTCTCATGCTTCTTCAACTGACGAGAAGCATACGAGACTACCCTGCCATGCTGCATCAAAACAACGCCCAAACCCTGTAGAGATGCGTCGGTGTAAAGTACAAATCCATCCTTGTAATGACCACCCTTCTTAATACTCTACTACTCTCTAAGAGTGACCGTTACTTAACTACTAACTCTACTTAACCGATATAATTAAAAACCACGAGGAATCCCTACCAAAAAATTTCGACAGAATCACCCCTGTACCGGTGACCATAATCATTAATACATAACATAATATACACAGCCACAGGCGGCTGGAACATTTATCAAACAACCACGCAGTTTATAACACACAACAACTAAAAAAATAAACTATTCTAGCAATAACAAATGAATAAAACTCCAACAGTGGAAAATAACCAAACTAACAATGCGGAATGAAAATACAATCTCAAAAGACATAAACCATAAGGTACAACTCAACTATTTCTATCCATTAAACATGAAAACTCAAAACTTCCCAGGTCTCTCCATAGTCCAGACATCACACATCCTTCGTACACCTCCTTGTCGCCTTCCTTTCTATATCTTTTCCTTTCCTGTATCTGCAGTAAGAGGAAATGCAAACTATAAGTAAAATTTGCTTAGTAAGCGCTATTTAACTCACAAAAACACGAATATGCATGTATACAGAAAGAACTAGAAACTATATGCTCTAAAAGGAAGTAAAGCATAAACATAACTGCTCATGTCAAATTAATAGCAAAGAAAAGCTAAGGAATCTACTCATGTAATTCTAATAGCTAATCATGCTGCTCATCTAATAGGTAAACATGAAAAACTACTCATCTACTAGATAAACATGGTAGAATAAAGAACTAAACTTACTGATTTTTAGAACTATATGAAACTTATTTCATTTGTTCTAAACTTAATCTTTACTACTTTATGTTTATGTAAAACTCGTTTTACTTGTTCAAAAACTTATACTTATAATACTTCAAAATAATAATCAACTTCTTCTTGGGCCCAGGCTTAGTACCATCTTATGCGCGTTCCCTAATAGGTTGGGGTAGCGATCCACCAATCCTAAAAGAACAGACCTTGGTCTACCAGGACCAAGACCTTGGAATTGGACACCTGGATTTGTTTAACGACAACCTTGTGAAGTCGGGTACTAGCCTCTTCTTAAAAGTAAAATACTTATAATCTTAATTACTTCTTCTTTAAATGCCTTGGCATTTTAATAGGCACCTTGTGTGCCAAAATCTCTAAAGTCTTGACTTTGGAATTTACTTAAGGCCTTGGCCTTTTCCTTTCTTTTCTTTATCTTTCTTATACTTATCTTTTGGTAATTTAGTAGGAAACCAAAACTAAAGCTGAAATAAATCTGTCCATGCTAAATGAGGTAGTAAAGAAACAACAAGATCTACTAACTGGAATTTAAACTTGCTGAAATTGAAGCGTAACACAAAACTAGACTTGCTGAACTTAACATAGACTGTTCATGCTCATAATTTGAGTTCACATGCTTCAATTAAGGGATTAACAAGGAGAAACCAAACTTAAAACTAATCATGTCACTACAACAAAAACTGCAAACGACAACGGATATTATCCGTTGTCGTAGGGTAAAAAAACCGTTGTAACTAAGGGTGTTGTAGAATGTATTACCCTACGACAACGGTTTTGAATCCGTTGTCTTTGTACACATTTGACAATGGTTTTTATCCGTTGTTGTTTATATGCCCAAAATTTTGCTACGAAGGATACGACAACGTTTTAAAACCGTTGTGGTAGATACGTTTTACAACAGATATAAACTGTTGTGGTAGATAATATTTTGACATGTTTTATTTTTTTAACAACAGTTTTAATATATTTTACAACGGATAAAACTGTTGTCTTTTATCACTTTTTACAAAAAAAAATCGTTGTGGTTTACCTAGTTTTTACAACATTTTTAATTGTTGTCTTTAATGTTCATTAATACCAAACAACCAATCTTATTTTACTATAAGCAAACCACCAATACAAAACTAAATATTTACTACATTAAATCCAAAATAAACATCCATATATAATTCATCTTGTAGCCACATATACAAAAATATACAAAATGAGTTGTTACTCATCAAAATACAGTTTTCCATTACTCTCCATATACACTAAATCACATGTTTTCCTTTTGTTGTTCTCCATATGAATTTTAATTTACAAAATAGCAAGGCAAGCTACATCTAAGAAAGCTCACTTCTTGCATAAAAAAAACTCAAGCCGCCTCACGAATTGGCAGACCTGCAAGAGAAAAATGAACAATGCTAATAAGTAAAAATAGAGAACTCAGGCTTTTGCTAGGGAAGTTCTGATGCCTAAGGAACCTATCAAGATGTCATCCATGTCTCTCTTAAAATTTTTACAAAAAGTTATTATTGTATTTAACTAGCAACTAAAAAAGATTAGTATCACTCATACGCCTAGATTTAACTGACAGTGGATTTTGGCATTGGTTGGTGATCACTAAATATCATCTGCATTGATAAGATATTACTCCTAACAGTGGTAGTAGAATGAAGAAGGAAGATAGTGAGCTTGTAGCAATGGAAATCAGAACTATCCACAACAAGGTTGTCTTAAGTAAAGAGGAAGGAGAACGTCTCTTGAACATGTATTGCCCTTGGAGGAATATTAATACAATAAAAAGAGGCAACCATAGATGTATGCAAATGTGATATAACCATTATTTTGTGTCTATAATTATGAATTAAACATCCACATCAGAGCAATGCAGTAGTGAGGCAAACATCATTTCTAACTATCGAAACCATGCACCTTATTAAAGAGTAAATTTAAGTTACCCTTTATAATAGTGGTCATGATTTCATGAAACATAGTGCAAGTTTAAAACCAGCATAAAATGTACCAGAGAATGTATGTATATAGTGAAAAGGTATTATTACCTTTAGAAACTGAACTAAGATATTGTTGTTGTGGCATAGGAGTTGATTTCTGCCAAAGTTTCTAGGAGCAGTGATACCTAGCTTAGCATAGTTTACTAAATAATTAGCACTACATGCAGCTAACATTATTTAAGTGAACTATCATGCAAGATCAATAGAATCCATGCAAAGCGCATTACATCCATTAACATCTTGAAACAAAATATTCATGCAATTTTCTGTGTCATTTTCCAAACTGCATTACCTTTGAGACCTGGTAGGCACAATATGCTTTTCCATTTTGCAAGTCACAAGTTGCCAGGAGCTGCAAATTGATCTGCAATAAACAGACCCATCACAAAAGCATAAGTGAAAGTAAAAAAAACATGGGTTCAAAGCCTATCCAATAAAAACTTGAACCAAAAGAATTGGATCATCATGATGAGTTATGGTAGGGTGAATTGTTTGTAGAGGTAAAACAATTCCACAAATTCCTCAAAATAGAAATCACATACGCACAGCTTTAATAATTACATAGGACACCTAAAAGAACCAAAGTGTCAATCAAATAAGTGTAGATTAAGAACTATAATATTCACTACATTCCAGCTGGGAAAAATAGATTTTTCATTCCCATTTCATCAATACAAAGAGAAAATCTAACTGCAACTGCAGTATATAGAGCAAAACAAGAAAATCTAACTGGAAAAATAGCTGCAATGCACGTGCAATTCACAGGTAATTTACACTGCTCGTCCAAGCAAAAGTATATAGAGCAAACTATTAAGAAATCAAACTACAGTATATAGATGTTTTGTATATCAATATACTATGGATCATACACGAAATGCCTTTACAAGTTCTTCATTTCATTATTCTCAAGGAATCACTAACATGCATATAGATTAACATAGTTGTGCTTGATGAAGCATCATAATTGTCATTCGCGCTTGTAAAAAAGAAAAAATAATAAATTATAGGAGGAAAAACAAGATGAAGTCATGGCATATAGACGAAAACCATAAGGAGAATACAAACAAGAAGCAATTATTTTCACAACAAAATAAGCTACTCACACAACCCAGCCATATTAATTTTGGACCACAAAGAGAGGCAATAAATAAGGAAAATGTCAACTAATTCTGCTCATGGTAGAAATGCAGAATTATTGGCAGTAAGGAATCACAATCAATAAGTCATGGAGTCACAAATAAAGTGTTCAACCATCTTTTGAAGTCTAGTAATTTATACCTAGTAATGAATATAGTCTAGTACGCAATCCGCCCATTCGGATCGCACTTCGTCAATTTCTTCGTTGTAAATTGTTTTCTTGAACTGTTATCAAACCCAGATTAATTTAGTAAAAAAATCAGTAATGAAGAAGCAAAGTCAAATAAAAGAAATTATTTGAGAAAATTGAGAATATGTCAAATATTACCATTGAGCCAAGTGAATCCATCTCGCCGGTAGCATTTCCTTCAATAATTTCTCTAATAAATTTCATCACATAAAACCCACATTGTTTAGCATCAGGTTGTCGAGGACCCTATGTTAACAAAAAGTTATCAACGAATAATGCAAAATTAAATAGTTTTAAATTAATCACAAGTAAACATATGTGTGTATATAAAATATACAAACCTTTACGACTTCCCACATAGGCTTCTTTTTCCCTTTCCTTTGCTTGTTTGAATTGAACAATTTCAAGCTCCTTTGTACAACAAGAGTTGACAAATTCCTCAAAATTAAATTAAATGCTTAATTAAAAAACAAATATGTACTCACATATCCACTACATATTTCTAGTCCTCATAACGATTGCGATGATTAAGTGAATCGAACAAATAAACCATCTCCACATAAGGGTCGATGACAGTCAAAATCCAATGACAACTATGCACAAAACAGATAGTCAATGCATAAATTCAACAGAATTGTTGAAATAAATCTATTAAAAATGAAATTGTAATATTTATTTACCCAACATTGTGAGGTGCCAAAACTAGCTGATTTTTTGTTACACCACTCAGCCTATCAGCCAACACACTTGCCCAGTTATTCAAGTATTCAGTCTTTTCATTTTTGTCAAGTTTGGATACATATAGCATTACTGGAAGTGTTTGTGGATCCACAAATCTGAACTTATCGACCTTGTTTTCTTTTTTCATCTTTTTGAAGAGAAACCTTCCATTCAAGCAAAAAAATGTTAGCCTGTTAATACAAATAAAATGAAAAAAATGAGTGGTGTGAAAACTTACCACATGTAAGCAACCAGACAATTAGCAGATATTGGCTCCAACTCATAAATAGGTGTGATGTCTTCAATGTTCACTAGCAGTTCATACTCATGGTCAAAGAAATCATGATAAAAAACAATTGATATAGTTTTTTCGGGGCTGTCCAAAACACGCATAGAGTAACAGTACAATAAATGTACCGTGGCACATTTGATGGCAAGACAGGATTACTTCTTTTTGCAACACTTTTCTTCGTTTGAGGCTTCTACAAATTGCAAATGTAAATATGTTAGTAGAAAGTTTTATCTCTTATGTTCAGCATCTTTCTGAACAACCCTTTAATTGGGTTTCAAAAACCATCAATGTTCTTGTTCATGCATGTAACCTCAATGTACATATTACATGTGTGTGCTAGCTCTTATATATCTTGTATTACTAAATTGTATCCAACAAATACGTACAACCTTCAATCAAAATCTAAGAAGGTTTGGTTGGAAAAATCCAGCTAAACAACTATGCCAAGCAAATGAGTAAAAAAATCAGAAAACCATACATGTAACCAAATCAGAAGCTGGAAATTTGTGGTTGCTGAAACGATTCCTCAAAAATTCCCACTGAAGAATTAAATTTGTACTCACAATGTGGTGGTCGAATGAGTCAGAAAGTTACCTCATTTTTCATCACTACCCAACGTGCAGGCCAAGCAACATGGGTCTCAATTGCGCCACCAATGGTGTCACATTCATTTGGAATGGGAAAGGACAACCTTGCTGAATTCTCCACAACCTCATCAATCGAGACGCGCATGCAATTCATGGGTAACGGGACACCATGAAGTAATTTTCCATCCCCATTGGCATGAATAACTGTACCATAGGCCACAATATTGGACTTTGATTCCAGTGACAGTGCAACTGGCATACCCTAGAAGACAATCAATCATGTCACACATTGATGGACTCATTATTGAAAATAATATTAAGTATCCACAATTAAATACATATATACCTGCAAAAACTCAGTCTTGCTTAAAACTTGCATGTCCTCATCATTCAAAATTTTACTCTTCTCTGGTTTGATCTGATCCTCACTCGTGGTAGGCAACTTCACCGAGCAACTACCTTTCTCCTCAAACTCAAAGTCGCATCCACCCTTTTTGAACATTTCTTCAAGTTTCTGTATGCGTGTATCTTTTTCTACTATCCGTGCACTTTGTTCTGAGATTAGCTTCTTTGTATCTAACAACTCCTTTTGATGATGAAGGATTAAGTCACCATCCTGCAGAGGAGTATTCCAGATTTTGGAAACATTAAAATAGATTGTTGGAGTAATATGACCTCCAATCCCCCTAACACGCCCAGCATGTTCTTCAGAATCTAGTGCGTTTGTGAGGATATCTTTCCTAGCCCCTTCAAACCGCAGCTTCCCCTCCTTTTTTTGTTGAACATAATCATCCTAACATGCCCAGACAAATAAAATAGTTACTAACAACAAAATTAATCAATAAAAAATAGTTATTTTTCATGTATCACATACAATCTTTTTTACTGTAATTTTGAGATCATCGCCTTCAAATTCACCCTCCTTATTGGCTCGTCCTCTCTTCCAAACAATAGCTCGATTTATATCATCATCATTACATAAATCAGATGCCTACAAAAAAAATGAATCATGCCCTGTTCCTACAAAATCAGATTCAAAAATAAACCACCAGCTTCAACATACTCACAATTTCGTCAGCGAAACGTGCATATCCTTTATGGGACAGCCGATGAGGGTATACGTTCTGCCTTCTTCTATTCTTTTGTTCATCACTTACTCTCTACTTAAAAATTAAAATCAATTAAGTTCACTATCAACATTCAAAATATATATATGTGAACTTTAATGCAAATTGTCTGTGGTGTAGAGAAAAAATAGCAATCTATGGAAGGTTCAAGGAAACAAACAGTTAGAGAACCCTTACCCTTAGAATTACACAAGGAAACAATTAATGTTATCTGTTAGAAGTATTGTTATAACAATACTTCTCTCTTCTATTAAGAAACAAAGCAAATAAAAGAGAGATAATGTTATCTAAGCCATTATCAAAAACATATTGCTTGTTTCTTCGACTTTATGTTATCACAAAAGTAATGATTTCAGAAAGGAGTAAAAGTATGAACCCTAGCATCGAGTAGATTTGCATAAGATAAAAACCCCCTAGTATGGGTTTTTTCAGAAGGTGGAGAACTGGAAATTTTAAAACTGACAGCGAATAAATGAATCACACTATGTTAAATAAAGATCCTATTGTAGAACATCAGTTAAGGACCATTAGGACTATCTTCTAAAAATTAAAATCAATTATGAATCTTACCTTGAAGTCGGAAGACATGCGAGTTATTACAAAGGAACTCCATTCCTCTTGTGAAATACCATAGCCAATCGGGGGATCTTTCAACTCATCAGGTTTATCTAGCTTGCTGAAAACAAACTTTTGAGTGAGAAAAACTTTATATTGACACCATTTATTATTTGCTGAATTTAAACATCCTTTCCTCCAAGTTGGGTCAATATTGTACGTCAGCTGTAAAAACACATAAAAAAATTAACAAGAACGTTAAATATAGCATAACCACAGCCTACTGCTCATTTAAGTTCTCAAAGCATTCTAACTTACATTCACCGATTCCCATATTAACTCTTTAACATCATTTGGCACCTGCTTCCATGATTTGTAAGTTATTGAGATCTTTTCTCGAACAAGAACGTCAATGTAGCTTTGCATTTCACCCGCAAATTCTCCAACTGGCTGTCCAATTTTATTGAAGCTAACATCCTTTTTAATTCCTTGGACCCTTAGCCTAACAAGTCTATCCAAACGTGTATGCCCCCTCGATGTTCTAGTTGACTCCGTTTCTGTAGATTTCATTGAAGTTTGACCCTTGCAACTATTGTTAGTGGCAGAATATGAAGAACTTTCTTTAGCCTTCTGAATCCTCAGTAATCTCTTTGCATTAGCGGCCATATTGTCCACATACAAATTTTGATGAGAACCCTATTTCTTGCAAAAGGCAGCAACCTGTTAGGCATTTAAATTATAGAGAAAATAAAGCGAGAATGAAGACAAATGATAGTTATATTACAATAAGAATAAATATGTTAACAAAATAGATCAACAAATAAAATTTACACACAGGTTAAACAATAGATTACACTTAATTATTGTCAATACATGTCCCATCACAGTCTTCACGAACGTATGATGGTTCATTTTCATCTATGGCGTCAACGTCCATTGATTCCATTGATATAAACCCTCCTGTGAAACTTGGATAGTGGATTGTAGCATTTTCCAACTCATCATCATTTATGTATTCCATGTGATCCCTAGTAGGAGTGGCAAGTACAACATGCCATGCAGGATCTTGAGGATCTTCAATGTAGAATATCTGCTTTGCTTGACTCCCAAAGATAAAAGAGTCAGATTTAAATCCAATTCTGTTGAGGTTTACCAACGTGAAACCAAGGTCAACAACTTTAATACCAGTATTATTCTCAACCCAATTACATTTAAACATCGGAACTTGAAAATTGTGATAATCGAGTTCCCAAATTTCTTGAATAACTCCATAGAAAGTCATGTTCGACACAATTGGATTTTTGTCCTTCGCACTAGCAACTTGCATTGTCTGTGCAACTAAGCTTACTCCGGAGTTTTGAACAGCTCGTGTATCATCGCGCTCTTTTGTATGATACGTAACTCCATCAATCAAATAACTAGAGTACTTCAACACTTGATTGCTAGGTCCACGCGCTATCCACTTCAATCTTTCTGATATTTGAGAGCTGGAATTGCCAACTGCTCTCACACGATCACGTAACCACCCAATAAACGTCCGGTTATGCTCATCTTGTAGCCACTTTTTGGATTTGGCTTTATGAGGAAAGCTTGAGTTCAAAAATTCCATGTGCTCCCTAATGAACAGATTAGGGATAAGTTAACTAATGGAATACTAATAAGTTAATTAGTAGAACGTAAGAACAGTGCAATAAATATAAATAAGTAAGAGAATTACTCGATATAAGGATCAACGTCAACATCATTTTCCAAGACATAACGATGTGCTTGATGCAACTCATCATGACAAGTTGAGTGTAATATTGAGCTAGATAGAGGCCTAGTAAGTTGTACTTGCTGATACCTTGATGGGATCCCAATTGTATGCACACTAGACATGTAATCCGAGCAAAATTCCACAGCCTCTTCAGCAATATAACATTCGGCTATACACCCTTCAGGATGATTGTGATTTCGCACATACCCTTTCAAGATCTTCATGAATCTTTCAAATGGGTACATTTGCCTATACCAAACCGGTCCACACAATTTGACCTCCCGTACAAGATGAACGGTTAAATGAATCATTATATCAAAAAAAGATGGGGGAAAATATTTTTCAAGCAAACAAAACACTGTCACAATCTCTCTTTGTAAATCATTCAACTTCGAGACATCTATCACTTTATTACATAGCACGTTGAAGAAGCCACAAAATCGAGTGATAGTATCTCTAACATGTTTAGGCAAGACATCACGGATGGCGACTGAAAGTAATTGTTGCATCAAAGTGTGATAGTCATGTGACTTAAGGCCAATAATTTTCAAGTCTTTCATCGACACCAGATTTTTAACATTGGATGAATATCCTGTGGGGACCTTTATTCCAAACAAAGATTTGCAAAGTTTTCTTTTCTCATCCTTACTTAGTGTATAACAAGCCGCTGGCAAAAAGGTTCTCTTCTCCCCCATCTTTGGTGCCAAATCAATCCTCAAATTCATCTCCACAAGGTCTAGTCTTGCAGCTACTCCATCCTTTGATTTTCTAGGAATGTCAAGCAAAGTACCGATCAGACTTTCACATACATTTTTTTCAATATGCATTACATCAAGAACATGCCGAACATGAAGATGTTTCCAATAATCAAGTTCAAAGAATATAGATTTCTTTTTCTAGCATGATACAGTTTCACCTTGCTTTAACTGAAACTTCCCATTTGCTTTTCCCGAACGATAATTAATTCTTTCAACTCGATCCAAAATTTCATGCCGAGTTAATGGTTTCGGTGCGGAGTTAAGCTCTGGGTTCCCATTAAATGCTTTTTTTATGCCTTCGATAAGGATGATTTGTAGGAAGAAATCTTCTATGGCCTGTATAACTCATTTTTCTACTATGCTTCAACCTTGTCGAATATGTTTCTTCACCACAAATAGGACATGCACAATATCCTTTCACAACACAACCTGACATGTTCCCATATGCAGGAAAATCATTGATTGTCCATAGTAAGACAGCCCTAAGTAAGAAATTCTCTTCTCGACATCCATCATATGCATCAACACCTATATCCCATAATATTTTTAAGTCATCGATCAAAGGTGCTAAGTAAATGTCAATATCATTTCCCGGTTGTTTGGGACCTGAAATCAACAAAGTCAGCATCATAAATTTTCTCTTCATACACAACCATGGAGGAAGGTTGTAAGTGATCATCACAACTGGCCAACAACTATATGCAGAACTCATCAAACTATGGGGATTGATCCCGTCTGCTGATAAGGCCAATCTAAGATTTCTAGGTTCAGCAACAAAATCTGGCCACTTGTGATCCACTACTTTCCAAGTGGGCGCATCAGCCGGATGACGCAAGTAACCGTCAAGTACTCTTTTACCAGCATGCCAAGTTAAATCCTTACATATCTCCTTGTTCCGAAATAATCTTTGAAATCTTGGAATAGGCGGGAAGTACCAAAGGACCTTTGCAGGAACTCCATTTATCGTACCTTTTTTACCTAACTTCCACCTAGACATCCCACATATAGGACAATTAGTCAAATTCTCATGCTCCTTCTGGTATAAGATACAATCATTAGGGCAAGCATGAATTTTCACATAATGCATCCCTAATGCACATAAGCTTTTCTTTGCATCATACAATGATGAAGGCAATTCATTATCATCAGGAAGCATTTCTCCAAACAAACTTAGTAAATCTGTGAAACTTTTGTCACTCCAACTATATTTTGCCTTCAAGTTATACAATTTCATAAGTGCAGATAACTTTGTAAATTTGGCACACCCCGGATATAAAGGTTTATCAACATCTTCAAGTAGCTTATGAAATTGGTTTGGATTCTCTGCATAACTATCAAATGCAGCATGTACCATATCAATAGGTTCCTCGCCAAAAGATTTCTGTTCATCTTTCATTGAGTTATTGTATTCAGTCTTTTCATCATGCCAAATCCATTTATGGTATGTTAAATCTATACCATTACAACACAAATGTGCCCTTATAATGTCAACATTTCTCTTCTACAGATTACCACATCTTGAACATGGGCAAGGTATTTCATTCGGATCAGTAGCATTTCGTAATGCAAATTGCAAGAAAGACTCTACCCCAACCTCATATTCATGTGATAACCTATTCTTTGACATCCAATCTTTGTCCATTTTTTATAACTATCAGCCCGAAACGCGTCAAAACCTACCTTCAAAAAACTATACATCATACAACAAGTTCAAAACACAATCTCAAGTACCAAATACTATAATAAAACATTCAAGGTAATAGAGTAATACACGACATAAACCAACCGGACAGAAATGTGTTGTGTGATTTTGTGAGAACTAATTAATAAATAAATGGTGATATTAACAAATCTTGGGTGTACATATATACAAGAGGATCAATTGGAAAGATTATTGGCTAACAAACCCTCACCCTAGTTGTTACAATGCCTCTCAACTTATTTGGTCATGTTATTATCTCAACTCTTGATCTAATCTAATGTTTGCGTTTATGTTAAAAAATACATGTGTCTTGATCTAATCTATTTTTTTAAAAAAAAAAAAATATTCCGGCAGAAAATTAAATGAGCATAAATAATAAAGATGACATTAATTAATTATTAAAATAATGAGGAAAAAATAATGAACTTCAGATTATGAAATTCAATAAGAGAACAAGCTATAATTCAATGTGCAGTTGTAAAGGATGTAAAAAACATAAACTTGCAGTAGATAAGAAAAAAAACCTAAAAAGGAGCATGAACGTACAAAAGTGTCAACATATGTCTAAAGAGTCAAAGGAAACAAAATTAAAAGTGCATTGAGCAATTACCACAAGAAACCAACTCCGTTCACATGGAACAGAACAAAAAGCCAAGAAGCTCATGGAAATGGGAAGAACAATCAAACGGGCAATGTGCGAAACAACTATAAACTTCAATCAGTAATCAAAACAAAAAGGAAGGACTTTCTTCATTTCCCTTCTACCAATTATCTGTTCCCCCAAATTCCATCTCCGTCCATCAAGTGGCAAGCCGTGCAAGACCTAGAAAACCTATCCGAACACACTATTTCGACCAATAAAAGTGAATAACAAACATAAATTGATGCTTAAAACCAACACCTTCAGAGATCAAACACCACAAACTTTGACATATGAGCAGGCAAATGGCATGATGAAACAAATCAAAAGGCTAAAAATAAGACGAAAAGAGAATGTTGAGCTTGCAGATACAAGCTTAGTGGAATCAAAAGTAGGTTTTAATTTTTAGACAACATTTATGAACGAAGACAAAACCTAGGTTATGAATCTACCTTGACTATGGATCTAGCACAAATCCAAAGAAGACAAGACCTAGGTTATGAATCGACGGACTAGGAGTGCAACCTTTGCCGAAGAAATACACCTCGTCCGATCAAAAGGTTCCACGAGCGAAAGAAGCAGCAATGGAAGGTCAAAGGGCCTCGTCGAACTCAGAAACCCGCTCACCAGGGAACCAGAGGAGCACACCGTCGTGGAGGAAGATCTAGGGGAGGCGTGAAGAGATTGGATGAGGAGAGGGAAAGAAAATTGCCTTAGGGTCGGGAGCGCGAAGGAAAACACGGTGCCGAAAAGAAAACAGCGAGGGAAAGGAAAATAGCGAGGGGGAAATTGACCAAATTAAATTACAATGGTTTTTTTCAAAATTGTTGTCGTAGCCGCTAAAAACGCGGATAAAGACAACGGTTTATAAAACCGTTGTAAAAAGTGTTGTCATTTTAAAAAACTATTCCTCAATGACAACAGTTTTGCCAAAACCGTTGTCTTTTATATTTAATGGGGAGTTCAAAGACAACGGTTTTGGCAAAAACCGTTGTCTTTGAGCAAATACACAACGCTTTCTCTTAAAACCGTTGTCGTAGGGGTGTTGTCGTTTGCAGTTTTTGTTGTAGTGTGTGCATGGAATTAGCAAAGAAGAACTAAGCTACAATGTAAAATTCTGCATTAAATGGAGAAACTAGAAACTGCACTTAAAAAGAATGCATTGTTCTAAGCTCCAACGGAGCTGTTTGTTGCTCTCATAAAAAATCTGCATTTGCTAAGGTAAAAGTCACATCTAAATATGCACTTATCAATAAAACTGTCCATGCATTTTGTCTAGCAACAAAACTAGAACCACAAGGCTAATCGTAATCCGATCCTAAAAATCTGCACTTGTTCAGCTAAGGGCAAATGAAAATCTGCACATGTTCAGCTATGGGTAAATAAAAATCTGCACATGTTCAGCTAAGGTAAAATGAAATCCGCACATGTTCAGCTAAGGTATGATGAAATCTGCACATGTTCAACTATGGTAAAATGAAATCTGCACATGAAATCTATACATTAAGCTTAATAAAATCTGCATTCTAAGCTTAAAAATCTGCACACTAATGCTTAATAAAATTCTGTTCTAAACAAGCCATTGAAATCTAACTAAACACTTATTACCGGTTGCTACATACTATCACTTATCACTGGTTAATTAAACTACATAATGGCTCTATTAGTCTTGGTGTCGTTGTACAGCTTTATTTGTCAATTGATAAAACTGAACTCCCTAGCACAAGCTAAATGTCGTATCACTCATAACCAGTACATTCTCAATGAGTAATTCTCCATCTAATGATAGTATCAGAGGTACAAATTTTATCATTCTTGTTATAAACTTATAATGTTATCATGATGTCAAATAGTTAGAAATTTAGATCTGCTAATTCAGAACACTAATTCTCACCTTAACATCTAGCATCCCATGCTTAACTAGAATGGAGGTTAACTGATATTTGACCACTAAAATCTGATAATGATGTAAACCTTGTAAATCTGTTATATGCTAATCGACAATGTCATCAGGACTCCACATCAAATTTTTAATAGATCAACTACTCACAATAGCATTAATAGGCAAATAACTGATCATGGCAATTCAACAATATTCACAAATTCTTTTCTATAACAGTTCATAGCTGTTTCAGTTAACATGAGCATATAAGAACTTAAATCCTATTGCTTCACACAAGCACATTGACCTTAATCTTGTTTTGCCTACATTACGCATTACAGCAAAGAAAGTCCAAACTCCACAGAAACATAAGAAGTAGCAGAACACTACCAATCTAAGCTTAACTCATCTTTAGTTTAGATTCTGTTGAATGTATTCCAAAGCCTACCATTACCAATGCAACTTCTAGCCCAACTGATCCCACGATTTTTTTTATTACCAGCATGACTCATGACCAACCTATAAAGATTAAGAAACAACAATCTGAAAAGTATAAGTTCTGCATCATATGAAGGACCACTAATATAAAACTAGCCTCTACCAGCAAGTTGACTTTTATACTTGCTAGATTTGAGAAGCAACAATCTGGAAACGACAACAGATCTAAGCACTTGCTAAAAGGACCACTACAGCCAAAAGAAACTCTAATCTGAACCATAGGAAGGAAATTCAGGTTCAATATCATAGCAACAAAGGAACCCAAGCCTAAATTATGAATGTTCCGAAATCATGAAAAGAACTAAAGCTCTATCAATCCTCAATTTTGTACGGCAAGTTCCAAAACAAAGGAAATCTAAACAGCAAGTATCTAAAGTTAACACTGCATGCTTTAAACTAGAGTAGATCTAAACCATTCAAATCCCTTTACAGCAAACAGAACCGTAACTTGCTGCCTGACCAAAAATAAGTAATCAACATCCAAAGCTAACACTTAGAACAGAATCACTTTGAATTCATGTTATCACCTTTTAGATTTGCCCACAAGATCATAACTAATTTAAAATCAAGGCACCTTCGATTCTACCTCTAATTACCCAGCTATTCCTGGAATCACTCGTGAGCAAAAGGGAGATCAGATCATCAGAGGAGTTAAACCAATGTGAGTCTGTCCCAAACTATAAGCTATCTTGGAAACAAACAGCACAACATAGGAAATCAGTACTCAACTTATCCCATTTTAACCAAAAATGCCAAGTCGAAACAAAATCCTCATGAAAACTTCAGAATTGGCTCAAAGACCTCACGGAAAACTCAAATCGAACCTGAAACTTTACAAAAATCCGGAGCTACTCCACTGCAGGTGAGGAAGCAACTTACAGTGCGTTCTTGAGCTCACTACCGAAGGAGAAAGGCAGCTCTAGGGTTCGGATAAACTCGCTTTCTCGACGATCTCTCCCTATCTTCTTGTTCTCCTTGGTGAGACGGTCCCGAATATATGAGAAGCTCTCGGAACAACCCCTCGCCGGCCGCCGAAGGAAGAACCCTAGCTCCGATTCCGTTTCGCCCGACGCCGCGTGAGAGGAGAAAGGTGAGAAAATTTTCGGGAAAAAAAGAAACTTAATTCTTTTCTTATACTAGGGTTTTCTATTATCTATCTACTACTTAAAAATATTTCATTCCATATTTGATCAGTAATAACCGCCAGCCCACTTGGTGAGCTGGGTTTTGTCCAGATCAGAGGTTGCTGGTTCGAACCTCGACTTAGATATTTTTTTGTCAAAACTTCCTTCGTTTAGTAAAAATACCAAACGACCTCCAAAAATTACATAAAAATACTCTAAAAATCTCTAGAATTTTCTATAGCATTTTTAAATATTTTTGAATTATTTTTGGGGCTCAAAAGGAGGAAATTTGGGTCGTTACAATCCTCTCCAGAAGGTAAGACCAAAACTGGTGCCGATACTAATCCCCACTTCAACTCCTGAAAGCTGATCTCGCAGGCTTCTGACCAAGTGAATTTCACTCCTTTCTTGGTCAGATGTGTCAGCGGCATAGCAATGTGAGAGAAACCCTCGACGAACCGTCTATAATATCCGGCCAGTCCCAAGAAACTACGGATCTTTTGAACTGATTTCGGCTACTCCTAGTGTAGGTTGCTATTCGAAATATCGTACTGGTTCCCCTGTACAAAAATTTTGTACAAGTCCTGAACCATTCCTAACAACCTATTGTGTTCTTTAGAAATTAAATTTAGAATCGCAAATAGAACTTAACATTATTGATTCCAAATTCAACTTATCTGTTCTTAGAGGTTTAGACTTGGATCACAAATGATGCTTAACATTATTAATCCAAACCCACCTATGTTACAAATTTGATTAAATATTAATTTCAAAGATCAACTTCCAGGTTAAACATGGTGAGGTACTAGACCTTCTTGGTTATGGGAGTATCCACCACTTTCTAGACAAAGCCTTTCAATGAAATTCAATATTTAATCTCCTTATAGTAACCCTAGGTTTAACCATTAAGAACAATCGAATCACAAGATTGAAAAAACAAAAGAAACACAAACTCGAATTATAAATTCGAAAACCTAGAATCACTAGCCTCTTGTGTTTGGTATTTCAAGATCTAAACAAAAAGATGAACTAGTTATGATGCGGAAACTAATAACTAGTTATACCTTTTGTAGCTTATATACCTCACGATCTTCTATCGTATTCCACTTCTTATCTCCGACGTCGTGTGGGCGAAGATCTACCGAGACGAGAATCCACCCAAGCTTCCTTCTTCTCCAAGCAAGTTTCGGCCACCACCAATCTTCAAGAGATGAAGAACTTTCGGCCACCAACCAAGCTCCAAGGGATGCTAAGAAACAAAGCCTCCTATATCTTCTTCTTCCTTTAACAAGATCCGACCACCACCAAGCTCCTTGAGATGAAGATGTCGCCGGCCACTCAAGGAAGAAGAATAGGAGAGGAAGAGGAAGAGAGAGCCGACCACCACCAAGGAAGAGAGGAATAATAGAAGATATATTGTCGTGAGGTGAGGCACCTCAACCCTCTCTTTTATATTCTTTGGTCTTGACAAATAAGGAAAGTTTTAATTAAAACTTCCTTAATTTCCTTGCCAATGAAAGGAAAATTTAATTAAAATTTCCTTTTCTTGTTTATATTGGCCGGCCACCTCAAATCCTCCAAAAAAGGAAAGTTTTAAACATAAAATTAAAACTTCCTAATTTGTTTCCGAAAATTTTTAAAATAAAAATTTCTCTTTAAAAATTCCCTTCATGATTGGTTATAAAAGGAAACTTTTATAAATTAAAATCTTTCTATTAAAACATGTGGATGATTACAATAAGGAAAGTTTTCTCTAAAATTAAAATCTTCCTTTCAATATACAAATAAGGAAAGATATTAAACCTTTCTCTTAATCTTTTGTAAAAACTATAAAAGGAAATATTTAATTTTAAAACTCTCTTTTAAATCATGGCTTCCACATAAGGAAAAATTTTTAAAAAATAAAATCCTTTTAATTTTATTATGGTCGGCCACCTAAGCTTGGGTTCAAGCTAGGTCGGCCACACTTCAACCCATCCAAGCCTTGTCTTGGCCGGCCCTTGCTTGGGCTCCAAGCTTGGCTTGGACAGCTACCTTGTGATGGGTAAGAAGGTGGGTTTAGGTGGATATAAGACTTTATAACTAAGAGGGTATGACAGGGACCGAGAGGAGAAATTGATTTTGGTCTCCCGATGAACTTGAGCTTCCCGTGCTCGCCCCGAACACCCAACTCGAATTCATCAATAATAGCTTATACCACTAAAGAGTTATTATTGAACTACCGCACTAATCTCATATTACTATATGGGCTCCTTCTTATCATGAGTGTGTTAATCTCCCTGTGTTTAAGATATTGAATGTCCACTAATTAAATGAGTTACTGATAACTCACTTTAATTAATATCTAATTCCAAGAGTAGTACCACTCAACCTTATCATCATGTCGGACTAAGTCCACCTGCAGGGTTTACATGACAATCCTTATGAGCTTCTCAAGGGGGCATCATCAACCTAGATTACTAGGACACAGTTTCATTCTATAATCAACAACACACTATATAAATAATATCATTTCCCAACTTATCGGGCCTATTAATTTATCGAACTAAATCACACCCTTTGATAAATTAAAGAAATGAATATTGAGTATATGTGCTTGTTATTATATCATGATTAAAAGCACACACTTCCATAATAACAAAGGTCTTATTCTTTTATACAGTCAATATAAAAAGAACTTACCTTAAATGGTCCTATTCAATACACTCAGAGTGTACTAGTGTAATTTTATAGTCAAGATAAACTAATACCAAATTACACTACGATTATTTCAATGGTTTGTTCCTATCTATCTTAGTCGTGAGCTACTGTTTATAATTTATAAGGAACTGATAACATGATCTTTTGTGTGTGACACCACATACCATGTTATGTATAATATAAATTAATTGAACAACTACACTTAGCATATAAATGTAGACATTTGACTAATGTTATTCTTTATTTCAAAATAAATGTTTACAAAAATCTAGGCTTTTAGTATACACTCTAACAATTTCCCACTTATACTAAAAGACTATGCTGTCATAAACGCTGCCATACATCTGATTCTTATTCCTTCAACATGCCGATCGAAAGATTTCACCAGAAGGGCCTTAGTGAAAGGATCTGCCAGGTTATCTACTGATGCAATCTTGGCGACAACAACTTCTCCTCGCTTTACGATGTCTCGTATCAGGTGGTACTTGCGCTCTATGTGTTTACTCACCTTATGGGCTCGTGGTTCCTTCGAGTTTGCTACTATACCGCTATTATAACAATAAATTATGATGATGTTGGATAAACCAGGAATCACATCTAAGTCCATTAGGAAGTTCCTAAGCCATACAGCTTCTTTGGCTGCCTCAGAGGTTGCCATATACTCAGCTTCCATGGTTGAGTCTGAAACATATTTCTACTTAACACTCCTCCATGCAATGGCTCCACCTCCTAAAGTAAACACATAGCCTAATGTAGACTTACTATTGTCCCTATCTGATTGGAAGTCAGAATCTGTGTATGTCACGCCCCAAAGGACACCCTGCCAGACAAAAATCCGACAGAGTCTCCCCTGTACCAGTGACAATATGAAGCATCACTACAAGCAAAATACATCAGCCACATGCGGCTGGAATATTTATATACACAACCATGCAGTTATAATAACAGCCCACACGGCTGGAATGAAACAATCACAACCACGCAGTTATATATAAAACAGCCCACACGGCTGTACCAAAAACCAACACAGCGGAAAAACGAAAACGGAAAGCCCACACAAGACAAATAGATACAATGCATGCCGGCACGGCTTAAACACAAATACAACACCAAAAGAATAAGATAGCCACATGGCTAAACACAAATACAATGCCACGAATAAGAAAGGAATATACAATAGAAAACGAACACAGTCTTCGGATGTGACGTGGGACCCGGCAGACAGGATACTCCGAGCGACACTCCAACCATCTACCTGAAAACATAAATGTATACATGCGGTGGTGAGTATAGGTAACTCAGCGGGTAATAGACAAGATAGTGCATGATCCATAAACAAACATGGAGATCACAAGTATACAGTCTCAGTAGGGAATAAAGAACATGATCATACTATCATAATCAATGCACCTAAACATATCTGACATAATAACCTGACATATAAACTGTACAAACCACAACTAACATAATGACAGATACATACCCAATCTGGAATCGACACATGGTACAATGATCAGTAAACTCACCGGATCTGCAACAGATATACCCGTGACACCTGTGCAATATAGATACGACTGCATATACATGTAAAATAAATGACATGTATGCAGCATGGCAACCAAATGCAACAATCATATCTCAATCAAGTGCAACAACGACAATCACATGCAACTAGTATCTACTAGGCATGTATGCAAATATAACCCCCAGATGCACCGTGCATCATATGCAAAAGTGCATGCATGCTCCATGGTCACCCCCGCCACCTCTCCGAACACCACGACCCCTGTATGGCCGAGAGGCTTGGGTCTGTGACGACTGTACTACCCTCCAGCCCACTATATAGTGGTCGAGGCGGACAGTCCGCTAATAGCTATATAGCTAAATAGCATCAGGGTCCCTGACTGCTCACAACGCCGGATCTCACTAAACCTCGTGACCGGGTGGCACGACAGGACGAGCGGCAACTACTCTAGCTACCACTACCCATGAGTGGCCGAGTGTGCGGCGCTAAACCAAACCAACTGATGACTCTCTCACCACAAGGGAGACAATGGTCATCAGATGCAATGAATGATGAACATGATATATATATATAATCATCATCCATGCAACAACCCCAACCCTCATAAATACCTCCAACATGAGTATAATCGACATGATACCTCCACGTATCCCACCGAACATATGTACCCACTACACATGTATAATCAACCAAAACTCCAATAATCCCACCAGACACATGTACACAAAAGATAAGTACAATCAACATGTATCCTCCACTAACAATACAACAAACATGTGTATATACTCTAAACATACAATCAACACAACTCCTCCAAAGGTACATGACAAATACGTATGTACACACCACATGTAAATGCACGGTCAACTAGATGACTCCTATAACACATACCCATCTATGTACAGTCCACATCATATACCCAATCAGCATGGGAATACCAACAACCCGACAATCCCTACAAGACATACTCTACACGTGTAATCACAACAGAGTAGATATCATAAGAGAAGACTGTATATGAATTACGTAGATCATCACAAAGGTCAAGCATAAGTATCATGCAGGAAAAACAGCAACCGATCATGATATAAGATAAAGCAGCCTAATTCATCACACAATAGCCATGCACTAAGAACAAGAAAAACTATATAGAGGCCAAGGAAGAAATACCCGCCTTTATCTGTCGATCGTGTCCAAAATACATCTCACGTCGTGATAATCGTCCCATATCAAGGTCCTGCATCAATCAATATATATATTTTATTTAGCTAAATTCACATGAATTAAAATAGCTAAATAAAATCCCCACTCAACTAGGATAACTCCACTCAAATCTGCTCTATGATAAATCCTCCAAATAATTCTCAATCTAACTCCTTCTAGATCCAAACGTAATCCACAATCTATTTATCAATCCAAAACTCACTAATCAACATATCTTAAATCCAACTCACATAATTCATCATCAATCAAAACTAACCCAAAAATCATCGTAAATCCTTTTAAATTCACTAATCAATCCACTATCCATCACATAACGATCTATATCAACCAATCTCTATCAACAACTAATTAATTTAAAACAATCTGATATCAAATCCATGATTTACAACTAAGCACAGTTAAATCCACTAAAATCTCAATTCCAATTCCATCCCCTTTTTATAATCCTTCCACATGTTTCTATGTAATCAAAACTAGTCAAAATCTAATAACCACTAGCAATCCTAACAATACAGATCCATAATAGATCAGAAGAAACACACTTATCTTAAGGGAGGCAACAAATCCAGTAGCTCAACAACCCTCTACTAACCTCTGCACGCAACCACCAAGAATTCCTACATCAATTCTGCCCAAGGTCAGTCTCATAGCTAATCTCAACAACCCAAACAAAGTATGAAATCAACCCATGTTAATCAACATTGAGCTTGACTTACCCTTGTACCATATCCAAGATCTCTCCTAGATGGAATACCTTGAATGTTCATCTCCTGGAGGACACTTATCTTAAGAGATGGCAACAAATCCCGTAGCTAACAACCAGCCAGCCACTGTCCGGAAACTACAACAGTCAACCCTACACCAACTCTTCTAAGTATCAATCCAGAAAATGGAATCTACAGCAAAGGAATTGCAGAAAACCTAATCCACAATACAAACTCACCTCAACCGACCCTCAATTCTTCACCGAGACCTCCAGCAGCTACAAGAAGTGGAGATGTAGTGATCAACAACAGGGGAAGTCCACCAATGCCTTGATCCGATGAATCCCCTCAAGTCCAGATCAAGAAGAACATCACAAAGGGCAAGATCATTGAAATCACACAATTTCATATGAAGCTTACCTTGATCGGTCGCCTCCAATACTGTCGGCACTTCAATCCGGCTGATGTAGAGCAACCAGTCACTCCCCAGCAAACAAATTGATGAGGAGGAACCATCGATCGGCTAGAAACGCGAGTCAAGGCCCCTCGCTATGCCCTAGATCCGGACCCCATTGATCGGGTGCACTAGATCAGCCCAGAGATGACTGCTCAGCCGGAGGTGGCTGATACCGTCAAGATTCGACGACCCTTTCCCTCCTGGCGACACGACAAAGCTGAGATCGCTGGGGAAGCCGTCGGCGTCCGGTCGTCCGCGCACGAGAGAGAACGAACAGAGGATTGCCAGAGGGAGAACGCCAACTGCTCTCACCCAGCGGATGGAAATCTTTGCCCTAACCTCACGTGAAGGAAGATGGCCGGCAATCACGAGCTCGACGTCGGTGAGGCGAGAAATCGCCGGAGAGGGAAGTCTTCGGGCAGAGGAGTTGTCGGGGAAGAGGATATCGCGCGAGAATGGCTTCGGGAGATGAAATGGGAAATTTAGGGATTAAGGGTATTAATTAATTACTTAGGTCAACTTAATTAAATCCTAAGTTAACCTCTTAATTAACTCCCAACTTAAATGGGTATTCCAAACAGCTCCGCTTAACCCTACCGATTCATCCCCTTAAAACGAGTCATACGGACCCCGTTTAAATCCCGAAAAATTCCTAAAAATTTCTGAAAAATCCAAGATTTTTCATCCAACAACATTTATTATTTTAATTTTGCGATATCTTACAGTGTATCCCACAGGGAGCAAATTATTTGCTTGGTAAACTAGTATATAATCTCTAGTCATTCTCAGGTACTTTAATATATGCTTTACAACAGTCTAATGTCCTTGTCCAGGGTTACTTTGATATCTGCTAACCATGCCCACGATAAAACAGATATCCGGTCTCGTACACAGCATAACATACATTAGGCTTCCGACAGCCGAAGCATAAGGAACTGCCTTCATGTCCTCTATCTCCTTTGATGTCTTCGGAGACATCTCTTTTGATAAAGATACTCCATGCCTAAAAGGTAAAAAACCTTTCTTGGAGTCTTGAATGCTAAAACGAGCTAGGATTGTATCGATATATGAAGCTTGGGATAAGCACAACATTCTTTTCTTGCGATCCCTTATTCCTTTGATCCCGAGAATATGTGCACATTCTTCCAAGTCCTTCATATCGAATTATTTGGACAACCATACCCTTACTTTCGACAACACTTTGATATTGTTTCCAACTAACAAAATGTCATCTACGTATAGTACAAGAAATACCACCACGTTTCCATCACACTTCTTGTATACACAAGACTCATTCGGACACTGAATAAATCCATATGATTGGATTACTTCATTAAACCGGATGTTCCAAGATCTTGAAGCTTGCTTCAGTTCATAAATTGACCGATTGAGCTTACACACTAGATGCACTTTACCTTTTTCAATAAATCCCTCTGGTTGCTTCATATGCATGTTTTCTTCAAGACTTCCGTTAAGGAAAGCTGTCTTGACATCCATTTGCCAAACCTCATAATCCATATGAGCGATAATGGATAAGAGTATCCAGATAGACTTAAGCATGACCACCAGTGAAAAAGTTTCTTCATAATCGATTCCCTCTTTCTGAGTGTACCCTTTCGCAACAAGTCTTGCTTTGAAGGTTTCCACCTTCCCATCTATCCCTCTTTTCCTTTTGTAGATCCACTTACATCCAACGAATATTCACCATTTGGTGGTTCTATAAGCTTCTATACCTTATTAGAATACATAGATTCTATTTTAGAATTCATCACTCTTTGCCAAGATGATGCATCTATATCTTGGAGTGCTTCGTCATATGTTCGGGGATCAGGTTCATGTTTACCTGGGACCAAGTCCGACGACTCTTCCAAATACATGAATCTTTTAGGTTGCCTAACAACCCTCCCACTTCGACGAGGCACTGCCTGTTGTTGTGTATCATTTGTGATACGTGTTGCAGTTTCTTGTGATATTTTATCTTGCACTGTTGGTACTAAAGTAGACGTGTCCTCTCGCATTTCTTCTAGAACAATCTCACTCATGGGCTTATGGTTTATTACATAATATTCCTCTAAAAATCGAGCATTGGTACTAACAATGATCTTCTGATTTTTAGGATTATAAAACAAACCACCTTTCATTCCCTTAAGATATCCTACAAACAGACAAACTTCTGTACGTGATTCCAACTTGTCAGTATCTCCCTTCAGCACATGTGTTGGACTACCCCATATCCGAATATGACTCAGACTAGGCTTACACCCATTCCACAATTCTATGAGAGTAAAGGGTACTGATTTAGAAGGTATCATATTCAGAATGTACACTGCTGTTTCCAGAGCATATCCCCAAAATGAATTTGGTAATTTTGAATAACTTATCATTGATCTAACCATTTCCATAAGAGTCCTATTCCTTCGTTTTGTCACACCATTCTGTTGGGGTGTTCCAGGTGCAGACAATTGGGATTGAATCCCGACCTCTGATAAGTAATTCCTAAACTCTCCAAAAAGGTATTCGCCACCACGATCAGACCGTAGTATCTTGATACTTTTACCATGACGTTTCTCCACATCAGCCTTGTACTCTTTGAACTTATCAAAGCATTCAGACTTACGGCGCATCAAGTAAATGTATCCATATCTTGAATAATCGTCTATAAAAGAGACAAAGTATTCGAAACCACCTCTCGCCTAGATAGACATAGGACCACACAAATCAGAATGAACTAGTTCTAACACATCTTTGGCTCTATATCCCTTGGTCATAAAAGGTCTCTTGGTCATTTTACCTTCCAAGAAAGATTCGCAAGTTGGAATGTTTTCCAACACTAATGAACCCAAGAGTCCATCGGTTATTAGCCTTTAAATCCTACTCAAGTTAATATGACCAAGCGTTATATGCCAAAGATATGTTTGGTTCATATTTGAAGGTTCCTTTCTCTTATTAGAATTAGAAGATGTGTTATTAATTTTCATTTGTTGCTTTGTGGAAAAAATTAGATTTAGAGTATACAAATTGCCTACTACTGTACCAGAACAAATAATAACCCTATTCTCCGCTAAACATGTTTCAACTACTAGAGAATAAGATATACCTTTATTGTTCTCTCTTTTACGAGGACAGTCCGCCTTCCAATGTCTAGACTGCTTGCAGATTAAGCACTTGCCCTTTGGCTTCTTTACTCCAGCTTTAAGTCCAATACCTAGAGATCTATTCACCTTATTTGTTGAGCCAGCCTATTTCTTCTTCTTCTTGCCTTTCGACTTAGAAGTAAAAATATTTTCAGCAAAGTGAATATGAGAACTATGATGAAATATACCTTCTGTTGCCTGAAGTTCTATCAGAAGTTCCGCCAACGTATAAGCTCTTTTGTTCATGTTATAGTTCAGGCAGAACTGCTCAAAACTTCTGGGTAGCGTTTGGAGAATAATATCGATCTGGGTTTTCCCATCGATTTCATCTCCAAGGATTTGTATTTCATTCAAATAAGCCATTATTTTTAGGATATGATCCCTTACGGGTGTCCCCTCTGACATGGTGGCTGCCATTAATTTTCTCATTGCCTCTTGCCTAGCAGCCCGATTCTGGTGTCCGAAGAGTTCCTTGAAATTGTTCATCATGTCATAGGCAGTTGGCAAGTCCTGATGCTGATGTTGCAGTACATTAGACATTGAAGTCAAAATGTAACATCGCGTCATCTCATCTGCCTTGACCCATTTCCTATGATGCTCAATCTCCTCTTCACTAGAATCGTCGTTAGGCACATTAGGGCAGACCTCTAACAGTACAAACTTATAGTCTTCAACAGTTAGGACAATGTCTAAGTTTCTTTTCCAATCTATGTAGTTGGGACCAGTAAGCTTGTTCTCTTTCAGTATAATAGCCAGTGGGTTGAAAGTCATCCTAAGAATCACAAAAATCTTTTGGTCAAGACTCTAAATTTAGAATAATACTGATTCCTCAAACAATAATATTTAAATTTACCAACAGCTCAAAACACCATGAATTTTGCAAGCCACGTTAGTGTGGACGTATACAAAATCAAACATTTGTAAGGGGAGGGTCTTACCCATTAATTTTATTATCTTGTCATCCTAACTTTATGACAAATAAAATTAATAGTTGGTATTCCTTTGGTCACACAAATAATAGCAGTGACTCCGTTGGGGAGGATACTATTAAATGTGCCTAAGTGTAACCATTATTTGATACTTAGTCCATTAAATAGGATTGTGCCCCTTCAGTTGGAGAAGATCACACACTCCTAAATAATTTCCTATAACCATCCATAAAGGAAGTTTGACCTAGTGATCCGCAAACAAATTCATCCGTTGTGGAGGGAGCCACTCAGAGCCAACACGCAAGTTTGTTGCATCATTTACAAACCAGTAATGGAGACCATGGAATTTATTTACTAATCTCTCTCCCACTTAGTTATTTAAGGTGAGGAATTTTAACCATGCACATACACATCACAGCAAATAAAGCAATAAATATGGAAAAATAATTTTTCAACTATTATGGCTTTTTCCATCACTGTCCTCCGTATGCTGCCAACCTTAGCTGCTGCCATCTTTGTTGGTTAGTCCTAGGAAAAACGTACTGGTTCCACTGTACAAAAATTTTGTACAAGTGTCGAACCTTTCCTTAAATAACCTATTGTGTTCTTTAGAAGTTAAATTAGGAATCGTAGACAGAACTTAACATCATTAATTCCAAATTACTCTTATCTGTTCTTGATGATTTAGATTTGGATCGCAAGCGGAACTTAACACTATTGATCCAAGTCCACCTATGTTATTAATTCCATTAAATATTAATTTCCAAAATTAGCTTCCAGGACTACATGGCGAGGCACATGACCTTCTTGGATATGGGAGCAACCACCACCGCCTAGACAAAGCCTTTTAAGGAAAGCTAATATTTAATTTTCTTAAATAACTCTAGGTTAACCAAAAAGAACAATCGAATCACAAATTCAAAAAATAAAGAAAACACAAACTCGAAAAATAAATTCGAAAAACTAGATCTAATGCCTCTTGTGTTTGGAATTCATACAAAGAAAAATAACTAGCATGATGCGGAAAATAATTGCTAATTATACCTTCTCTTTGTATGCTAATAACCTCGAAATCTTCTGTCGTATTCCTCGCCTCGCCTTGGACGTCGTGTGGGTGACGATCCTCCAAGATAAACACCACCCAAAGATTTCTTCTTCCTCCTCCTCTAGAATTCGGCCACCACTACCACCAAGGAGCAAAAGAGAGCAAGGGAAAAAGAAAGGGGAAAGAATCTACCACCATGAGAGAGCACAAGCAAGAGGCTAGAATTAGATGTCTTCTTCTTCTTCTTCTTCTTCTTCTTCTCCTCCTTCACCTCCTTCTTGTATCCGGCCACTTAAAGGAACGACAAGCAATATGTGGCCGGCCCTAGCATGATAAAGAGCTAGGGGCCAGCCCTAAGGAGGAGACTAGAGAGAAGAGAGAAAAAGAATTCATTAACCCATAAAGCCTCTCCTCCCCTTCTTTTATAATACTTGCCCAAGACAAATAAGGAAAGACTTTTACAAAAATTAAAATCTTCCTCTTATTTTTCCTTTTCCCTTTTATTTTTTCTTTTCTTTCCTCTTGATTGAATCAATCACCAATTTGATTTATTTGATTGGATGATGATTTAATCCTATTGGTCAGACCCTTGCTTGGGCACCAAGCAAGGGTGGCCGGTAGGGGTGTCAATTCTGGTGGGTCGGGTCGGGTTGGGTCGGGTTGTGTTTTTTTTTTAACCCAACCCGAACTCGACCCGAACCCGAGTTCAACCCAAAACACCTCAACCCGAACCCGAACCCGACCAACCCGATCAACCCGAACCCGACCCATATAACCCGAAAATCCGATTCAAAACGACTTTTTTGGGTTATTTTCCCTATAATTCTTCACTTTTATCTCAATATTCCATCATTATCATACAAACATGATATTAATATACATAAAAACATCTAAATTTTTAAAATAAAATTTGATTTAACCCCAAAAAAAACCCACAAACCCCTATATTTAAGTCAACCCGGGTCAACCCGAACCCAACCCGAGACTCTTTTACTCTCCAACCCTCCAACCCGAACCTGACCCGAACCCGAAAATGCCCAACCCGAACCCAATTTTTTTCGGGTTGACTCGGGTTGGGTCGTCGGGTCGGGTTCATTTTTGACACCCCTAGTGGTCGGCCCCTATAAGGAAAGAAAAAAATATCTTTTGTAAAAATTTTATAAACTTTTATAAAATTTTACAAGCTCTCTTTTAATTTCCTAAATTGGATGTTAAAAAGGAAAGTTTTAAAAATTAAAACCATGTTTTAAAATTTAAAACTTCTCTTTTAAAAATTTCCTTTTTTAACATGTTTACAAAATTTTAAATTTTAAAACTTCTCTTCCTTTTTCTAAAACCATGAGGATGGTTAAAAAAGGAAAGTTTTAAAACTTTTAAATTTTCTTTTAAAACATGTGGCCTAATTCAAATAAGGAAAGTTTTTAAATTTTAAATCTCTCTTTTAAAACTCGTAGTTTTCTACAAAGAGAAGATTTTAAAAATTCAAAAACACCCCCTCCTATTTGAAATATTATGGCCAGCCCTTCCTATGCTTGGACACCAAGCATAGGGCCGACCCTCTTGAGAGGAGATGTGGCCGGCCATTGCTTGGTCACCAAGCAATAGACCGACCCCCTTCTTGGACACCAAGATGGACCTTTCTTTGGATGAACTTGAGGGTTTAATGAGGCTACGACAGGGAACTAGAGGAGAAATTGGTTTTGGCCTTCCGATGAGCTTGAGTATCCCATGTTCGCCCCGAACACACAACTCAAGTTCATCGATAATAACTCATTCCACTAGAGAGTTATTATCGCACTACCGCACCAATCCCAAATTACATTATGGGCTCCTTCTTATCATGAGTGTGTTAATCTCCCTGTGTTTAAGATTACAAATGTTCACTAATTAAGTAAGTTACTGACAACTCACTTAATTAATATCTAACTCCATGAGTAGTGCCACTCAACTTCATTGTCATGTCGGACTAAGTCTACCTGCAGGATTTAACATGACAATCCTTATGAGCTCCTCTTGGGGACATTCTCAACTTAGATAACTAGGACACAAATTCCTTCTATAATCAACAACACACACTATAAGTAATATCATTTCCCAACTTATCGAGCATATTGATTTATCGAGCTAAACCTCACCCTTTGATAAGTCAAAGAAATAAATATTAAATATATGTGCTTGTTATTATATTAGGATTAAGAGCACACACTTCCATAATAACTAAGGTCTAGTTCTTTTATAAAGTCAACACAAAAAGAACTTACCTAAAATGATCCTACTCAATATACTTGGAGTGTATCAGTGTAATTTATTAGTTAAGATAAACTAATACTTAATTACACTACGACTACTTCAACGGTTTGTTCCTTTCCATCTTAGTCGCGAGCAATTGTTTATAATCTATAAAGAACCGACAACATGATCTTCTGTGTGTGACACCACACACCATGTTGTCTACTATATAAATTAATTGAACAAATTACATTTAACAAATAAATGTAGATATTGACCACTATGATTCTTTATTTCTAAATAAATGTTTATACAAAAGCTAGGCTTTTAGTATACACTCTAATAATCTTCCACTTATACTAAAAGACTATGCTACCATAAATGTTGTCATACATCTGATTCCTAACCCTTCAAAATGCCCATCAAATGCTCTTGCCTTAGGAGTCTTAGTGAAAGGATCTTTCAGATTATCACTTGATGCAATCTAGGCAGCAACAACTTCTCCTCGTTTTTACGATTTCTCGTATTGGGTGGTACTTGCGCTCTATTGTGTTTACTTGCCTTATGGACTTATGGTTTCTTCGAGTTTGCTACTGCACCACTATTATTACAATAAATTATAATAATTTTTGGGCAAACCAGAAAATATGTCTAAGTCCATCATTAAGTATCTGTGCCATACAGCTTCTATGACTGCCTTAGAGGCTGCCACTTACTCAGCTTCTATGGTGGAGTCCAAAAAAACACCTTTGCTTATCACTCTTCCATAGTTATGACTTCACGTCCTAAAGTAAACACAAAACCCCGAGGTCGACTTACTATTGTCCCTATTCGATTGGAAGTCAAAATCCGTGCAACCCATAGGGACCAAATTATCTGCCTTGTAAGCTAGCATATAATCTCTAGTGCCTCTAAGGTACTTCAATATATGCTTTACCGCAGTCCAATGTCCTTGTCCAGGGTTACTTAGATATCTGCTAACTATGCTCTCAGCAAAACATATTTCTGATCTCGTGCAAAGCATACATTAGGCTTCTGACAGCCGAAGCATAAGGAACTGCCTTCATTTCCTCTATCTCCTTTGATGTCTTCGGAGACATCTCTTTAGATAAAGCTACTCCATGCTGAAAAGGTAAGAAACCTTTCTTGGAGTTTTGCATGCTTAAAACGAGCAAGGATTGTTTCGATATATGAATCTTGAGATAAGTAAAATATTCTTTTCTTGTGATCCCTTATTACTTTGATCCCAAGAATATATGCATTCTACCAAGTCCTTTATATCGAATTATTTGGACAAACATACCCTTACTTCTGACAACACTTTGATATTGTTTCCAACTACCAAAAATGTTATCTACGTATAGTACAAGAAATACCACCACGTTTCCATCACACTCTTTGTATACACAAGACTCATTCGATTATTAAATAAATCCATAGGTCTGGACTACTTTATTAAAACGGATGTTCCAAGACCTTGAAACTTTACTTCAGTCCATAGACTGATTGAGCTTACACACAAGATGCTCTTTGCAATGAACCCTTCTGGTTGCTATATATGGATGTTTTCTTCAAGACTTCCATTAAGGAAAGCTGTCTTGACATCCACTTGCTGAATCTCATAGTCCATATGAGAAGTAATAGATAAAAGAATCCGGATAGACTTAAGCATGGCTATCGGCGGAAAAGTTTCCTTTTTCAAAAAGTCTTGCTTTGAAAGTTTCTACCTTCCTGTCTATCCCTCTTTTCCTATTGTAGACTTATTTCCACCCAATGGCTTTTACACCATTTGGTGATTTTATAAGCTCCTAGACTCTATTAGAATACATATATTCTAATTCTGTATTTATTGCTCTTTGCAAAGATGCTGCATTTTTATCTTGGAGTGCTTCATCATATGTATGGGGATCAGGTTCATGTCCACCAGGGATCGAGTCCAAAGACTCTCCCAAAACATGAATCTTTTAGGTTGCCTAACAACCCTCCCACTACGACGAGGCACTTTCTGCAATTGTGTATCATTTGTGATACGTGTTGCAGTTTCTTGTGATATTTCATCTTGTACAGTTGGTACTAGGTTAGACGTGTCCTTTAATTTCCTTAAGAATAATTTTTACTCATGGGCTTGTGGTTCATAATATAGTCCTTTTCTAAAATTGGGTATTGGTGCCAACAATGACCTTCCGATTTTAAAGACTATAAACCTCTTTTCATTTTTTTAGGATAACTCACAAACAATTGAACTCATGTCCAACTTATCAGTATCTCTCATGTGCTAGACCACCCAAATCCGAATATTCTTCAGACTAGGCTTACTCCCATTCTGTAATTCTATGGGAGTATAGAGTTCTGACTTAGAAGGTACTATGTTTACTTCTATTTTCAGTGTATATCCTTAAAACGAATTTGGTAATTTTCTGAATAACTCATCATTGATCTAATTATTTCATAAGAGTCTTATACCTTCTTTCTACTACACCATTCTGTTGGGGTGTACCAAGTGCAGTTAGTTGGGATTAAATCCCAACTTCTGATAAGTGACTCCTAAACTCTCCTAAGAGGTACTCATTACTACGATTTCACCATAGTGTCTTGATACTTTTACTTTGACGTTACTCCATATCAGCATAGTACTCTTTGAACTAATCAAAGCTCTTAGACTTGTGGCGCGTCAAGTAAATGTATCCTTATCTCGAATAGTCGTCTATAAAAGAGACAAAAATATTCGAAACAACCTCATGCCTGAATAGTCAAAGGTCTACACAAATCTGAATGAACCAATTCTAACATATCTTTGGCTCCATACCCCTTAGACTTAAAAGCTTCTTGGTTATTTTCCCTTCCAAGTAAGACTCGCAGGTTGGAAAGATTTCCACTACCAATGAACCCAAGAGTTCATTGGTTATTATCCTTTGAATCCTACTCAAGTTAATATAATCTAGCCTTAGATTCCAAAAATATGATTAGTTCATTTCCGAAGGTTACTTTCTCTTATTAAAGTTAGAAAATGTGTTATTAATTTTCATTTATTGCATCGTGGGAGTTATTGGCTTATAAATTGTCAACCAACGTACCATAATAGATAACTTCCCTATTTTTCTTGATAACAAGTTTGTTATCAAAATAGACAGAATATCTATTCTTTAGTAGTTTAGAAACCGAAATCAGGTTCTTTCTAAACTTAGTTCGTAATGATAATTTCTAAAAATCCATATTTTATTCCTATCAGAGGATAAACATCTTCCACTGCAGCAGCTGCTACTTTTGCAGTAGTGCCCATGTTGTAACTACCCACCCTTCTTACTACTACTACTCTCTAAGGATGACCGTTACTTAACTACTAACTCTACTTAACCGGTATGATTAAATATCACATGGAAACCCTACCGAAAAATTTCGACAGAGTCTCCCCTGTACCGATGACCAAATCTATAATACAAACATAGTATACGCAGCCACAGACGGCTGGAACATATTTTTCCACAACCACGCAGTAATAAAAATCACAATAAAAACAAAGAAACTACTCTAGCAATAGCAATGACTACCGCACTCCACAAATAATGAAAGAGACTAGCTAGACATGCGGAAATAAACTCAACTACAATCCCAAATTTAATATAACATTAACAGAGAACTAAAAGAAAGTCTTGACAATTTTGCCAACTACTTCTGAATCTCTCCACAGTCCAGTCACCACACACCTTCATCACCACCACCATCCTGTCGTCTCCCTTCATATCTTAGCTTTTCCTTTATCTGCGGTAGGAGGAAAGAAAACAAAAGATCTATAAGCGAAAACGCTTAGTAAGTACTAATCTATCTCACAAAAACTCGAAGTGCATAAAAAGAATGCAACAATACTAAAACTGAAATGCTAAAAGCAAAGCTACATGTACTCATGGTATACAGAAATAAAACTGAATACTAAACATGCTCACTAACTGACAGGAAAGTAATGAAACAACTACTGTAAGCTTAGAATTAAAGAACTAAACTTTTATTGATTCTAAGCATAAACTTGTTTCATTTTCTTATATCTTTATACCAGAAATTAATCTTTTAATTTCTCTTTCACTTTCTTCTTCTTTTTCTTTTCTTTCTTCTTCTTTCTTCTTTTCTTTCTTCTTTGGGCCCAAGCTTAGTACCATCTTTGTTTTGCTCGCTCTCTAATAGTGACTGGGGTAGCGAGCCTCCAGCCCTATGAGGATAAAGACCTCGGTCTTACCAGGGCCAAGACCTCGGAATTGGTCACCTGGATTTGTTTAACGACAACCTCGGAAGTCGGGTACTAGCCTCTTACTTTAATTTACTAGTTATCTCTTTTTAACTAGACTTTAGTCTTTTTTTTCTTTACTCACACTTCTCATAATCCTTTATTTGAGTTTATTAGAATCTTTTAGATATATCTAACAAATATGGGATTACAACTAACCAAGCATGCTATATAACAATCACACAAGAGAAGTAGATCCGAACTCTCTAAGATCATGTTATAAAATAGAGGAAAAGGAAGCAAAATCTGAATTTTCTAAATATGCTATAAAATAAAGCAAAAGAGAGCTTATTTGGACTTCCTAAACATGCTGTGATAAAAGCAAAAGAAAGTTAATCTAATATTATTAATCATGCTACAAAATAGAGCAAAAAGAAAACTAATTTGATCTTGCTAATCATGCTACAAAATGGAGCAAAAGAAAACTAATTTGATCTTGACAAAATCCTACTTAAATTCGCATATTAACTTAAATCTGCATATTAATTAACTGTATGCTTTAGAGGTTAAGTTAAACATGAATAAGCTTCTAATCTTCTAAGGAAAAACAACTAGAGACATAACCCAAATTATAATGCAACATTCACATACATAACTCTTTAAAACAGAAATATAAACCTCCTCTTATCATGTTCAAATTATGCAAAGTCTATCACTTACTTTAAGCATTAACATGGTTGTAAATATGCGCCATTCATATAAAACTGAAACATGATATCTTAACAAGGAAAACAAGCCTAAATCCCTTCAAGCTTCCAAGAGTCCGAAACCATGCATAGTATATAAACTAAACCAAGGTACTAACATAATTAAAACATAGGAGAAAATCTGAATTCTTAAACTTAACCTATGCTACAACCAACATACAAAAACAGAACACTTAGCACCATGAAGAGGAGCAATTGCATCAAATTCTAAGCCTTCCCTATTCTAATTCTGTTCAATATCCACGAAAACATTAGAAGTAGCAAAACACTACCAATCTAAGCTTAAATCATCATAAGATTCAGCCAACAGGTTCATCTCAAAAGTTTGGCAGGTGAAACATACAAACATAGTTGAAGGTATGATTGAAACTAGCACAGATTTGATACAAGTTGCCAACACTAGAGGTCAAGCACAAAGTATAGCCATCCTAAATGACTCAAATCTGTTCTAAAAATATCCGAAACTAAATGAGACAAGAGTACCTCTAAACTCACATTCCCATTTCATAAATCTGTACTAGAAATCTGGTATTTGCAAGACTAAATAGAACAACTAAAAAAAAATTCCCGTATCAATCCCTTTTGGGACTCACGGCAGAACCATAGGCAACAAACCTGATTCTATACAGCCTTCCAAAAACAAAAGAAATATTCAAAAACTCTTAGAAATCTCGAATTTCTGTACAGTATGTTCCAAAATAACGAGACAGGAATCCGAAAACCCAATTCATGGCAGCAAACCTCACAAGCAATAAACTTCACAGAAAACAAACTAAATTACACTACAATACTTATAATTTTATAGCACAACAGGATCTAAAATCTTGCTACAACAGCCCTTAAGAAAAAGAAAGCCAAGAACACATGCTGCCCTTAAACTCCTAGCTACCCCAATGCTGTCCACTACAATCCGTAAGCAAAGAAAACAAAACTAAGCTCGGAGCAACTCCTACCGCAGGTGAGTAGTACTTACTTAGCTTCTTGAACTTACAACCGAGAAGAAGAAAGGGGAAGACTTTTAGGGCTCGGCGGCTTGCAAAATCTTGGCTTCCTCTTGTACCCGCGAGCTCATCTCCGTCGGGATAACCACCCACGGTGAAGGATGACTGGAATAAGGCTTCACTGGCACCGGAGACCCAAGACCTAGCTTCCTCTTGGTTTCCGCCGAGAGAGACGGCGCTGTCGCGAGGGAGAAGGGGAGAAACAATTTCGGGAGAAATTGTTTTGGGTTTTGGAAAATCAAAACCTAATTACCTTTAATATATTAGGGTTAAATCCAAAACTATGCTATAACTTAATTCTTCCCTTATATGGTTAATAAAAATCTTGTAGCTTAGCTGGTCAGGCCGGTTTTGGCTTGGGTCAGTCCGACCCGAGGTCGTGGGTTCGAACCTCGCCTTTAACGATTTTTGCCTAAACTTCTTTTGTTTTGCAAAAATACTAAACGACCTCCAAAAATTACGTAAAAATACTCTAAAAATTCCTAAAAATCTCTAGAACATTTTAAAAGTATTTCCAAATATTTTTATGGACTTTTAAAACTCGAAATGGGGAAAATTGGGTCGTTACAATCCCCTATACCTTATAAAAAGTTCGTCCTCGAACTTAGAATAGCTCTGGATACTTCTATCTCATATTGTCCTCCCGCTCCCAAGTGATTTTCTCGTGCTTCTGGTTCTGCCAGATGACCTTCACTAGTGGTACTTCTTTGCTTCTCAATCTCTTGACTGCTCTGTCCACTATCTGTGTAGGTCTGCTCTCATAACTAAGATCCTCTTGGATCTGCACTGACTGAGGCTGAACCACTTGGCTCGGGTCGTGGAGACACTTCTTTAGCATGGAGACATGAAATTCATTATGTATTGCTGACATGTCTTGTGGTAAGTCTAGCCTGTAAGCTACTTTCCCAATCCTCTCTATGATCAGGTAAGGTCCTACATAGCGAGGACTTAATTTGCCCTTCTTGCCAAATCTCATCACTCCCCTCATAGGAGCGACCTTGAGGAAAACTGAATCTCCTACTTGGAATTCCAATGGCATACGGCGGTTGTCAGCATAACTCCTCTATCTACTCTGGGCAGTCTCAATCCTCTGTCTGATCTTCACTTTGCTCTCTCTGTATGTCCTCAAGCAAAGTAGACTCTAAGGTCAATGCGGAGAGCTGTCCGTAAATAATTTCAAGGTCAATGCAGTGGCAGGGCTAATGATGACAGAGATATCAGGGATGCACTGGACTTTCTGCTTAGTGCATCTGCCACTTTGTTAGCTTTGCCTGGGTGGTAGAGGATTTCACAGTCGTAATCTTCGACCAACTCCAGCCACCTGTGCTGTCTCATATTTAAGTCCTTCTGAGTAAAGAAGTACTTAAGACTCTGATGATCTGTGAAGATTCTACACTGAACTCCATACAAATAATGTCGCCAGAGTTTCAGTGCAAAAACCACAGCTGCCAGCTCAAGATCGTGAGTGGGATAGTTCTTCTCGTAGTCTTTGAGTTGTCTGGAAGCATAGGCTATGACTTTTCCTTCTTGCATGAGTACAGCTCCTAAGCCTATCTTGGAAGCATCACCGTAGATGTCGAAACTCTTGTCGCTCAGTGGTACAGTCAGAATGGGAGCACTGATCAATCTCTTCTTTAGCTCTTAGAAACTCTGCTCACATTTATCTGACCATTCGAATCTCTTGTTCTTTCTGGTGAGGGCTGTTAGTGGAGAGACTATCCTGGAAAAGTCCTCCACGAACTTCCTGTAGTACCCAGTTAAACCAAGGAAGCTTCTGATCTCTCTGACGTTCTTAAATCTACTCCAATTATTGACCGCTTCTACTTTGGCTGGATCCACTTGAATACCTTCTTTAGAAATAATGTGACCTAAAAACGCCACCTGATTTAACCAGAACTCACACTTTGAGAATTTAGCATAAAGCTGCTTTTGCTGCAGAGTCTGCAGTACCATCCTCAAGTGCGTGTCGTGCTCCTCTGGGGTCCTTGAATAGACCAGAATGTCGTCGATGAATACGATGACAAATTTGTCAAGATATTCTCTGAACACTCTGTTCATTAAGTCCATGAAGACCGCAGGTGCATTAGTCACTCCAAAAGGCATGACTACAAATTTGTAGTGTCCATATTTGGTCCTGGAAACTGTTCTGGGTGTATCACTTTCTTTCACTTCCAACTGATGATACCCATAACATAGGTCTATTTTAGAGAACAATATTGCCCTTTTTAGCTGATCCAATAAGTCGTCGATCCTGGGAAGGGGGTACTTGTCCTTAACTGCTACTTTGCTCAGCGTTCTGAAATCTATGCACATTAGCACGGATCCGTCTTTCTTCTTTATGAACAACTCTGGAGCTTCCTGGGGTGAATGACTAGGGCGAATGAAGCCTTTGTCAAGTAACTCCTGTAGTTGTTCTTGTAACTCCTTCAGCTCTGCGGGAGACATGCAATACAGAGCTTTTGAAATTGGACCGGTTCCAAGAACCAATTCAATCTCAAATCCTCTCATTTATTGGGAGGTAGTCCAGGTAGATCTGCTGGGAATACCTCGGGATATTCACAGACCACCCGAACCCCCTCTTTCTTACCTTCTTTCTGTTCTTCTGCACTTACTTGACTGGGGCTCCGGGCTCCCTACTGTCTTGTCTTCTATCTTGGCTGGTTTGAACTCTATAAACTCCTCATAGTGCTTCTTGGTGATAGAACTCTTCATAGAACTCTAACTGAAAATCTGCTCAGCTCATCTGATCGGCTACTCTCTTGGTCTTTACCCTCTCCCACCACATACGAGCATCTCCAGACAGGCAAAAAGAGGCGCACTTGACCTTCCCAACTTCTGGCCAGTCAAGAGGCTCCATAGTGCTCTCTAGTGTTTTAAACTAAGCCTGGGCATCCCAGGGCTCAGTCGTGCCTGAGAAACTCTCTGGTTTCAGCTTCAGTCACTGTATAAGACAAGCTTCTGGTCTCTGGGGTGCTGTGACGGCTCCCTGGGTAGCTGGTGGAGTCTCAATTGCCACTGGAGCCTCTGCAGTGATAGCTGGAGGAGGGGAAGGAACTGCTGGCTGGTTTGCCATCAGATTGGCAATCACTTGCTGTTGTTCTGCTACTTGTCTCTGGAGTTAGGCAACAACTTCAGAGAGATTGAGCTCAGTTGATCTAAGCTCTTTGTCCTCCTGATCTTGGTTCTCAGTACGAACGGTACGGGGACATCCTTTTTCTTAACATCTAATTATGCAAAGAAAAAGACTTGGTATCCTCTCTCTAACCCTTCTAATCATACATAGATATGAATAAAGAAAAGGGAAACTAAATCTTCTATCTTACTTTAGTACTAAAAAAAACAAGTACTCTATACTGCAGTTAATAATAAGGAAAGCAGAATAAAGAAAGGATTTAAATACTTTCTTACTTAGAGACGGCGAGGATGATGCTGATGTGTGTGTGATGTTGGAGAATGGAACACTGCTCTGATACCAACTGTAACAACCCACCCTTCTTACTACTACTACTCTCTAAGGATAACCGTTACTTAACTACTAACTCTACTTAACCGGTATGATTAAATATCACATGGAAACCCTACCGAAAAATTTCGACAGAGTCTCCCCTGTACCGATGACCAAATCTATAATACAAACATAGTATACGCAGCCACAGACGGCTGGAACATATTTTTCCACAACCACGCAATAATAAAAATCACAATAAAAACAAAGAAACTACTCTAGCAATAGCAATGACTACCGCACTCCACAAATAATGAAAGAGACTAGCTAGACATGTGGAAATAAACTCAACTACAATCCCAAATTTAACATAACATTAACAGAGAACTAAAAGAAAGTCTTGACAATTTTGCCAGCTACTTCTGAATCTCTCCACAGTCCAGTCACCACACACCTTCATCACCACCACCATCCTGTCGTCTCCCTTCATATCTTAGCTTTTCCTTTATCTGCGGTAGGAGGAAAGAAAACAAAAGATCTATAAGCGAAAACGCTTAGTAAGTACTAATCTATCTCATAAAAACTCGAAGTGCATAAAAAGAATGCAACAATACTAAAACTGAAATGCTAAAAGCAAAGCTACATGTACTCATGGTATACAGAAATAAAACTGAATACTAAACATGCTCACTAACTGACCGGAAAGTAATGAAACAACTACTGTAAGCTTAGAATTAAAGAACTAAACTTTTATTGATTCTAAGCATAAACTTGTTTCATTTTCTTATATCTTTATACCAGAAATTAATCTTTTAATTTCTCTTTCACTTTCTTCTTCTTTTTCTTTTCTTTCTTCTTCTTTCTTCTTTTCTTTCTTCTTTGGGCCCAGGCTTAGTACCATCTTTGTTTTGCGCGCTCTCTAATAGTGACTGGGTAGCGAGCCTTCAGCCCTATGAGGATAAAGACCTCGGTCTCACCAGGGCCAAGACCTCGGAATTGGTCACCTAGATTTGTTTAACGACAACCTCGGAAGTCGGGTACTAGCATCTTACTTTAATTTACTAGTTATCTCTTTTTAACTAGACTTTAGTCTTTTTTTTCTTTACTCACACTTCTCATAATCCTTTATTTGAGTTTATTAGAATCTTTTAGATATATCTAACAAATATGAGATTACAACTAACCAAGCATGCTATATAACAATCACACAAGGGAAGTAGATCCGAACTCTCTAAGATCATGTTATAAAATAGAGCAAAAGGAAGCAAAATCTGAATTTTCTAAATATGCTATAAAATAAAGCAAAAGAGAGCTTATTTGGACTTCCTAAACATGCTGTGATAAAAGCAAAAGAAAGTTAATCTAATATTATTAATCATGCTACAAAATAGAGCAAAAAGAAAACTAATTTGATCTTGCTAATCATGCTACAAAATGGAGCAAAAGAAAACTAATTTGATCTTGACAAAATCCTACTTAAATTCGCATATTAACTTAAATCTGCATATTAATTAACTGTATGCTTTAGAGGTTAAGTTAAACATGAATAAGCTTCTAATCTTCTAAGGAAAAACAACTAGAGACATAACCCAAATTATAATGCAACATTCACATACATAACTCTTTAAAACAGAAATATAAACCTCCTCTTATCATGTTCAAATTATGCAAAGTCTATCACTTACTTTAAGCATTAACATGGTTGTAAATATGCGCCATTCATATAAAACTGAAACATGATATCTTAATAAGGAAAACAAGCCTAAATCCCTTCAAGCTTCCAAGAGTCCGAAACCATGCATAGTATATAAACTAAACCAAGGTACTAACATAATTAAAACATAGGAGAAAATCTAAATTCTTAAACTTAACCTAAGCTACAACCAACATACAAAAACAGAACACTTAGCACCACGAAGAGGAGCAATTGCATCAAATTCTAAGCCTTCCCTATTCTAATTCTGTTCAATATCCACGGAAACATTAGAAGTAGCAAAACACTACCAATCTAAGCTTAAATCATCATAAGATTCAGCCAACAGGTTCATCTCAAAAGTTTGGCAGGTGAAACATACAAACATAGTTGAAGGTATGATTGAAACTAGCACAGATTTGATACAAGTTGCCAACACTAGAGGTCAAGCACAAAGTATAGCCATCCTAAATGACTCAAATCTGTTCTGAAAATATCCGAAACTAAATGAGACAAGAGTACCTCTAAACTCACATTCCCATTTCATAAATCTGTACTAGAAATCTGGTATTTGCAAGACTAAATAGAACAACTAAAAAAAAATTCCCGTATCAATCCCTTTTGGGACTCACGGCAGAACCATAGGCAACAAACCTGATTCTATACATCCTTCCAAAAACAAAAGAAATATTCAAAAACTCTTAGAAATCTCGAATTTCTGTACAGTATGTTCCAAAATAACGAGACAGGAATCCGAAAACCCAATTCATGGTAGCAAACCTCACAAGCAATAAACTTCACAGAAAACAAACTAAATTACACTACAATACTTATAATTTTATAGCACAACAGGATCTAAAATCATGCTACAACAGCCCTTAAGAAAAAGAAAGCCAAGAACACATGCTGCCCTTAAACTCCTAGCTACCCCAATGCTGTCCACTACAATCCGTAAGCAAAGAAAAAAAAACTAAGCTCGGAGCAACTCCTACCACAGGTGAGTAGTACTTACTTAGCTTCTTGAACTTACAACCGAGAAGAAGAAAGGGGAAGACTTTTAGGGCTCGGCGGCTTGCAAAATCTTGGCTTCCTCTTGTACCCGCGAGCTCATCTCCGTCGGGATAACCACCCACGGTGAAGGATGACTGGAATAAGGCTTCACCGGCGCCGGAGACCCAAGACCTAGCTTCCTCTTGGTTTCCGCCGAGAGAGACGGTGCTGTCGCGAGGGAGAAGGGGAGAAACAATTTCGGGAGAAATTGTTTTGGGTTTTGGAAAATCAAAACCTAATTACCTTTAATATATTAGGGTTAAATCCAAAACTATGCTATAACTTAATTCTTCCCTTATATGGTTAATAAAAATCTTATAGCTTAGCTGGTCAGGCCGGTTTTGGCTTGGGTCAGTCCGACCCGAGGTCGTGGGTTCGAACCTCGCCTTCAACGATTTTTGCCTAAACTTCTTTTGTTTTGCAAAAATACTAAACGACCTCCAAAAATTACGTAAAAATACTCTAAAAATTCCTAAAAATCTCTAGAACATTTTAAAAGTATTTCCAAATATTTTTATGGACTTTTAAAACTCGAAATGGGGAAAATTGGGTCGTTACACATGTAGACGGTGTTTTCCTTTTCATATAGTTGTCTGGTTTCCTGGAACCTCTGCAATGAATTGTAGACATGATTAGTGGCATCTGTATCTACACTCCAGGTACTGGTAGATAACACTACTAAACATGTTTCAACAACTAATGAATTAAATACACCTATATTGTTCTCAGTTCTAAGAAGATAGTCTACTTTAATGTACAAGTCCTATTTCCAATCATTATAATTGGGACTACTAAGTCTTTTCTATAGTATAACAACTAGGGGATTGACTAACATTTGAAATCCTAAGAATCACAAAAATATTTGGTTAAGACCAACTCCTTAAAATCCTCGTGAATTTTGTATGTCACGATAGTGTGGACGTATACAAAATCAAAGAGGATATTTTATCCATTAATTTTATTATCTCTTCAACCTTACTTTATGACGAATAAAATTAATAGTTGGTGTGTCTTTGATCAAATATTTGGTCAAAACTTTGAATTTAAAATAACATTAATTCCTCAACCAATATTATTTAAATTCACCAACACCTCAAACACTAGGAATTATGCATGCCACATTAGTGTGGGCATATACAAATTCAACATTCGTAAGAGGAGGGTCTTACCTATTAATTATCTTGTCAATCTTGAATTACTTCAAACACCATGAATTTTGTATACCACATTAGTGTGGACGTATACAAATTCAATTGTTTGTAAGAGGAGGTATTACCCATTTTATATTGTCAACCTAACTTTATGACAAATAAAATTACCTCAAACACCGTGAATTTTGTATGCCACGTTAGTGTGAACGTATACAAATTCAAACATCTGTAAGAAGGGAGTTTTACCTAACTTTATGACAAATTAATAGTTGGTATTGCTTTGGTCCCACAAAACAATAGTAGTGACTCCGTTGAGGAGGATACTATTGAATGCGTCTAAGTGTATACCATTACTTGATACTTAGTCCATTAAATAGGATTATGCCCCTTCAGTTGGAGAAGATCACACGCTCCTAAATAATTTCCGATAACCATCCATAAAGGAAGTTTGATCTAGTGATCCGCAACAAACCCATCCGTTGTGGAGGGAGGCACTCAGAGCCAACACGCAAGCTTGTTGCATCACTTACAAACCAGTAATGGAGACCGTGGAATTTATTAAAATCCCTCTCCCACTTAGAAATTTAAAATGAGGATTTTAACTTATGTTAGCATACATCACTTGCACATAAACATCACAGTAAACAAAAGCAATAAATTTGGAAATTAATTTTCCAACTATTATGGTATTTTCCATCACTGTCTTCAGTATGCTCCAACCCTAGCTGCTGCCATCTTTAGCCACTGCCTTCGGGTCGAGTTGTGTAACGCCCGAAAAGTCTCAAACTTGCATTAGAATTATTCTGGAATTTTTAGATATTTTTCCGGAATTTTTCGAGTAGCGGAAGTAGCAAAAATAATTAGAAAACGAAAACGGCCTTAGCGGGAATCGAACCCGAGACCTATGGCTTAGGGATAATGTTGGGAACCAGTTGAACCCAGCAGGGTCGTGCTAAGAGGAAAGGGAACCAATAAAATTTATATTGGAGTTGGGTGAATTAAGTCTGTAATATAAATAGGAAAATTAATTAAGTGAGGAGATTATTTTTCACCGTGACCTATCCCTCTTCCAAAACCTCACCGCCGCCCACACCTCTTCCTCCTCTCTCGGCGCCCAAGCCCCAAGGACTCTCGGATCATCTTCCGGCGACGACTCCAACACGAAAGAGGTTCTTCTCCGCGAGAGGAACGCGAAGACGTGAGCGGATCGTCGAGAAGATCATCTCCACCAGAATTCTAGCGAATAGAATCATAAGAAATTACGAACAGGAGGTAAGAAACCCCTCACCTACAGTATAATAGCTACCGTGTGATTTCCTGTGCATTAGTGTAGTTATATGCGTATGTTTTCGACACATAGGGTGTATTTAACCCTCCTCGCAGGTTTAGGGATTTAGTGAGTACCTTTAGATGGGCCGGACACATCTTTTCTCCTTCAGTTGGAGGTTTAGATGCTGTTGGGTGCCTAAAGGTAGTCTCCCTAATAGAGAGGGAAGTTAAAGCGCACTAGGTGTTCGATTAAATAACCAGCTTAGAAAAGAATGCAACTTAGGCATTTTTATTAGCACAGTTGAATGCATTAGAAGCATCTAAATTAGTAAATCAGTTTATTCTAGCTTATATGGGACTACGGTCCAATGGGTGGGCTCCCACAGTCGCCTCTAGGTTCAGACAACCTAGCTCTAGGTTCAGATAACTTAGAAAGCAAGACAGCAATTTAGCTATACTCAGTATTTTACTTTTCAGTTGGCACTGTACTGGATTAGATATCCATTGGGCTGGGCTCCCATAGTCGGTCCCTAGGTTTAGATAACCTAGTAGCTCTACTAAATTCGGGACTTGCAACCCCGGGTCTAGTTAGAGAGGCGCGCATAGCACGTATAGTTGTCGGGCCCCTTAGCAGCATGTTTAGTATTTTCACTTACTATATGTATATGGTTTTCAACCTTTCAGAAATTAGTTCGTGAATTCAGTACAGTTCTAGCAGTAGATCAGTATTAGCGTAGCTCAGTTCTTAGTATCAGCTTAGTTTTTCCCTGTGAATATGCATGATGACTTTATGTTCAGCTTTAGATATGCCATGATTGTATGCTTATATGCCATGCCATGCTTAGTTTATTCAGTATATCCAGCATATGTTTTAAACAACATGATTTAAAATCATATTTGCATCGTTGCATGTTTTTGTGAGGTAGATGATTTCTTACTAAGCTTTTTAGCTTATAGATACTACTTTTCTTATACTGCAGATAAAGGTAAAGGAAAAGTGGACCAGTAGCGGAGGCTGGAGGTCAATGCAGACCAAGATGTGTGTGGCAGGAACTGGAATAAAAGATTCTAAGGGATTTTAGCAAGTTTTATTTAAGCATCAGAACTTTACAGTATTTTGTTATTTGCACTCTAGTTGTTAATCACTATGAATTAGTTAGCTATGCACTCTATTATGCTTAGAACCCTTCTCTTATGATGTGAGAATGTTAGTTTCCATTGTTAGAGTGTTTCCTAGCCTTGTTAGAATTATTTTATGAGGTTTTGGCACGCCAAAGTGCTGAAATCAGAGTTCCCGGGCGAAATCAGAACTCTGATCGGTCTCCAGACCGATCAGGGCCTGGGCAGTGCCACTGGATCGGTTAGCCGACCGATCCAGACATATACAGTATGCTACTGTATCCTCCTGGATCGGTCAGCCGACCGATCCAGCACGATACAGTAGCGTTCCAGGAGAGTTTCAGGTGCCTGGATCGGTCAGCCGACCGATCCAGACATACCTGGATCGGTCTGCCGACCGATCCAGCCACACCTGGATCGGTCGGTCGACCGATCCAGTTGGGAACAGAGTGACCGCAGCTCCGATCGATCTGTGGATCGATCGGCAGGTCTGTAGGTAGTTGGGAAGTTTAGTTTCTAGTCCCTAGCTCAGTTGGGATGTTCAGTTTCCCCTCCTTAGCATGTGTACACCAGCAAAGAAGGTCTTTAGACCTTTCTTATCAGTTGTATCCGTCCTTAGTAGAGTAAAATTTTAATTAGCCAGCTTTCCGCGCAGTATAGCATAGCATAACTGTAGCGATCGGCCTTACAGCCTAGTACCCAGAAGGCGGGTCGTTACAGAGTGGTATCAGAGCAGAATTCCATACTTCCTACACACACATCAGCATTGAACCTGCAGCTTCCAAGTAAGAATACCTCTACTTTATTTATGCTCCTTGTTTTGTTATTACAGTTCATGTTTATATGCTTACTGCTTGTTAGTATGTGATAGTTTTTAAACATGACATCAGTAGTTATATAACTGTGATTACATTAGTTATGTTATGTCCTCTATGTCTTTAGAAATGGCACGAGGACGCCCAGCTAGAAGGGCACTAGCTACTGAGCCCCAGCAAGAGGCAGGCAGTTCAGTGCCTCCCCCAGACCTTATAGCATTAGTGGCTCAGTTACAGCAGCAGCTAGCTGAACAGCAACAGGAAATAGCCACCTTAAAGGCTAATCAGCTCCACCAGCTCAGCCTACAGCACCAGCACTAGCACCAGCACCAACAGCCCCAGCAGCTGAGCCAAGAAAGGAAGCCTATCTGATCCAGTGGCAGTGGGTCAAGCCAGAGAACTTCTCGGGCACTAGTGAACCATGGGATGCACAAGCCTGGTTCAAAACACTGGAGAGCACGATGGAGCTTCTGGACTGGCCAGAACACGAGAAGGTGAAGTGTGCCTCCTTCTGCCTGACAGGAGACGCACGCATGTGGTGGGAAAGAATCAGAACGAAGCGCCCAGTGAACCAGATGTCATGGGCTGACTTCGAGAAAGAATTCTTCGAGGAGTTCTTTCACATACGGGTTACAAACCGCCACTACGACGAGTTCACTGAGTTTCGTCAGGGCAACCTTTCAGTTGAGGAAGCCGTGAAGAAATTCAACAGGTTGGCTCGTCTATGCCCAGAGCTAGTCAGCACAGAGAAGGAACGAATCCGGTTGATGCTCAAGATGCTGAGGCCAGAGATAGCAGTGAACGTGGCTGGTGGCATACATAGGCCACAAACCACAGAGGAGTTAGTGAGCAGTGCCTTGACCACAGAGCATTACCAGAACAGCATCAAGCAGCAGAAGCAAGTTTCCTCAGAGTCCAAGGGCCAAGGAAACTCTCACACTCAAAGACAGCAAGGCCACAGCTCTAACTGGAAAGGGAACTCCAACAGCAAGCGCAAGTCAGGGAGTGACCCAAAAGGAGGACCATCTAGCAAGCGACCTAGTTATCCAAAGTGTGCTACTTGTGGGAAATTCCACCCAGGGGTTTGTCGCAGGGGCACACGAGGATGCTTTGAATGTGGACAAGAAGGGCACATGGCCAAGCAGTGCCCGAACAAGACCGGTCTTCCTCAGCCACAGCAGATTCAGCATGCAGGCCAGCCAGCTCAGTTATATCAGATGCAGGCCGCTCTAGAAGGTCCACTTATCAGCCAGGGCAGATTAGAAGCCCCTCCAGCTATGGCGAATGCGAGGATCTACTCACTCACCAGAGAGGACGTAGCCAATGCCTCGACAGTTGTTACAGGTCAGATTAGCATTTTTCAACAAGTAGCAACTGTATTATTCGATACTGGGGCAACCCATTCTTATATAGCTAGGGCGTTCGCCGCAAAGTCAGCAATAGCTCCAGAGGTACTCAGTGGTCAGTTTCAGACGACACTACCTTCGGGAGAAGTTATGGCATCCACGCACTGGCTCAGAGCAGTGCCAGTCATTATAGCAGACAGGGAACTCTTTTGTGACCTGATCTTGCTAGAAATGACTGACTACGACGTCATCCTTGGAATGGACTTCCTGATCAGATACGGTGCTTCCATAGAGTGCCGTAAACAGAAAGTCGTATTCCAACCTGAAGCAGAAGCACAGTTCGAGTACATCGGAGAACCAAAGAGAAAAGCCAGAAAATTTCTCTCGGCTATGAAGGCACAGAAGTTGATGGATTCGGGATGTACGGGGTACCTAGCACATGTAGTCAATACCAGCCAGGACAGGGACCGACAGCTAGCAGAGGTCCGAGTTGTATGTGACTACCCAGCAGTCTTCCCTAAAGAGTTACCAGGCCTAGCACCAGTCAGGGAGATTGAATTTGAGATAGAGCTCTTCCCCGGCACCAATCCTATTTCCAAAGCGCCTTACCGCATGGCTCCAGCCGAGCTGAAGGAACTTCATAAGCAACTACAGGAGCTACTGGACAAGGGCTTCATACGCCCTAGTCACTCACCATGGGGAGCGCCTGTACTGTTCGTGAAGAAGAAGGATGGAAGCATGCGGCTATGCATAGACTACAGAGCACTGAATCAGGTCACGATCAAGAACAGGTACCCTCTTCCCAGGATAGATGACTTGTTCGACCAGTTAAAGGGATCAGCAGTGTTCTCTAAGATTGACCTCAGATCAGGATATCACCAAGTCAGAGCCAAGGAGGGTGATATACCGAAGACAGCATTCAGGACCAGATACGGACATTACGAGTTCGTAGTCATGCCTTTTGGCGTGACAAATGCTCCAGCTACATTCATGGATCTCATGAACAGAGTATTCAGAGAGTACTTAGATAAGTTTGTTATCGTGTTCATCGATGACATCCTTATCTACTCAGGAACTCAGGAAGAACATGCAGAGCACCTGAAGACAGTACTACAGACACTTCAGCAGAATCAGCTATATGCCAAGTTCACGAAATGTGAATTCTGGCTTGATCAGGTGTCCTTCCTGTGTCACATCATCTCAAAGGATGGTGTCATGGTAGACCCCAGCAAAATAGAAGCAGTAAGTAACTGGAGAAGACCGAAGAATGCCAGTGAAATCAGAAGCTTTCTAGGATTAGCAGGTTATTATAGAAAGTTTGTAGAGGACTTCTCCAGGATAGCCTCCCCATTGACAGCTCTCACCAGAAAGAACAGAAAATTTCAGTGGACAGAGGACTGTGAGAACAGCTTCAGCGAGCTCAAAAGGAGATTGACCAGTGCTCCTATCTTAGCCTTACCAGGAAATACAGATAGCTTCGACATTTACAGTGATGCCTCTAAATTGGGATTAGGAGCAGTGCTAATGTAAGATGGAAAGGTGATTGCCTATGCCTCCAGACAACTCAAGGATTATGAGAAGAATTACCCTACTCATGACCTTGAGCTTGCAGCAGTAGTGTTCGCTCTCAAGATTTGGAGACATTACTTGTATGGAGCCCAGTGTAGAGTATATACAGATCATCAGAGTCTGAAGTACTTCTTCACTCAGAAGGATCTGAATATGCGACAGCGCAGATGGCTAGAGCTGGTCAAAGACTATGATATTGATATCCTTTACCATCCCGGAAAAGCCAATAAGGTAGCAGACGCACTCAGCAGAAAGTCCAGTGCTACCTTATTATCTCTTACAGCCATGTCACCGCCCCTACAGAAGGAGATCATAGATTTCGGTCTCGAGCTTATAGTGGGACAACTCTCTACTATGACCTTAGAGTCTACCTTGCTTGGTGATATTCAGTCAGCTTAGGAGCAGGACCCTGAAATACAGAAAATCAAGCAAGGGCTAACAGAATCAGAAAGTAGAGAATTCAGAGTGTCCGATAGCGGGGTGTTGTATTTTGGTGACAGACTCTGTGTTCCAGATCAGGAGGAGCTACGGAGACAGATTTTAGATGAGGCTCACAGGACTCCCTATGCAATGCATCCAGGTTCCACCAAAATGTATCAAGACCTGAAGAAACATTTTTGGTGGCCCGGGATGAAGCGAGACATCGCCAGATATGTTAGCATCTGCCTCACCTGTCAGAGGGTCAAGGCAGAACATCAGCGACCAGGAGGAGTTCTGCAGCCTATACAGATTCCAGAATGGAAGTGGGAGGATATCTCTATGGACTTCATAGTGGGACTACCCAGAACCACGAATGGTTTTGATGCCATCTGGGTAATAGTCGACAGGTTGACTAAATCAGCCCACTTTTTAGCTATCAAGATATCCTACTCCATGGAGAAGCTAGCTCAGTTGTATCTCCAGGAGATCGTCAGACTTCATGGAGTCCCACGTACCATTATTTCAGACAGAGATAGCAGATTTACATCACACTTCTGGGAGTGTGTACAGTCAGCATTGGGCACGAAGTTAAAGTTCAGCACAGCATTCCATCCTCAGACAGATGGTCAGACGGAGCGAGTAAATCAGGTACTCGAAGATATGCTCCGAGCGTGTGCCCTAGACTTCAAAGGAAGTTGGTGCAAATATCTGAGTCTAGCAGAGTTTGCATACAACAACAGCTATCAGGCCACTATCGGCATGGCACCTTACGAGGCTCTCTATGGGCGGAGGTGTAGATCTCCAATCTGCTGGTATGAGAGTGGTGAACAGAAAGAACTAGAGCTTCAGACAGATCTAGTAGCAGATACCACAGCAGCTATACAGCAGATCCACCAGAGGATAGAGACAGCTCAGAGCCGCCAGAAGAGCTATGCTGATACACGGCGCAGACCCTTAGAGTTTTCAGTTGGGGATTCAGTGTTCCTCAGAGTAGCTCCCATGAAGGGAGTAATGCGTTTTGGGAAGAAGGGCAAGCTAAGTCCCAGATATGTGGGACCATACCTTATCAGCAGAAGAGTGGGCAAGGTAGCATATGAGCTAGAGCTACCCCAGGAAATGTCAGCTGTCCACAACGTATTTCATGTCTCTATGCTGAAGAAGCATACCCCAGATGCCACCCAGGTGATTGAGCCCCAGTCGGTACAGATCCGCGAAGACCTCAGCTATGATAGTCGGCCTATTCAGATAATAGACCGAGCAGTTAAGAAATTGCGGAACAAGGAAGTACCATTAGTCAAGGTTGTTTGGCACAGTCACACAGCAGAAGAGGCAACTTGGGAGACAGAAGTCAGCATGAGACAGAAGTACCCAGAATTATTCTAAGTTCGAGGACGAACTTTTTATAAGGTATGGGGGATTGTAACGCCCGAAAAGTCTCAAACTTGCATTAGAATTATTCTGTGATTTTTCTGGAATTTTTAGATATTTTTCCGGAATTTTACGAGTAGCGGAAGTAGAAAAATAATTAGAAAACGAAAACGGCCTTAGCGGGAATCGAACCCGAGACCTATGGCTTAGGGATAATGTTGGGAACCAGTTGAACCCAGCAGGGCTGTGCTAAGAGGAAAGGGAACCAATAAAATTTATATTGGAGTTGGGTGAATTAAGTCTTTAATATAAATAGGAAAATTAATTAAGTGAGGAGATTATTTTTCACCGTGACCTATCCCTCTTCCAAAACCTCACCGCCGCCCACACCTCTTCCTCCTCCTCTCTCGGCGCCCAAGCCCCAAGGACTCTCGGATCATCTTCCGGCGACGACTCCAACACGAAAGAGGTTCTTCTCCGCGAGAGGAACGCGAAGACGTGAGCAGATCATTGAGAAGATCATCTCCACCGGAATTCTAGCGAATAGAATCGTAAGAAATTACGAACAGGAGGTAAGAAACCCCTCACCTGCAGTATAATAGCTACCGTGTGATTTCCTGTGCATTAGTGTAGTTATATGCGTATGTTTTCGACACATAGGGTGTATTTAACCCTCCTCGCAGGTTTAGGGATTTAGTGAGTACCTTTAGATGGGTCGGACACATCTTTTCTCCTTCAGTTGGAGGTTTAGATGCTGTTGGGTGCCTAAAGGTAGTCTCCCTAATAGAGAGGGAAGTTAAAGCGCACTAGGTGTTCGATTAAATAACCAGCTTAGAAAAGAATGCAACTTAGGCATTTTTATTAGCACAGTTGAATGCATTAGAAGCATCTAAATTAGTAAATCAGTTTATTCTAGCTTATATGGGACTACGGTCCAATGGGTGGGCTCCCACAGTCGCCTCTAGGTTCAGACAACCTAGCTCTAGGTTCAGATAACCTAGAAACAACAATTTAAAACAGTTAGCTATACTCAGTATTTTATTTTCAGTGGCACTGTACTGGATTAGATATCCATTGGGCTGGGCTCCCATAGTCGGTCCCTAGGTTTAGATAACCTAGTAGCTCTACTAAATTCGGGACTTGCAACCCCGGGTCTAGTTAGAGATGCGCGCATAGCACGTACAGTTGCCGGGCCCATCAGCAGCATGTTTAGTATTTTCACTTACTATATGTATATGGTTTTCAACCTTTCACAAGTTAGTTCGTAAATTCAGTGCAGTCCTAGAAGTCGTTCAGTAATAGCGTAGCTCAGTTCTTAGTATCAGCTTAGTTTTTCCCTGTGAATATGCATGATGACTTTATGTTCAGCTTTAGATATGCCATGATTGTATGCTTATATGTCATGCCATGCTTAGTTTATTCAGTATATCCAGCATATGTTTTAAACAGCATGATTTAAAATCATATTTGCATCGTTGCATGTTTTTGTGAGGTAGATGGTTTCTTACTAAGCTTTTTAGCTTATAGATACTACTTTTCTTATACTGCAGATAAAGGTAAAGGAAAAGTGGACCAGTAGCGGAGGCTGGAGGTCAATACAGACCAAGATGTGTGTGGCAGGAACTGGAATAAAAGATTCTAAGGGATTTTAGCAAGTTTTATTTAAGCATCAGAACTTTACAGTATTTTGTTATTTGCACTCTAGTTGTTAATCACTATGAATTAGTTAGCTATGCACTCTATTATGCTTAGAACCCTTCTCTTATGATGTGAGAATGTTAGTTGTCATTGTTAGAGTGTTTCCTAGCCTTGTTAGAATTGTTTTGTGAGGTTTTGGCACGCCAAAGTACTGAAATCAGAGTTCCCGGGCAAAATCAGAACTCTGATCGGTCTCCAGACCGATCAGGGCCTGGGCAGTGCCACTGGATCGGTCAGGACAGATACAGTATGCTACTGTATCCTCCTGGATCGGTCAGCCGACCGATCCAGCACGATACAGTAGCGTTCCAGGAGAGTTTCAGGTGCCTGGATCGGTCAGTCGACCGATCCAGACATACCTGGATCGGTCTGCCGACCGATCCAGCCACACCTGGATTGGTCGGTCGACCGATCCAGTTGGGAACAGAGTGACCGCAGTTCTGATCGATCTGTGGATCGATCGGCAGGTCTGTAGGTAGTTGGGAAGTTTAGTTTCTAGTCCCTAGCTCAGTTGGGATGTTCAGTTTCCCCTCCTTAGCATGTGTACACCAGCAAAGAAGGTCTTTAGACCTTTCTTATCAGTTGTATCCGTCCTTAGTAGAGTAAAATTTTAATTAGCCAGCTTTCCGCACAGTATAGCATAGCATAACTGTAGCGATCGGCCTTACAGCCTAGTACCCAGAAGGCGGGTCGTTACAAGTTATCGCATCTATCTTGCTTCTTATTCCGCTGCGCCTCTGGTACTCCAATAGCACCTCGCCTCGCAAGCATCCGATCCGCGACAAAAATAGAATTTTACATGTGTCGATCCTATATTCCACAAGGGAATGTATATGAAATCTAGATCAAAAATAAAATTCTAAAATCCTAGGGCTAATACAGCTCCTACGGTATTAGTTATATACAATCATGCACACACACAATAATGCCCTTAACATGTCTAAGGGTCTAATCACACACAACATCTATAAGCCATAATAGTTGGAGCTTACAACCAAAGAGTTAGCACATCCTACTATTATCCTACCTAAATTATGTATGACATGTGCATAACCTATTTGAATTCTAAACACATAGAGGCAAACCCTAGCTCTGATACCAATTATTGGTTAGTCCTAGGAAAAACGTACCGGTTCCACTGTACAAAAATTTTGTACAAGTGTCGAACCTTTCCTTAAATAACCTATCGTGTTCTTTAGAAGTTAAATTAGGAATCGCAGACGGAACATAACATCATTAATTACAAATTTAACTTATCTGTTCTTGATGATTTAGATTTGGATCGCAAGCAGAACTTAACAGTATTGATCTAAATCCACCTATGTTATTAATTCCATTAAATATTAATTTTCAAAATTGACTTGCAGGGCTGCATGGCGAGGCACATGACCTTCTTGGATATGGGAGCAACCACCACCGCCTAGACAAAGCCTTTTAAGGAAAGCTAATATTTAATTTCCTTAAATAACTCTAGGTTAACCAAAAAGAACAATCGAATCACAAATTCAAAAAATAAAGAAAACACAAACTCGAAAAATAAATTCGAAAAACTAGATCTAATGTCTCTTGTGTTTGGAATTCATACAAAGAAAAATAACTAGCATGATGCGGAAAACAATTACTAATTATACATTCTCTTTGTATGCTACTAACCTCGAGATCTTCTGCCGTATTCCTCGCCTCGCCTTGGACGTCGTGTGGGTGACGATCCTCCAAGATAAACACCACCCAAAGACTTCTTCTTCCTCCTCCTCTAGAATTCGGCCACCACCACCACCAAGGAGCAAAAGAGAGCAAGGGAAAAAGAAAGGGGAAAGAATCGGCCACCATGAGAGAGCACAAGCAAGAGGCTAGAATTAGATGCCTTATTCTTCTTCTTCTTCTTCTTCTTCTTCTCCTTCACCTCCATATTGTATCCGGCCACTTAAAGGAACGACAAGCAATATGTGGCCGGCCCTAGCATGATAAAGAGCTAGGGGCCGGCCCTAAGGAGGAGACTAGAGAGAAGAGAGAAAAAGAATTCATTAACCCATAAAGCCTCTCCTCCCCTTCTTTTATAATACTTGCCCAAGGCAAATAAGGAAAGACTTTTACAAAAATTAAAATCTTCCTCTTGTTTTTCCTTTTCCCTTTTATTTTTTCTTTTCTTTCCTCTTGATTGAATCAATCACCAATTTGATTTATTTGATTGGATGATGATTTAATCCTATTGGTCGGACCCTTGCTTGGACACCAAGCAAGGGTGGTCGACCCCTATAAGGAAAGAAAAAATATCTTTTGTAAAAATTTTATAAACTCTTATAAAATTTTACAAGCTCTTTTTTAATTTCTTAAAGTGTAACGCCCACCCTTCTTACCTAAGGGCGGCGCTACGTTCTTATACTACTTACGTACATGTTTTACTATAACAGCGGAAGAATAAAATCTTTAAAGAATTTAATTTATTAAGCATAATATCACATATTCTGATTTGTTCAAATGTGCATATATTGAACTTATAACTAAAAATATTAATTTGTCCGAATCGTCCTAGCCGAGCCACCACCACACACATCACTATCTGCTCCTCCTGCTGCTCCGTTGTTCATCCAGCTTTCTCTTTTATCTGCGGTACAAGGAAAGTAAGCTATGAGCACTCATGGCTCAGTAAGTTCCTTTCCTACTCACTAAAACCGAATTCATATCATTGCATATCAATATCATGCGAGGTATCATAAGCATACGACATACAAGGGTATCATATTCATAGTCATATCATAATATCACATGACATAATATCTAATCATCAGATAATTCAAGCACATATGTAGGCAATGCATCATGAATTTGAAAACTTATACTTATAAGTACTTGAAATTAATATCATCATCATTTGGGATCCCGGTTTGTACCACATACATAATGCGTAGGTCCAAGGTAGCAAGTCTTGAGCCCTACCATTCATACATACTAGGCCCGAGTCTTACTCCATCGACCTAGGGCACTCAAAGGCCCATTACTGACGAGGCCCGAGTCTTACTCCATCGACCCCGGGGCGTTTACGGAGCCCACTCTTGGTACAAACCATAAAAATAACTTATCATGCATAACTATCATATCATGTCCTTAACAATCTTTCATGCATTTATTCTTTTCATTTCTTTTCATTATGTATAGCATTTTTTATGCTATCACATATCATAACATAACTTCATTTCTTTTCATTATGTATAGCATTTTCTATGCTATCACATATCATAACATAACTTCATTTCTTTTCATTATGTATAGCATTTTCTATGCTATCACATATCATAACATAACTTCATTTCTTTTCATTATGTATAGCATTTTCTATGCTATCACATATCATATCATAACTTCATTTCTTTTCATTATGTATAGCATTTTCTATGCTATCACATATCATAACATAACTTCATTTCTTTTCATTATGTATAGCATTTTCTATGCTATAACACATCATGGCATATTTCATAATATAACTTCATTATGCATATCATTTCGTAACTAAAGCAATCATGCATTCTAACTTATTATCATATCATTTTCATACAGCATGGCATAGACATATTTAATTTTTGTTCTAGGGTTTCTAGGGCATCTATCCCTTCATGGCCGAACACATAATGATTCATTTAGGTCATACAAACATGTATCACATTCACACATTATCAAGTTTTCATAAGAAGTACTTTTAACCCCTTAGGTTTCATTTCCAAGGCCTCTAGGTCCTTTAAACCTTACTTGGCCGAAATTCATAGAATATAAACTTCCTTTAAGTGGCCTAAAGCATGGGAAACCTAAGTAAATTTCATAGCAAGATTTACTAAGAACATCATACACAAAGTTGGATCATAAACAAGCTAGGACTCTTGTGATCTTACATGTCATAAATCATGTAACTAATTTTCTATATTCCAATTAAACATGAGAGCATTAATCATCTTTCATAACATAATATCACAGAGGTCATTGAGCATATTAGAATTTTGTTTAAGCTTCTCTAAACCACCACCTTACCATGGCCGAAATATTAAGAGTAAGGTTCATGAGTTTCTTTCAACATACAAGTATACAACTCTTAAGAACTTTATATCATGTCATATAAGCATAGTTATTTTAAATTCAAGGTCCTCCTAACCCTAAATTCTTTCTTGGCCGAAACATGAGAGTGGGGTTCTTTTGGTTCCAATCAACTTCCGAGCAAGAAAACCCTAGGAAGGTCCTTAGCATTTCATAGAGGGAACCTTGCACTAGTTTGGTTAGACAATAATTTTCCTAACCTATTTACAATATTTTTGATTGAAATTCTAGGGTTACATACACCTCTGATCATGCATCATATATGTATAAAAACGTAGGGGAAAACTTTCTTTCAAGGCATAGAAAAAGAATCCGAAAATCACATGAAAGCCTTGTACCGCAGGTGAGGGGAAGCTTACCTTCTTTGCTTAAGTTTCCTAGGTTCGAGAACTTGCTTGTGGACCTTTCTTCTTCTTGCTTGCTTTGCTCGGCACCAATGGAGGAAGCTAGGTCTTTTGGTGGAAAGAGGGAGGAAGAAGAGACTTCTTCCTCTTGTGTTGCTCGGCAACAACAAGAAAGAAAAAGAGGGAGAGAGTGAGTTCTCGGCACCAATGGAGGAGAGGAGGAGAATGAGTTGAGGATGAAGTTGAAGTCACCCCTCCATGCCTATTTATACTAAAATGAGGGGAGGAAAACTTGACTTGATTCATCCTCCTCATTTACTTCTCCTCTTAATGAGAAAGAATATGCTTAGAGAAATGCTTCTTGAGTTTCTCTCTTTTCTTTCTCTTAATTTCTCTCCTTTCTTTCCTTTAATTATAATTCCCATCTCTCCTCTTACAATATTCACTCCTATCACACTTGGTTAACACATGCATGCATCCACAAGAGAACCAAGGATCAAATCCTTCTCCTAACATATTTTTTACTTCTTTTTACTTCCTTTTCCTTTTAAGTAAAAAGAATCCTTTCTTATTCTTAACTACTTAGTCCTTTCTCTTCTTATCAATAATTCTCCTATCCCCTTTGATATCCTATACATGTTCCTTACAAGAGATCCAAGGTTCAATCTCTCCTCTAACATTTTATTTTCTTTTGTACATAATTACAATATTATTCATTATGCATAAATATTTCATACATATATATATTATCTCATATTTCTTTTGTTTACATTAATTCCTTGCATTATAAATCATGTATAGAACTTTATATTCTCAACTTTATTTTCTTTCATAAAGTTTTTAATCATCTAAATCCTTCCCATCTTAATATTCAACTTAGAATATTTACACCTTCTTTTCACTACCTTCAAACTCTCATTATCCTTACTTTCTTATCTAGGCTTTCTAGGGGTGTTACATAAAGTGGATGTTAAAAAGGAAAGTTTTAAAAATTAAAACCATATTTTAAAATTTAAAACTTCTCTTTTAAAAATTTTCTTTTTTAACATGTTTACAAATATTTTTAAAACTTCTCTTCCTTTTCCTAAAACCATGAGGATGGTTAAAAAAGGAAAGTTTTAAAACTTTTAAATTTTCTTTTAAAACATGTGGCCTAATTCAAATAAGGAAAGTTTTTAAATTTTAAATCTCTCTTTTAAAACTCGTAGTTTTCTACAAAGAGAAGATTTTAAAAATTCAAAAACACCCCCTCCTATTTGAAATATTGTGGCCAACCCTTCCTATGCTTGGACACCAAGCATAGGGTCGGCCCTCTTGAGAGGAGATGTGGCCGGCCATTGCTTGGTCACCAAGCAATAGACCGACCCCCTTCTTGGACACCAAGATGGACCTTTCTTTGGATGAACTTGAGGGTTTAATGAGGCTACGACAGGGAACTAGACGAGAAATTGGTTTTGGCCTTCCAATGAGCTTGAGTATCCCATGTTCGCCCCGAACACACAACTCAAGTTCATCGATAATAACTCATTCCACTAGAGGGTTATTATCGCACTACCGCACCAATCCCAAATTACATTATGGGCTCCTTCTTATCATGAGTGTGTTAATCTCCCTGTGTTTAAGATTATGAATGCCCACTAATTAAGTAAGTTACTGACAACTCACTTAATTAATATCTAGCTCCATGAGTAGTGCCACTCAACTTCATTGTCATGTCGGACTAAGTCCACCTGCAGGATTTAACATGACAATCTTTATGAGCTCCTCTTGGGGACATTCTCAACCTAGATAACTAGGACACAAATTCCTTCTATAATCAACAACACACACTATAAGTAATATCATTTCCCAACTTATCGGCCATATTGATTTATCGAGCTAAACCTCACCCTTTGATAAGTCAAAGAAATAAATATTAAATATATGTGCTTGTTATTATATTAGGATTAAGAGCACACACTTCCATAATAACTAAGGTCTAGTTCTTTTATAAAGTCAACACAAAAAGAACTTACCTAAAATGGTCCTACTCAATACACTTGGAGTGTATCAGTGTAATTTATTAGTTAAGATAAACTAATACTTAATTACACTACAACTACTTCAACGGTTTGTTCCTTTCCATCTTAGTCGCGAGCAATTGTTTATAATCTATAAAGAACCGACAACATGATCTTCTGTGTGTGACACCACACACCATGTTGTCTACTATATAAATTAATTGAACAAATTAAATTTAACAAATAAATGTAGATATTGACCACTGTGATTCTTTATTTCTAAATAAATGTTTATACAAAAGTTAGGCTTTTAGTATACACTCTAACAATCTTTAGCCACCGCAATCGGGTCTAGTCGCAACATCTATCCTGCTTCTTTTTTCGCTGCACCTCTGGTCCACAAATAGTACCACACCTCACAAGGATACGATCCGCGACAAAAATAGACTTTACATATATCAATCCTATATTCTGCAAAGGAATGTACATGTAATCTAGATCGAAACAAAAATGTAAAATCCTAAAACTAATACAACTCCTATTGTATTTAATACATACAATCATGCACACACATAAAATACCCTCGACATGTCTGAGGGTCCAATCACACACAATCACATTAGGGTCATAATAGTTGAATCTAGGATGCCTACAACCATAGAGTTAAATCTATTTGCACATCCTACTATTATCCTGCCTAAAATATGTATGACATGTGCATAATTAAACTAAAAACCAAACACACAGATCCAAAGCCTAGCTCTGATACCAATTATAGGTTGCTATTCGGAATATCGTACTAGTTTCCCTGTACAAAAATTTTGTACAAGTCCTGAACCATTCCTAACAACCTATTGTGTTCTTTAGAAATTAAATTTGGAATCGCAAACAGAACTTAACATTATTGATTCCAAATTCTACTTATCTGTTCTTAGAGGTTTAGACTTGGATCACAAACGATGCTTAACATTATTAATCCAAATCCACCTATGTTACAAATTTGATTAAATATTAATTTTAGAGATCAACTTCCAGGTTAAACATGGTGAGATACTAGACCTTCTTGGTTATGGTAGTATCCACCACTTTCTAGACAAAGCTTTTCAATGAAATTCAATATTTAATCTCCTTATAATAACCCTAGGTTTAACCATTAAGAACAATCGAATCACAAGATTGAAAAAACAAAAGAAACACAAACTCGAATTATAAATTCGAAAACCTAGAATCACTAGCCTCTTGTGTTTGGTATTTTAAGATCTAAACAAAAAGATGAACTAGTTATGATGCGGAAACTAATAACTAGTTATACCTTTTGTAGCTTATAGACCTCACGATCTTCTGTCGTATTCCTCTTCTTATCTCGGATGTCGTCTGGGCGAAGATCTACCGAGACGAGAATCCACCCAAGCTTCCTTCTTCTCCAAGCAAGTTTCGGCCACCACCAATCTTCAAGAGATGAAGAACTTTCGGCCACCAACCAAGCTCCAAGGGATGCTAAGAAACAAAGCCTCCTATATCTTCTTCTTCCTTTAACAAGATCCGGCTACCACCAAGCTCTTTGAGATAAAGATGTCGCCGGCCACACAAGGAAGAAGAATAGGAGAGGAAGAGGAAGAGAGAGCCGACCACCACCAAGGAAGAGAGGAATAATAGAAGATATATTGTTGTGAGGTGAGGTACCTCAACCCTCTCTTTTATATTCCTTGGTCTTGGCAAATAAGGAAAGTTTTAATTAAAACTTCCTTAATTTCCTTGCCAATGAAAGGAAAATTTAATTAAAATTTCCTTTTCTTGTTTCTATTGGCCGGCCACCTCAAATCCTCCCAACAAGGAAAGTTTTAAACATAAAATTAAAATTTCCTAATTTATTTCCAAAAATTTTTAAAATAAAAATTTCTCTTTAAAAATTCCCTTCATGGTTGGTTATAAAAGAAAACTTTTATAAATTAAAATCTTTCTATTAAAACATGTGGCTGATTACAATAAGAAAAGTTTTCTCCAAAATTAAAATCTTCCTTTCAATCTACAAATAAGGAAAGATATCAAACCATTCTCTTAATCTTTTGTAGAAACTATAAAAGAAAAGATTTAATTTTAAAACTCTCTTTTAAATCATGGCTTCCACATAAGGAAAGATTTTTAAAAAAATAAAATCCTTTTAATTTTATTGTGGACGACCACCTAAGCTTGGGTTCAAGCTAGGTCGGCCACACTTCAACCCATCCAAGCCTTGTCTTGGCCGGCCCTTGCTTGGGCTCCAAGCTTGGCTTGGTCGGCCACCTTGGGATGGGTAAGAAGGTGGGTTTAGGTGGGTATAAGACTTTATAACTAAGAGGGTATGACAGGGACCGAGAGGAGGAATTGGTTTTGGTCTCCCGATGAACTTGAGCTTCCCGTGCTCGCCCCGAACACCCAACTCGAATTCATCAATAATAGCTCATACCACTAAAGAGTTATTATTGAACTACCGTACCAATCCCATATTATTATATGAACTCCTTCTTATCATGAGTGTGTTAATCTCCCTATGTTTAAGATAATGAATGCCCACTAATTAAATGAGTTACTGATAATTCACTTTAATTAATATCTGTTGGATCGTAAGCGTTCGATAGAGGGGGGGTGAATATCGATTATAAAAGTTCGCTCGAAAAGAGTTACGCGCAACGGAAATAAAAAGACAACGCTAACATAAACCAGTTTTACTTGGTTCGGAGCCTGTGTCGACTCCTACTCCAAGGTCCGCACACAAGGGTGCTTTCGGTGGGCAATCACTAGCAGTTTGAAAAACTATTACAAACTAAGTGCTGAGATGCTAATGAAAATTAAAGTGATACTGACAAGAAAATTGACCAAAGAAGAAAGAGCGCGTTATCGGAGCTTTGTTAGCGTCGCAGAAGCGCAGAGTAGCAGAGCAAGTAGTAGAAGATCTCTCTCTTTCAGTTGTGTTTTGAAGCTCCCCTCTGACCCTCCTTTTATATGAGGCTCGGGGCACCCCGGATCCCTTCCGGGCGCCCTGGTGAGACGTGGCAGGTCCAACCAGCAAGCTCCACGTGGCGACGCGCAAGTTTGGATAAAATTTACCTCCCGGGCGCCCGGATCCCTTCCGGGCGCCCGGACCTCCGAGCGCCCGGATTCCTTCCGGGCGCCCGGATTCCTTCCAGGCGCCCGGACCCTGTTTTCCTGCAAAATCCATCCTGCAAGACAAACGTTAGTCCGGAGGCAAATAATAAGTATGCCCTGCAAAATAGTTTGTTAGCACAGTTATATAGATAAGCAAAAAGAGTATGACTTAGATTTTGTCTTTCCGAGACCGGAATCTAGTCACGATCTCGACTTAGATATCCGAAATGGATCTAAGCCAGATCGACGCCTAATGTTCCCTTCCCGGGAACGCGTCCTCACAGTCACTCCCCTCCAGTGACTTACCTTACTTACCTACCAGACGTCCGGTCAGCCCTTCGACCTGTCTGGAATTCTCGCCAAGCGTCCGGTCAGCCCGTCGACCCGCTTGGACTTCTCGCCAGCTATCCGGTTAGCCCGTCGACCTAGCTGGACTTCTCGCCAAGCGTCTGGTCAGCCCGTCGACCCGCTTGGACTTCGTGCCAAACATCCAGTCAGCCCGTTGACCTGTCTGGACTTCGTCTGCACACTCGGTCAGAGTGTTAGATCACAACAAACCTAACTTAACCTGATTTGTCATTCATCAAAACCTGAGTTAGACCATTAATGCTAACCGCACCAACAATCTCCCCCTTTTTGATGGAATGACAACCTGGTTAAGTTAGTAAAAATATGCAAGTAAAAGAGTTTAAACATTTTGTCTAGTATGAGGTTTAAGTTAATTTTTAATTTTATTTTGTTTTTCTAACTTAACCACCTATCCCTCCCCCTTTGGCATTCATCAAATAAGGAAGACAAATTAACCATTCAATAATACAGAATGCATAAAAAAAATGTTGGAAATGATGTCAAGTTAACTTGGGAGAGTTTAAAATTTCACCACATAGTAATTTAACTTTTGTAACATAACTAATTTTTGAAAAATAACTAATTTTTGAAAAATAACTAATTTAGCAACATAACTTAGTATATTTTGAGTAATTTTTAAGGGTAATTTTTGTAAAATTAAATGAATTAGCAAAAAAGTTTTTAAAAGTTAATTTTTAAGTATAAGTCTAATTTTCTAACATAAGTATCCAAGTTTCAAGAAATTGAATTTTCAAAATAAGTTTCAACTTGGAATTCTTTACAAACATGAGTTTTTAAGACCAAAATTTTAAGGTTTAAAATTTTTAAAATCATTTTTCAAAATCAGTTTAAAAAAAACTTATTTTATAGAGGCAAGTATTGAAAAGTAAAAGAACTTAAACATAAGTTTCCAGAAAAAAAAAAACTTACTCGATTTTTCAAAATTGAGTTAAAACTAAATCTAAATTTAGTTTTCAAAAACTAATTAAAATTTATTTTTTGAGTTTAAGTTTGCAAAATCCAGATTTTCAAAATGAGGTGTAGTTTAATTTTCAAATCAAACTTTAAAGCTGGATCCAATTCTTGAAATATAAACACTTTTTATGTTTAAAACACCTTTTTAAATAAAGATAATTTTGCAAAAGTAATATATTCAACACCAAGTTTATTAGATTTTACAAAGATAAGTCAGATTAGTTAAATAGATTTAAAGTATTCATTAAGAAAGTATTTATTTATTTTTTTTAAAAAAAAATTATAGTAAAGGAGAAATAAATGTGAGACTAATTAATCCTCCCCTTGAACTTGACATCTAAAATAGTTGTCTAACCAATTAGTTACTTACTGACTATCAGAAGATGACAGCTTTCACTTGGTTAGTCAAGTTAAGTTCATTGTGATCAGTTAGTGGTTGACTAAGCTGAATAACTTAATTTGATTAATATAGGTTTTGTATTTAATGCCCAGACTTATATCGATGCACTGACATAAACATCTTAAGTCCAGGCAATTGGCCTATACATCTCACCCCTTTCTAAGTTTGTCAATCACAAGCAAGGTAATCCTAGGGTATTGGTGAGATGCTCAAATACTAGTCCTGGGGGAATATGATTTCTAATGGATTTTTTCTAGTCTAATGCTAAAGTTGTTTTAAAATTCTAAAAGTAAAAAGGTTTTAAAACAAATAAATATAAGTTTAACCTAGAATTTAAAATAGTCAATTTGAAAATAATTTTAAATTTTGAAACCCTAGTCTATTAAATTAGAGTATAACCAATCAGATCGGAACTGTAAATCAAAATGTACAACAAAAAATTATAATAGTGTCATAACAGTGTTGCATAATAATCACAGCTACTGAGACGATGATGGGGGTGGTCTGGAACCCATCGACCGAAGCAGTGCTAATATCTTAGTGTGACGAGCCCGGTCGTCCTCTCGTAGATCTCGTCGTAGGTCGGAGATCTCCTGCCGGATCTCCTACCGCACATCTCGTCGTAAATTAGAGACCTCCTGTCACACCTCTCGTCGGAGATTGGAGAACTCTCGTCGTATATCTCGATGGAACTCGGAGGACTCGTGCTGGAGGCTCGACATAGCTCTCTCTAGTCCGGATACTCGATCGGCTAGTGTAACGACCCAGATTTCTTCATTTTGAGCCTTAAAAATAATTCAAAAATATTTAAAAATGCTATAGAAAAATTTTAGAGATTTTTAGAAATTTTTAGAGTATTTTTACGAAATTTTTGGAGTTCGTTTGGTATTTTTACCAAGAGAAAGAAGTTTAAAAAAAAATAATAAAAGTGTTAAAGCTGGGTTTTGAACCCAAGACCTCGGACCCGAACCAGACCTTAACCAAACTCAGCCAACCAACTGGTCTGCGGGTATTTTGTTAATCAAGAAGGGAATAAAATGTATATAAGGTATAGTTGGAAACGAAGATAACCTTAAGTATATGATTTAAATTCTTTTCCCTAAACCTAAAATTTCTCCCGAAATTCCCTTTCTTCTCTCGTGACGGCGTCGGCAACTCCTCTCGGGCGAAAACGCAGCAAGCAGCCGGCGTCTCCGGCGGCTGGCAAGCATCCCTCTCCGTGAAGTCTTCGCACCGTCGAGCTCCTCTCGTCGAGAAGGAAACCGTGAGCACGAGGGAGAGGCCACAATCATGCAAGCCTCCGAAACCCTAGGGTCCTTCCCTTCCGGCTGTGAGTTCACGAAACCAATGTAAGTCGCTACTCACCTGCAGTAGGATAGTTCTGATGTCTATTCCTTGTTCCTCTCATTGTTCCCGAAGCTTTGCATGAAACCCTAGGGCTTGTTTGTAGGTGAATTGATAAGCTGTTTTTATCTCACAGCATGCCTTAAGAGTTGTATTTATTTTGTTGCTAATCTTTTTGTCAAGCCAGGACAGCCCTTATATTTAGCATACGATTTTGGGATTTCTTGTTTCTGCCGTGTATTAACAGTGGTTCTTTAGGGCTGCTATATTTCTCAGTGGAGCAATATATAGAAGTTCAAGTTGTGAATCAGTTTTGTAGAGGTTATGTTTTAAGTTTTCGGCAAGTTTAATTTGGTGATTGTTGAGGTTTTACGATTTGAACTGTGAAGCTTTGATTTCTTATGGTTTTGCAATCACTGGATGGTTTCAAATTGGAACAATGAAGTTTTGTTTCTCCTTTGTGCTTCTTAATGCCATGAGTAGATAAGGTTCAGTTGGAGGTGTTACTGCTATCTTTGCTTAATGGATTTGGCTGGTTAGTGAGTGTTTTGTTTCCTCCTAGTGGTTCCAGAAGTTTCGGACAGAGTTTAATATTTGCAAAGATTAAAAAAAATAGGTTAGGTATATAGTAATATAAAAGCATAAGGGAAAGGTTCACATTGTTGGTGAATAAGCCATAGGTTACCTTGGTTTTAGTTTAGTTCCTAAAGTGTGTAATTTAAATGTTCTGCAGATTTCTTTTGGTTAAACTCAAAAAACATATTTATTTTAAGCTTGATTTCCGTGTGATAATAGTTTCCTTTGTATATTGTAATGCATAGATTTATGAGGTATCCGATTTAAAATTAGTCAAGTAGCAATTGGTCTTAGGTGTAAAATATTCAGGCTTTGAGATCTTGTTTCCTTGTTTAGTGATAATGCTAAGGTTGTTCAAGTATAGAGTGAGGAGGTTAAGACATGATTGAGTACAGTTTATATGTATTGAAATCTTCAGGTTTGAGTGACAGTGCCATAATTTCATCAAGATTATTTATGTCGAATAGAGATTTGTCTTCTTTAGCCAGTATTAGCTAGTTTTCTTTAAAGTTTATAGTGCAGATTTGGTTAAGTTTACAAGTGCAAATTTTATAAGTTTAGTATGTAGTTTTCTGTTAATTTAATATGCAGAATTAAGCCTAAGTTGGTATGCAGATTTTTATTTAGTAGTATAGTAGTATAGTGCAGAATTTGTGTTTACAGCAAGCATGAACGGCTCTATTTAGAGCTTAGAACAGCCTTTCTTTATTTGTATTTCTACCGGCCTGAACAGCTTTACTTGAAGCTTAAAACAGCCCTTTCAATTTGCAGGATAAGCAAGTGCAAATTCAGTTTCGAGTTAGTTTTCTTTGTTGCTGTACAAAACCCGAACTGCCTTTTATTCCAAGTATATATATATAGTTAGATTTGTCTTTAAGCTTTTAGTTTCCCTTGGTTCTGTTATTAGGCAATGAACATAGAATGACTTGGATCAAGTATTGGTTTATTAGGCTAATTGGAGGTTGATCCGGCAGTAATTTTAGTTTATTTTATGATGAAGTAGATAGTGTAATCTTTAATGTAGAAGCGTGGATGAAGAGTGAAGATGAGCATATGTAATATGTTGTTTTGGTGAGTATCATGTATTAAACTAAAGATGATTTGAATTGAGGTAATGAATTTAACAGGTGAGAAGTATGTGAGTAATTTAGATATGCAAGTAGTAAGTTCAGAGTAGAAGTTTAGTTTAGATATTAGAAGATAAATTAAAGGGATTTATATGTTGATCAATATAGATTTTATACTGAGGATTCCTTTCTGACCATAAGTTTAATGGCATAATTGATGTTCAGAATTAAAGTATTTAGATGTGGCAATATCAAGGATTCCATTTGGTTTCATCCGGTTACTAGAATCTGAAATTCTAGGTTTATAATTGCCATGTGAGAATTTTCGTGCAGATTTTTATTAAGCATTAATGTGCAGATTTTTAGTTAACATTGAAATTCAGATTTCTGTTGCATTACAGTACAAAATTTTGTTAAGCATTGTAGTGTAGGTTTGTTTTAAGTATTTAGTTCCTTTAGTAGAGCAGATTTGCTAATAGATAGTTTATGGATAGCATTATAGAACAAGGCTTTAGATTTTCCTTAAATATGCATGATTGTGTGTTACCTAGTTGATTTCACTTATAGATGCATATGGAAAAATACCCTAATAGTATTTTGGGTTTAAGAAAAGTATAAGAAAGATAAAGAAAAGAAAGAAAAAGACCAAGGTCTTAAATTGATCCTAAATTCCAGAAGTTTAGGATTAAAAGCACACTAAGTGTTTGAATAAATGCCAAGGCATTTTGTTATAAGAGAATTAAAGAATAACAAGTATAAGGAAGTTATAGTTAAAAAGAAAATAAGTATTTTACTTTTTAATGACATGTACCGAACACAAGGTCCATTGGGTGGGCTCCTAGATCGCCCCTAGGCACAAGATCGCCTAGAAGTACCTTAGTAGTTTCGGGTTAGCTACCTCGACTCATATTAAGGATGCACGCAAATTTGTACAATGTCGGGCCCAAGAGAAGTTGATTATTATTTTAAAATAATAAAGTATAAGTTTTAAAACAAATGGAACAAGCTTCATTTATGCTTAGAATCAGTAAGTTTAGTTCTTTTGAATTCTAGCATGCAGTATTAGTTTTGTTTGTTTCCTGATTTGATATTTAGCATGATTAGCTTTATCTTTCAGCATGCAATTTTGTCCTTGTATAGCATGATTAGCTATTAGAATTACATGAGTAGATTTCTTTAGCTTTTCTTTGCTTTTAGTTTGACATGAGCAGTTATGTTTATGCTTTACTTTCTTTTAGAGCATATAGTTTCTAGTTTTTCTGTATACATGCATATTCGTGTTTTTGTGAGTTAGATAGCGCTAACTAAGCAAATTTTGCTTATAGACTGCACTTCCTCTTACTGCAGATACAGGAAAGCAAAAGATATAGAAAGGAAGGCGACAAGGAGGTGTTCGAAGGATGTGTGATGCCAGGACTATGGAAGCCTTGGGACTAAGAAAGAAGTTTTCTTTTAGTTTCTATTGTCTTTTGCTATGTTAAAAGTATTTGAGATAGTACATGATATTTTTATGTGATTAGGACATAGTAGATGAATTGTGATATGGTGTGATGAGTTGTGGTATTGTTTTTTTTATTTTGGAGTTATTATACTGCGTGGTTGATTGATATGTATTCCAGCCGCTTGTGGTTGAGTATATATTGCATGTATTGTTGAATATGGTCACCGGTACAGGAGAGATTCTGTCGAAATTTTTCGGTAGGGTTTCCATGTGATTTTTAATCATACCGGTTAAGTAGAGTTAGTAGTTAAGTAACGGTCATCCTTAGAGAGTAGTAGTAAGAAGGGTGGTCATTACAGCTAGAGTGTGAGGAGCGGGACGTGGGCCTCGAGCTAGCGCTGGGGCGGGAGCGTCCTCGTCAGGAAACAGGGCGAGAAAAAACTCATCTGCCTCCTCCTGCTGTGCATCTGGGTCAGGCTGGTGCTGTGCCCCCCTCTTCCAAGTCATGATACCCTCACCATCTATATGAATACTAGCTAGGGAGAAGTTCATAGCTCCTATAACGTCAAACTCGGTCATATAGCGGATGTCACCTCTGGTGACATCAATGTCCAAAGAGGACATGTATGCTGTCAGAATGTGACAATAGGGCATATGAACTCGCCCATTCGTCACATATCCGGCCGAGTAAATGATGGTGGAAAAGATATGTAGGCTAATGTCAATATCTAGCCTATGACACAGGGCATAGAGGAGAAAAGAATGGAATGGGCGCATCATCGCGATGTCGCGAGTGCTCAGTGGTAGAATGCAAAAGATTAAGACCCTATAAAAGGCGTAGTCCTGGACTCGAAGGGTAACTGACCTAAACTGGGTCACTGTAAGTACTCGCTCACCCCCAAAAAAATACGAATAAATCGTATCAAGTGTGATATGCGAGTAGGGGTCGCCAAAGGGTAGCTCCCTGGGAGGATAGCACTGAAAGGGACAGGTAGACTCCCGTAACTCCAAAAACTCTCGGATGGCAGTAGGGGACAGCGTGATATCAGTGCCAGTTGCCCTAGTAGTATAGATAAAGTCGTCTACTTTTACTAGATTGTTATAGAATTCGGCACACAAACTTATATTTACTGGACTAGTACATTCAACAAGGTTCCGCAACCTATAATGGTTTATGGCCTCCATAGCTGGAACGCAAGAGCGTAAAAAGAACGCTCTATCTACACATTTAGTCCTAATGGCCATGTAGACGATCGACTCAAACTTAATCCTAAGCTCGTCAGTGGGAAACCTAGGGTCAACACTGGGAGTAGAGGGTCCAGCACCAGACTTAGAACGCTTCCTAAATTGTGAAACAAAATTATACTAATTAAAGAAACCAAAACATGCAACAAAAATTCTAAAAATTTAAACAGAAGACAAGAATTTTATCGAGGAGTCATTGCCAAAATATTTTTAGAACTGACAACCTCGGTTGATTCGCGATCGCGTATTAACCGTAGAATGGGGGAAATTTTAATTTTGAACGCTTTCGTAGTAAAACTTAGAAAAATCTTGAACGAAAGCTTAGAAGAGAAGGTGCAAGGGTAGGGGGCGCCCCTGCCCCCCTATATATAGGGACTCCGGGTGCCCGGGGTCAAGTGGGGCGGGGCGCCCGGAGTCCCTTCCGGGCGCCCCGGGTCAGTACACCAGGGGCATCTGCCCCTGGTTTTTTACTCCGATTTTTTTTTTTTAAATAAATTTTTAAATTTGAGTTTTAATTTGTTAAAATAAATTTTAAAAAAAATTGAGAATAAATTAAAAATATATATATATGTTTTAATTTTCCAAAGTAATTTTTTAAAAAAAATTAAGTTTAAATTTTTAAAATAAAATTTTTAAGTTAAAATAAATTTTTAAGTTAAAAAAAATACGTTTTAATTTTTAAAATAAATTTTTAAGAAGAAATTTTTTTTCAAATTTTAATTTTTAAAATAATTTTTTTTAAAAAAATTAATTTTAATTTAACATTAATTAAATTTGATTTAATTTTAATTTAATTTAATTTGAAATTAGATTTAATTTACATTAATTTTTGTAACAACCACCCTTCTTACTACTACTACTCTCTAAGGATGACCGTTACTTAACTACTAACTCTACTTAACCGGTATGATTAAAAATCACATGGAAACCCTACCGAAAAATTTCGGCAGAATCTCCCCTGTACCGGTGACCATATTCAACAATACATGCAATATATACTCAGCCACAAGAGGCTGGAACACATATCAATCAACCACGCAGTATAATAAATCCAAAATAAAGAAAACAATACCACAACTCATCACACCATATCACAATTCATCTACTATGTCCTAATCACATCAAAATATCATGTACTATCTCAAATACTTCTAACATAGCAAAAGACAATAGAAACTAAAATAAAACTTCTTTCCTAGTCCCAAGGCTTCCATAGTCCTAGCATCACACATCCTTCGAACACCTCCTTGTCACCTTCCTTTCTATATCTTTTCCTTTCCTGTATCTGCAGTAAGAGGAAGTGTAGTCTATAAGCAAAATTTGCTTAGTAAGAGCTATCTAACTCACAAAATCATGAATGTGCACGTATACGAAAAGAACTAGAAACTATATGCTCTAAAAAGAAATAAAGCATAAACATAACTGCTCATGTCAAACTAATAGCAAGGAAAAGCTAAGGAATCTACTAATGTAATTCTAATAGTTAATCATGCTGCTCTTCTAATAGGTAAACATGAAAACTACTCATCTACTAGATAAACATGGTAGAATAAAGATCTAAACTTACTGATTTTTAGAACTATATGAAACTTTATTTCATTTGTTCTAACTTAATCTTTAATACTTTATGTTTATGTAAAACTCATTTTACTTGTTCAAAAACTTATACTTATAATACTTCAAAATAATAATCAACTTCTTCTTGGGCCCAGGCATAGTACCATCTTATGCGCGTTCCCTAATAGGTTGGGGTAGCGATCCACCAATCCTAAAAAAGCATACCTTGGTCTACCATGGCCAAGACCTTGGAATTGGACACCTGGATTTGTTTAACGACATCCTTGTGAAGTCGGGTACTAGCCTCTTCTTAAAAGTAAAATACTTATTATCTTGTTTACTTCTTTAAATGCCTTGGCATTTTAATAGGCACCTTGTGTGCCAAAAATCCCTAAAGTCTTGACTTTGGGATCTACTTAAGGCCTTGGCCTTTATCTTTCTTTTCTTTTTCTTTCTTTTACTTGTTAATACTTCTAAAAGTATTTAATAGGATTCTTATTTTTCCACTAGAATACATGGTTGTTCGTGCTTGTTAAAATAGCAAATGAAAACTAAAGGAAACTGCTCATGTGTATCTAGTAGTAAAGGACTAAAAATAGGAATCAATACTGCTCATGTTAAACTGATAGCAAAGAAAATCTGCATGTCTAATAGCAATAGAAAAGAAGTCTGCTCATACTTACAAATAGCTAAGGAGAAGCTAGAAAAGGAAAACTGCACTTCTATTACTTAGAGAAATCTGCACTGCTCTTCTTAATAAAAATCTGCACTCTAAAGACTTAATCAAACTTCACTATAATCTTTTAAAACTGCACCAAGAGGAGATATAAACTACATTAAAACTTCCAAATTGATTCCAATTATCTCAGTTTCCCCACTCATCTAATATCAACCACTGCTTTCTAAACTTTCTGTTTCATCATCAACATGATCTATTTATGATCAGAAGGATACTTACTCCAATTTTCTTTACTTTTTAAGTCCGTTCCTACTTCAACCAATATGAAGAAATGATCTAACTGGAATTGTAAACTATGAATATTCAATCCAAATAACTTAAGTGCATATTGAAAAAAAAACATTTGCTTAAACATCATAAGTTCAGATTCTATTAAATCCATTCAATAGTCTAGGTGATCCTCTAAAATAATCCTGCTCCTCTCTACTTGGTCTATCACCGCACAAGCTAAAGTCATTCAACATCTCTCACTTTACACTAAAGAGATGACACCACCTACTTCATCTAAAATAAACCAAAATCACTGCCAGATCAACCTCCAATTAGCCTAATAAACCAATACTTAATCCAAGTCATTCTATGTTCATTGCCTAATAGCAAAACAAAGGAAAACTAAAAACTTAAAGAAAGATCTAACTATATATACTTGGAATAAAAGAGTCTGAAATGTTTTCATGAAATCTGAAACTAACATGCTAAACTTAAAACTATAACTGCAGGTTAAAGGATCACTAACAAAGAATCTAATAGCATGTTAAACAATTGATAACAAAAGAGTCTAACTGGTTAGAACTTAAAACTCTATAAAACTTATACTTCTTATACTTTAAAATATTTATCTTTCTCTTCTTCAGACCTTGGTCTTTACTTTACTTATAACTTCTCATGAATCCCTAAAAGGATTAAGTAGAATACTATATGTACATATAGATTCTAGAGTTGCATAAAACAAGTTCCATTCGTTAAGACTTGCTGTGAACATAAGGAATTGCATCTAACTATACATGTTGTCCAATAACAAGGAAAACTAAGATTTGCATACATTAAAATAGACCATTCAAGCTCACTGATTTGCAAAGGAAATAAAACTGCAAAGCTAAAAGAGAAGGTCGGTTGTCCATGCTTTATAACCTTTGCAAAAGAACTAAACTAAATGCTGACCTAAAGCTATTCATACTCATTAATTTACCAAAGAACCCCCATCTGTCACGCTAACTATAAGGTTGTTCTTGCTTATGGAATTAATCTTCATGCTTCTACAAACACTTACAATGTACAAGAAATGCACAAATGCTACAACACTAGAACTGAATGCAAGGAATTAATCTTGCTGAATTGAACCTCAAGAAGTCAACTTGCTGAATTGAAACTTAAAGAATCAAACTTGAATAACTTTAAATCAGTAATTAAACCCAACTATATGCCAAATCCATTAAAACCCCTTCTTATCTTCCTTTAAAAACTCACTCCAATGAATCCAATACTACACAAGATTAACTCACGGTATAATAACAAAATAATTCCAGTAATTAGATACTACTTCACCTTAAAAGTCTACAACTATCAAATGGTATAGAATATCAAGCATGCTGTCCGGACTTTTCTCTATCTACATTCATATATGGCATAAGGTACTTAGTGAATATGAAATATGTTCATGCATAATAGAGTGTAGACTATATTTCTAATTGTTCCATATTTCCACATCTCCTAAGCAGAATAGGCTTCACAAATCAATCTAACTGGTTACCAATCAAAAAAACCAAAATCGGTACAATCTAAGCATCATGCTCGGAAACCAAAGAGAAGCAATCAAGCACTCATGCACTAAAACTAAAATAAAAGAAACTAGATTAAGCTACTAGAGATCTAATTGAATCTTCCACATAACAAGACAAGCTCATTGAATTCCTTGGTCATCAAGTAAACTTACACTTCAAAATTGTACAATAACAAAAGAGATAAACCAAACAGATTTGATCCTAAACCTTTGGAAAACTTAAGCTATTTAGTGATACGGAGATATCAAGGATTCACTCTGCCATAATCTGTCCGAATCCTTATTGCAACAAGAGAAAACAAATTCAATCAAAATTTATGCCACTCCAGAAAGATCAACTCAACTTCTATACTTAACCCGTATCCCATAACAGTTTAGGAACACAAAATCAATCGGAACCCCAAGAAAGCAAATCAACCTTAAACTTCAAAACTCCACTGAACTCAAAACACCATTCAATCCTCCGAATAACCTCTCGATCAGGCACTTGATCAAACAGGTATCATGCAGAAATCTCCCAGCCTCAACAACATGAAATAAATCAAATTCAAACTCGTTCTTAGCCATGTGAAAGCCATGAAAAACGTAAACAGAACCCCACTTGTAAATTTGAATCCCTCAACAAGACTTAAGCATAATACAAAGCTTTAAATCTGAAAAACTAGGGTTCTATGGCTAACTCAATCTTTACAACTGCAATAAGGGAGAAAGTCACGGTAAAACTCAAGAAAAACAAGAAAACACCAAAGCAAATATCGGAGCAACTCTTACCGCAGGTGAGTAGCAACTTACCTCGGTTTCTTGAACTCACAGCAGGAAAAGGACTCTAGGGTTTCGGAGAAGCTCGCGATCTCGGCGTTCCCTTCGTGTCCGCGCGTCCTCCTCAACAAGGTGACCTTGCTTCTTCGCTGCCGTCGCCCGAGAGGAGGAGCCCTAGCCTTGGCTGCACCTTCGCTCGAGAGGAATCGCTTGGAGAAGGAACACGGCGCCGTCGCGGGAGGAGAAGGGAATTTTGAGAGAAATTTTAGGTTTTCCGGAAAATAAAAACCTAATTTCTTTTCTTATACTCGAGTTATAATTATAACTATGCTTTAAACATAATTATCTCCATATTGGGTTAACAAAACGAGCGTAGCTCGGCTGGTCGGCTGCGTCAGGTTAAAACCTGGTTCGGGTCCGAGGTCATGGGTTCAAAACCCGGCTTCAACATATATATTTATTATTATTTTTTTTTAAACTTCTTCCTCTTGGTAAAAATATCAAATGAACTCCAAAAATAGCATAAAAATACTCTAAAAATTTTTAAAAATCTCTAGAATATTTTAAAGGTATTTCTAAATATTTTTGAATTACTTTTTTTTGGGCTCAAAATGAGAAAGTTTGAATCGTTACAATTTTAATTTAATTTAATTTAATTTAATTTAATTTTAATTTTAATTTTAATTTTAATTTAATTTAATTTAATTTTAATTTTAATTTAATTTAATTTAATTTTAATTTAGTTTAATTTTAATTTAGTTTAATTTTAATTTAATTTAATTATAATTTAATTTAATTTTAATTTAATTTCATTTAATTTTAATTTTAATTTTAATTTTAATTTTAATTTTAGTTTTAATTTAAATTTAATTTAATTTTAATTTAATTTAATTTTAATTTTAATTTACTTTAATTTTAAATTTAATTTAATTTAATTTAATTTAAATTAAATTAAATTTAATTTAATTTTAGTTTTAATTTAATTTAATTTTAATTTAATTTAATTTTACTTTAATTTAATTTAATTTAATTTAATCTTATTTTAATTTAATTTAATTTATTTTAATTTATTTTAATTTTAATTTAATTTAAAATAAAAAAAAAGTTTTAATTTTTTAACATAAATTTTTAAGTTAAAAAAAAAATAAGTTTTAATTTTTAAAATAAATTTTTAATTTAAAAAAAATTAAGTTTTAATTTTTTAACATAAATTTTTAAGTAAAAAAAAATTTAAGTTTAATTTTTAAAATAAATTCATAAGATAAAAAAATTAATTTTAATTTTTAAAATAAATTTTAAGTTAAAAAAAAAAATTTAATTTTTAAAATAAAATTTTTAAGTTAAAGAAAAATAATTTTAATTTTTAAAATAAATTTTTAAGAAAAAAAATTAATTTTAATTTTTAAAATAAATTTTTTGTTTAAAAGAATTTAAGTTTAATTTTTAAAATAAGTTTTTAAGCTAAAAACAATTAATTTTATTTTTTAAAATAAATTTTTAAGAAAAAAATTATTTTTAATTTTTAAAATAAAATTTTAAGTTAAAAAAAAAAAATTTAATTTTTAAAATAAATTTTTTAGAAAATAAAAAAAAATATTTTTTATTTTTAAAATAAATTTTTTAAAAAAAAATTAAGTTTAATTTTTAAAATAAATTTTTAAGTTAAAAAAATTAATTTTAATTTTTAAAATAAATTTTTAAGCTAAAAAAATTAATTTTAATTTTTAAAATAAAATTTTAAAAAAATTAAGTTTAAATTTTAAAATAAATTATAAAGTTAAAAAAATTAATTTTAATTTTTAAAATAAATCTTTAAGAAAAATTAATTTTAATTTTTAAAATAAATTTTTTAAAAAATTAAGTTTAATTTTTAAAATAAATTTTTAAGTTAAAAAAATTAATTTTAATTTTTAAAATAAATTTTTAAGAAAAAAAATTAAGTTTAATTTTTGAAATAAATTTTTAAGTTAAAAAAATTTAAGTTTAATTTTTAAGAAAAATTTTTTAGTTAAAAAAATTAAGTTAATTTTTAAAATAAATTTTTAAGAAAAAAAATTAATTTTAATTTTTAAAATAATTTTTTTAAAAAAAGTAAGTTTAATTTTTAAAATAAATTTTTAAGTTAAAAAAATAATTTTAATTTTTAAAATAAATTTTTAAGAAAAAAAAATTAAGTTTAATTTTTTAAATAAATTTTTAAGTTAAAAAAATTTAAGTTTAAATTTTACTAAAAGAAAGAAAAAAAATAATTTTAATTTTTAAAATAAATTTTTAAGTTAAAAAAAATTAATAAATTTTTAACTAAAAAAAATTAAGTTTAATTTTTAAAATAAATTTTTAAGTTAAAAAAATAAGTTTAATTTTTAAGTTAATAAAAATTAAGTTTAATTTTTAAAATAAATTTAATTTTAATTTTTAAAATAAATTTTTAAGCTAAAAAAATATTAATTTTAATTTTTAAAATAAATTTAAGTTTAATTTTAAAATAAATTTTTAAGTTAAAAAAAAATTTAATTTTAACTTTTAAAATAAATTTTTAAGTTAAAAAAAATAATTTTAATTTTTAAAATAAATTTTTAAGTAAAAAATTTAAGTTTAATTTTTAAGAAAAATTTTTAAGTTAAAAAAAATTAATTTAGTTTTAATTTAGTTTAATTTAATTTAATTTCAATTTAATTTTAATTTAATTTAATTTAATTTCAATTTAATTTTAATTTTATTTGGTTTAATTTTATTTAATTTAATTTTAATTTATTTAATTTTAATTTCAATTTAATTTTAATTTCTTAGTCATATCACCCGATCTATGTTGTCAATCAGGGAATCCTATAATTTTGTGAGATGAATTAAGTTCAACTTTAGGGTTTGTTTTTAACTTGTGTTAGATTCAGGTTTAGCTTTGGGTTCAACAAATAGGCGTTCTCTGGATAAACTTCTGGGCTATGGTGAGTCACTCGGACATCATTAAAGTAACCATGCCTTCGAGGTTTTCCAAATAATCCTATCCACTGGACTTAGTACAAAACCTTGGTCTAACTGGTTAGAATTCATTAAGGGTAGCTTCGGTCAGTTCCACTTAGCCAGATGCACCAGGTCGAAGCCATATCTTCATAGACATGCATAGACTAAGCTTCCCTAACGTACTATCATCCAAAACTTCACCAGTACCATTTTTCAAATTAAACTTGAACACTCTTTAACTAGTCCTAATTACCCTGTCGGGTAGGTTGGTTGGGGTTACCCTGCCGGGTAGGTTAGTTTTGGAGGTGCCAACTACTCTGGAGCCTCCCCCTGAATTGATTATCATTTAATTTAACTTTGTTCTCAATTTATGTCCATTTCTTTTATAATTAAATTTCACTTGATGATAGTTTACATTTTGTTGAGTTTTAATATGTTTAGATTTTAACCCTTTTGGTTCAGGTTTGTATTCTGGTTTACTTGATTTATTTGACTTTATATAATATATTTTATCTTTAGGGATGTAGTATTGATTAAAAGGTCCTACTTGCGTGTTTAAACACGCTTTCGGAACCCAAGCTTGTTTTGTTGGTTTATGTTGGGTTATTAATGATTTAAAAGTTTTAGTTGAACTTGATTTGTAACCAAGTCCAGTTTTGTTGTAACTTGCTTTTTGATTGTTTAAAATTAAATCTAAGTTCTTTGACCTCGTTGTGAATTTTTCTAATATTTCTTTTAAATTATTCATTTCTATTTTTAGTAATAGATTCTCCTCCTCAAGTGTTAGATCTTGAGTTGGACTTGAGTTTTTGATTTGTTCCTTGAGGTCTTGATTTTCCTTGAGGAGTGACTTATTTTCTTTTTCTATTTTTACTAATTTATTATTTAAGCAAGAAATAATTTTAAAAAATTTTCTGTTTAGATTTCGGTATACCTCTTCGGAACCTTCGGAAACGAGTACGGACTCGTGGCTTGATTCGGGTTCAGACCTGTCTTCCGATTCATCCTCTGATTCTTCTTCGCGGGCCATCAGCGCGAGGTAACTCTGGTTTTTTTGTTCTTCGGCTTCCGATTCATCCGAGGAAGTGTCGTCCCACGTCGCTTTGAGTGCCTTCTTTTTGATCAGCTTCGGTTTGTCGTTCTTCAGTTTCGGGCACTCGTTCTTGTAGTGGCCCTTTTTGTTGCATCCGAAGCACGCCACGCTCCTTGATTCGAGGGAGTTGATTTTCTGAAGGTCTTTCTTGCTGAAGCCTCTCTTTCTCCTGGTGAACATTTTCCTTACCAATATCACCAGGTGCTCTTCATCTTCAGAATCCTGGTCAGAATCTGCTTCAGGCTCAGGCTTGTTCTTCTTTTCTTTGGAGGGACCTGAAAACAAAGCAATTCCTTTCTCGGCCCCGATGTTAGTTTGTTCGTGTAGTTCTAATTCACAAAACAACTCGTCTAATTTAAGTTTCGATAAATTCTTAGAAATTTTATAGGCATCTACGATAGATGCCCACAAGCTATTACGTGGAAATGCGTTTAATGCATACCTTATCAAGTCCCGGTTCTCCATTTGGTGGCCGATGGCGTGGAGCCCATTGAGGATGTCCTTGATCCTCGCGTGAAGTTGACTTGCAGTTTCTCCTTCCTGCATTTTTATATTAAATATTTTATTTAATAATAAGTCTCGTTTTGTTACCTTAGGGTCGCTCGTTCCTTCGTGCAGCTCGATCAGTTTGTCCCACAGTTCTTTGGCGTTCTTATGTGGTCCGACCCGGTTTAGTTCTTCTCTGGTCAATCCACACTGTAGGGCGTTGATTGCCTTGTTTTCTGTTGACGCATTCTTCTTTAGGTCTGATGTCCAATCTTTTAGATCTAGTAGATTCCCAGAACTGTCTACGGGTATTTTGTAGGGCCTAGTGAAGCTCATCCACTGGTCGAAGTCCATCTTGAGATACACTTCCATTCTCTTTTTCCAGTACAGAAAGTCGTCCCCGTTGAAAAGGGGAGGTCGTACTGTGCTGAAGCCTTCAAGCTGAGACATTTTAATTCCTGCACACAATTAAACAAACAGGCAGGCAAATTCCCAAGACTTGGTCTTGGATTAGTAATGCGGGAAGAATTAACAGATAATAAAGGAACTAAATTGGTGTTGAACCAACTTAGATTAAATTGCGACGAGAAAACTTTCCAAAAAGATAATAGTATCAGTTTGGAATTAAACGTAAAACTGAAAGCGAAAGAAAAAGAAAAAAAATCCCCCCCCCTTGTCTGATTGGTGGTTGCACCAAATCAGAGCGGTACCTGCTCTGATACCACTTGTTGGATCGTAGACGTTCGATAGAGGGGGGGTTGAATATCGATTATAAAAGTTTGCTCGAAAAGAGTTACGCGCAGTGGAAATAAAAAGACAACGCTAACACAAACCAGTTTTACTTGGTTCGGAGCCTGTGTCGACTCCTACTCCAAAGCTCACACACAAGGGTGCTTTCGATGGGCAATCACTAGTAGTTCGAAAAACTATTACAAACTAAGTGCTGAGATGCTAATGAAAATTAAAGCGATACCGACAAGAAAATTAACCAAAGAAGAAAGAGCGCGTTGTCGGAGCTTTGTTAGTGTCGCAGAAGCGCAGAGTAGCAGAGCAAGCAGTGATCTCTCTTTTTCAGTTGTGTTTTGAAGCTCCCCTCTGACCCTCCTTTTATATGAGGCTCGGGGCACCCCGGATCCTTTCCGGGCACCCTGGTGAGACGTGGCAGGTCCAACCAACAGCTCCACGTGGCGACGTGCGAGTTTGGATAAAATTCACCTCCCGGGCGCCCGGATCCCTTCCAAGCGCCCGAACCTTGTTTTCCCGCAGAATCCATCCTGCAAGACAAACGTTAGTCTGGAGGCAAATAATAAGTATGCCCTGCAAAATAGTTTGTTAGCACAGTTATATAGATAAGCAAAAAGAGTATGACTTAGATTCCATCTTTCTGAGACCGGAATCTAGTCACGATCTCGACTTAGATATCCGAAATGGATCTAAGCCGGATCGACGTCTAATGTTCCCTTCCCGGGAACGTGTCCTCACAGTCACTTCCCTCCAGTGACTTACCTTACTTACCTGCCAGACGTCCGGTCAGCCCTTCGACCCGTCTGGACTTCTCGCCAAGCGTCCGGTCAGCCCGTCGACCCGCTTGGACTTCTCGCCAGCTATCCGGTCAGCCCGTCGACCTAGCTGGACTTCTCGCCAAGCATCTGGTCAGCTCGTCGACCCGCTTGGACTTCGTGCCAGACATCCGATCAGCCCGTCGACCTGTCTGGACTTCATCTGCACACTCGGTCAGAGTGTTAGATCACAACAAACCTAACTTAACCTGATTTGTCATTCATCAAAACCTGAGTTAGACCGTTAATGCTAACCGCACCAACAATATCTAGCTCCAAGAGTAGTACCACTCAACCTTATCATCATGTCGAACTAAGTCCACCTGCAGGGTTTACATGACAATCCTTATGAGCTTCTCAAGGGAGCATCATCAACCTAGATTACTAGGACACAGTTTCATTCTATAATCAACAACACACTATATAAATAATATCATTCCCCAACTTATCGGGCCTATTAATTTATCGAACTAAATCACACCCTTTTATAAATTAAAGAAATGAATATTGAGTATATGTGTTTGTTATTATATCATAATTAAGAGCACACACTTCCATAATAACAAAGGTCTTAATCTTTTATGCAGTCAATATAAAAAGAACTTACCTTAAATGATCCTGCTCAATACACTCAGAGTGTACTAGTGTAATTTTATAGTCAAGATAAACTAATACCAAATTACACTACGACTATTCCAATGGTTTGTTCCTATCCATCTTAATCGTGAGCTACTGTTTATAATTTATAAGGAACTAAAAACATGATCTTCTGTGTGTGACACCACACACAATGTTATCTATAATATAAATTAATTGAACAACTACAGCATATAAATGTAAATATTTGACCAATGTGATTTTTTATTTCAAAATAAATATTTACAAAAAGCTAGGCTTTTAGTATACACTCTAACACCTAGCTGGTGACAGACTCGATCTTCTGAGGGTTTACTGAAATACCTCGGCTAAACACTACATGTCTTAGAAACCAACTAGCATATAAATGTAGATATTTGACCAATGTGATTTTTTATTTCAAAATAATTGTTTACAAAAAGCTAGGCTTTTAGTATACACTCTAACACCTAGCTGGTGACAAACTCGATCTTCTGAGGGTTTACTGAAATACCTTGGCTAAACACTACATGTCCTAGAAACCAACTGAGGGTAGCCAAAAAGCACACTTATTGAACTTCGCGTATAGACGATGTCATTGAAGAGTCTCCAAGACTATGTGAAGATGTTATGCATGCTCCTCCTCAGAACGCGAATAGATCAATATGTCATTGATAAAGACGACAACGAACTGATCTAGATACTCCAGAAAAATGTGGTTCATCAAATCCATAAACACCGCTAGAGCATTGATAAGCCCAATTGGCATTACCAAAAATTCATAATGTCTATATCTAGTACGGAATGTTGTCTTCTGAATATCAGATTCTTTGACTCTCAGTTGATGGTATCTGGATCGCAGATCAATCTTAGAATATAGTGATGTATCTCTGAGCTGATCAAACAAATCCTCGATCCATGGTAAAGGATACTTATTTCTGACAGTTACTGCATTCAGCTGCCCATAATCGATGTACAACCTCAAAGTACCATATTTTTTCTTGACGAATAATACCGAAGAACCCCACGGAGATACAATAGGGCGAATAAATCCCCTATCCAATAACTCCTAGAGTTGAACCTTTAATTCGTCCAACTCTTTCAGTGCCATACGATAAGGAGCTTTCAATGTTGGCGCAGTTCCCGGAATCAACTCAATAGCAAACTCCACTTGCCTTCGTGGAGGCAAGCCCGGTAACTCGTTTGGAAACACATCTAGATACTCTTGGACCACTAGGACGTCTAAGAACTTAGAACTACTGCTGTCATCAACATTAATCAATGATAATAGAAATCCCTGACAACCATGTGACAATAGCTTCTTTGGATTTTGGTCTCTTGCATTTTGCCACTGACCACTCACGACGTCGCGATGATGCGTCCTTTTCACTCATTCTTACTATATGCCCTATGCCATAGATTAGACATAGATATTAGTCTACATATTTTTCATGCCATTATTTACTCAGATGGACTCATCACGAGCAGACAAGTTCATATGCCCTACTGCCACATCTTGACCGCATACCTTGCATCCTTAGAGATTGATGTCACTAGAGGTGATGCCAGAGCCCTGACTGAGTTTGATATGGTAGGGTCTAGGAAATTTTCTTTAGGAGGCATTCATATAGATGATGAGGGTATCTTGTCCTGGCAGAGGGGGGCCCAACACCAGCCTGACTTGGGCGACTAGCCAGATGCTGATGGGGAGGAGGCAGAGGTAGATGAGTTCATGGATGCACTTTCGGCGATCATCCTGCTCCAGCACCGCCTCCAGCTCGAGCACCACATCCCGCTCCTCGCACCCTAGCTGACCGAGTTACCGGCCTTGAGACAACTATGATTGGTCTCCATTTTTTGGCAGGGCATACGACAGGAGATTTCCGAGCTTGGATGAGACATACGGCAAGATGTCTCCGATCTTCGACGGGGCATATCCAACTCTCGAGAGGATGATCGGACTCGTCATTCTGAGCTGATAGAGATGTTCCACTCTTTGGGTTCCGAACCACCCTCCTTATCATCCCGATAGATCAAATTGCCACTATCTACATGTATTTTGCCTTGATTTATATATTAACTTCTTTATGTTTCATCCTAGATATTGACTTGTCATGAAATGATTAATAGACTAAGATTTTTAAATTATAAAATTATTTTCAAAACTATTTTTCTTAACTTCTAGGGTAAAACTTTTTATATTTTTCAAAATTCCCTATTTTTAGAATTTAAAAAAAATATCAATTTTAGCTTTAGTCTAGATCAAACCCTTAGAAAGCATGCTCCTATAGGTTTAGAACTTGAGCATCTCACCAACACACTAGGACTACCTTGTTTGTGAATTGCTAAACTTAGAAAGGGGTGAGATGTATAGGCAGATTGCCTGGACTTAAGATACTTATATCAGTGCATCAACATAAGTTTGAGCGTTAAATACTAAACTAATATTAATTAGGTTAAGTTATTCAGCTTAGTCAAATATTAACTGAATACATTAACTTAACCTGACTAACTAAGTGAAAGCTACTATCTTTTGATAGTTAGTAAGTAACTAATAGTTAGACAGTTAATGCCACTTTCTAGCTATGTTATTTTAAAAGTAGTGTCAGGCTCAGGGGGAGAATTATTATTGAAAATATTTTGCAAAACTTTATTTCAAAAATTATTAAAATGATAAGTCCCAAAGACAACTTTAAAACCTTTAAGATTTCAAAATCTTACTTAAAGTTTTACCATTCGATTTTTGAAAACTTCTCTTATATCTTTTCAAAAAAAATTCATTTTCAAAATATATTTCAAAGAATCCCTTGTTTTCAAAATCTACTTTTATCATCTTATTTTTGAAAGCCTTATATTTTTAAAAAGATATTTTTGAAATGATCCTTTTTTCAAAATTCAATTTTTGAAAGTGTTTTTCAAATGGTTTGAAAAGTATTTTAAAGGTTTTCAAAATTCACTTTCAATTTATATATATATATATATATATATATATACCTTTAATTGTCTAACTCTTTCTAGCATTTTCAAATTTTATATTTTTTGAAAAGATAGTGCATTTTGTAAATTTTGAAAACTACTTTTCTTATAAAACTTTATTTGAATTCTTGAAAGTATCTTGAGAAATTTCTATTAAATTTTTGTCTTTCCTTAGCCATTTTTCTTAAACCTGTTTTTGTTTATTATTTTTGATGAATGCCAAAGGGGGAGAGTTATGTGGCTTAAGTTAGCAAAAACTAGACTAACAAATACCAAACTAATTAAAAAGCAAATCAAAAATCATTTCTTTGGTAACAATTATTTTTGCATATTTTTACTAACTTTACCTAGGTTGTCATTACATCAAAAAGGGGGAGATTGTTGGTGTGGTTAGCACTAACGGTCTAACTCAGGTTTTGATGAATGACAAAGTAGGTTAAGTTAGTTTCGTTGTGATTTACGACTTTGACTTAGTGTACAGGAGAAGTTCAGATAGGTCGATGGGCTGACCGGATATCTAGCACGAAGTTCAACTAGGTCGACGGGCTAACCAGATAGCTTGCACGAAGTCCAGATAGGTCAACAGGCTGACCGGATGTCTGGCATGAAGTTTAGCTAGGTCGATAGACTGACCTGATAGCTGGCATGAAGTCTAGCTAGGTCGACGGGATGACCTGATAGCTGGCACGAAGTCCAGATAAGTCGACGGACTGACCGGATATCTGGTAGGTAAGTTAAGATAAGTCACTGGAGGGGAGTGACTTGGTGAGGGCGCGTTTCCCGTTCGAGGGAACAGTAAACATCGATCCAACTTAAAACCATTTAGAGAATCTAAGTTGTGATCATGACTAGATTCTGGTCTCGGTGAGACAAAATCTAATTACTACCTTTTTATTGCACTAACACTTTGTTTTGCAGGGTAGTATAATTTGTATTTGTCTCATTTTCTTGTAGAAAATTGAGTTGCTGGAAAATGGTGGTCCGGGCGCTCGGAAGGGATCCGGGCACTCAGAATGCAAATTATATCCCGACGCAATATGGAGCGGGCTGATTGGTTGGGTCGACGTCACGCTCTAGGCGCTTGGAAGGGATCCGGGCGCCCGGAGCTTCCTATATAGGGAGGCCACCACCTGGAGCAAATAACAACAACTTCTACTATGACTGCTCTCGTGCATGCTATACTTCCAAGATGCTCTTGCTACGCTGCGAAGCCTCTCCGACAACTAAGTGATTAAGTAGTCTTTATTTTATTGTTGTCGGTATTTTCATAAATTCTTGTACTTATTACGATTCATTAGTGATTGCCCAACGAAAGCACTCTCACGTGCGGGCCTTGGAGTAGAAGTCGACAAAAACTCCGAAACAAGTAAAATTGGTTTGTATCAGCATTGTGCCTCACAACTTCTTAGATACGCATATACATACGTGGTTCTATATATCAAAACCTTAATCTTCATCTTCCTTCTCTAACTTGAGTGTCGGAGTAGTTACATCGGGGATCTCCCTGACCGTCATCCTAACCTTCTTTTTTGGTTGTTGATTTTCTTCTACATAGGTTTGAGATCACACCGTCGTCGTTCTTGTTATTCAGCTATTGACAATTATGTTGGCTATCTAGCTAGCTCACTCGTGAATCATCAGTCGACGTTTGCGAGCAGATCAAGGTGCAAAATACTTTATTGGGTGTCTAACCTCTTCCATGCAAAGGGTCATTATGGTATGGTAAAATGTCTCCTGTGATTTATCTGTTTATATCTTACTATTAGATTGATAATACTGAACTACTTAGGGTGAGCGATATTACTTTATATATTTTTTCCCCAATATTTTTAAAACAAATTTGTATCTATTTTTTTCTTCTTATAATTTATTTATTTTATTTTTTATTAGAATTTTTAATTAAGGTAAATTTAAATTTATTTTGAATTTTATCATAAAAATCAAACATATTGAATGATTAATCTTTTACGTATATTGGACCGCCGAGGAAGGACTCGAGATTTATTTATTTATTTATTTTTTTAAATATCGATCTAGGAATATCAGTGTTCACGATATAGCAATATCGTTTGATGTTTAATTGATTTAATTACTTTTTAAATTTAAAATTGAATAATAAATTAAAATAATCAAGATTTAAAAAACTAAATTTCTAAATATATTGATTCCAACATAGGGTAAAAGATGATTCATTCGTCTTTAATATTTCCTTAACTCATCCCTAGACTAATAGATAAGAGTAATACGTGTTGAGTTTTGATCTTAAAATTTTATATGATGATATCTTTAATTTTAAATGATGATATCTCGAACACGTTGCGGGGAGTTTTTTTTTTATTTTACTTTACATGCGGGTAAGAATTTAATCTATTTCCGCTATAAACACTTATTATTGATATATCTGAACGGTAGAAAAATATCAAAACAATCAATATTTTTAGTTGACATGAGATATTTAAGTCTTTAATTTGATTAATCTCGATAAAAAATATACATAAAAATCTGACAACCAATATTATCTGATCCACTATCAACGAGGGGAAAAAAATGCTTCCTATACCACAACTAAATATTAAACTCGAGATGACTGATGTATCTATGGCTGCCCGGGGAATCAATCTCAGTATTAGTCGGGCTTAAACGGCGTAAACGGAGGTCAATTAAAAGAAAAATTAACTGATATCCAACCCATGCCACGCGTCCCTAGAAGTGTACAAAAGTCCCTCCTCTCCTTCCGTTCGCCCAAGAGCAGCGAAGAAGATCCCTCTCTCGGTCCACTTACCATTCCTCTTACCGATCCCTCTCTGCTTGCTGCCATCCAATCCCTCTCTCGCTTGCCGTCGTCCACCGGGGCCGCGGTTGCCGTAGCTAGGGGGTCACCGCCGACTCCGCCCGTTGCGCTTCTCGTTCATTCGGAATTTGGAAGTCATTGGAAATTGATGGTTCGTGGGATCGATGGGAACCCAATCGGGCAAGATGCAACGCTATGCATGGGCGGGAAGGTGAGAAGAAAGTATCGAGGTTCATTAGAGTCCGTCTCCTCGCCTGGTAGTTTAGAAGAAGAAGAAGAAGAAGAAGAAGAAGAAGAAGAAGAAGCATCTCATGGTCCTTCGCCTCGGACATCGTTGTCGGCGTCGGAGACGCACTCCGATTCGTTCCTGAAGGTACCTCCTTTCCCGGGTTATGGACTTGCTTCTGTATATTTAGATTATTTTAGGAATTGGTTACTATGTGTTGCTCGGATGTTTTCGTACTTCCTCGTAAGATGTTTGGTCTTATTCGAGTGGTGATCTTGCCCAGCAAAGTTTGTAGCGAGTATAATTTATCATGCCCCGTAGAATGTAGGAGAAATTGACAGTCTTCAAATGACCCAGATGCGATGCAAAGCTAGCAATTTAATCTACATTAATCCAATTTTAAAATAAGTTCCATATAGCTGATCCGAGATTGTTGGGACTCGTAGCTTGTTGTTGTTATTGTCTGGAAGCCTTCAGAAAGAATATTTCAGGAGCTTTTGTCCACGAAGATTGCCTTTCAAATTGAAATTGTTTTGTTTCAGGTAAAATCCACATCATCTTTTATGCAAATTTCCATTTTATGCTACAGAATGAATGATCTTTGTACTTTAGGCTCCTGCTAATATATTGTCAAGGAAGTTTGGTTTTCTTAGTTTTCTATAACTGAATAATTTGTGATTCAAGCCTGGACTCCTAGTTTGCAATCGAGAAACTTGTTCTTTTCAGTAACACTCATTCTCTCTATAGGTTTCATGACTAGGCATAACAAAGAAATCCTTTCTCTTGCAAAGCCAAATACAATGATAAATGCAGCGGATATAAATAAGATAAACACAACAAGAGAAAAATACAAGCACTAACAAATAATTTACATGGTTCAAAACCTCTAGTTTCTACGCCACGCCCTATGAACACTTAAGGTGAGTCACCCCTTAAAATGCCCACTATATTTTCTTTTTACCAGAGGTGGAGAAATCTCATATAAAAATGTTCACAAAAGAAGTGTAAATAAGCAACGACAAAGCATCTGAATATATAAAAACAAATTTAGGACTTTGAGGTACAAACCTTCAGTCCTAAGCATATATGACAATGGGAAAATAAAAGAATGCTTTGTGGAGCTGTGGAATGGTCCGAGAATCATGACTTTCTTCTTATTTTGAACTCCTCTTCCACCTTTATTTACAATCTTCAATTCATGCTTGGATAAACTTCTTCTAATGAATCTAAGTTGATTGAAATGTGAATCACAGCCGTAATTGTCAGCCACTGTCTCAAATTGACTGATTATCTATCTTAAATCCATCCCACATGAATTAAAGCCTCATCAATGGCACCTATGGATAAGTTCTTTTAAACGATCTTTTTTTTTTAATTCTAACAATAAATTAGTCAATTGCCTAGTTGACTGAAACCATATCAGTTGACTGCCTAGATTTTGTTTGCAACTAATTAAGTCTTAGTTAACTTGCTTGCTGACTTAGCACATTAGTCGATTGGAGTCAATTTCCAGTTGATCGAAGCATCGACTACAACCCTGAAACCCACGTCGTTTCTTGATCAAGTCTTAGGCCTAAGTAAGACACTACTTAAACCTCAAAGTACAATCATTCGACTCTCATAATTCATTTAAGAGATTATCTTAGTAGTTTGGCTTTGCCATCTAAGTCATCTCCTATTAGGTTATTAAGTCCCTCTAATGCAATGAGTTCTCATCTCATATAATTTATCATCCTTCACTCCTTTACATAGTTCACCTCCTTCCGATTGTCATCATCATTGCCACCTTGATGCTCTACATCCTACGATCTCTCTGATGTCTCATACCGTCTTTCTGATCTTTTGCAGACCTTGAGCCATCAAGCCAACTAAGCTCTTGCAAGCTTCATATACATATAAGTCATACCATCAAAACTAAGTTAAACCCTTTGTCAAACTCATCAAAATAATATAGTAATGTTGGTGCAATTGTGCTTCAACTTGGTCTAGTTAAACTAAGGCATTTTGACATTTGGCTATATGCTTGGTCAAAGGTGTAAAGGTATTGATTCTGTCCGGAATCTGAGTCAGACGGACAACCAGGTGAGGTGGATGGAATGTTGACCAAATTGCGACGTCCCGGAGGGGGGTATGCTGAGATGACTTCTGTGCTGACCAAGTCGTCAAAAGTCCTCTGGTCAACGCTACCTGCAGCTAGTGACCGGGCTGCCTCAGTCCCTGGTACCCTGAGGCTCGAGGCAGATCCAACGAATATATAAGTAACAGACTAAGACTTATAATAATGAAATGCGTATAGAACATGAATAGAGAGCGTACCCTGGCCCTGGGGGCGCCCTCGGATGGGACGCTGCTCGAGTTGTCGTGACCCGGAAGCGTAGATGAATAAGCCGGATGAAGAGCTGGATATAACGACACCTAGTCGAACATGACCTAGATCTGGAAGACGATATGCAGGTCAGAACCTCGCCATGCCACGCTTGCCAGGATATGAAATCGGCATGCAGGCTGGGATATGAAATCGGCACGCAAGTCGAGACACAATGGGCACACCCAAATAAGACAACGATGCAAGGATCGGAATGTAGCCTCGGCTTGACGGCCGGAACGCAGCAAAGACGGAGCACGATTAGATCGGAATCCACTGGCGGCGAGGGCCCGGAGGTCCGACCCACATCGAAGGGACACGACAATGTGGACGGTCCGGAGGTGGCCTACAATGAGGCGATAAGAGAGGCAGTGTTGTGGCGTCCTGGAGGAGACCGCTGGTGAGGGTTTAGGGTTTAGCGCTTGGCTGTTCGGCGGTCCGAAGGGCGGCGACCGACAGTTGTGGGCACCGGTGTGCCAAGGGAGAGGGAAGAGGTAGGAGGCGGCAAGGCTGATGTTGTGGGTGAGGCCGAGACGGTGTCGGTGCAATGTTGTGCGGGTTTTCCCGGCAGCGGAAGAACCCAAAGCTCTTTCTCCTCCGAAAGGCAGCGACCCCTTCAAAGAAGAAGACCTTCCTTCTTCTGTTGGCTATGGATTGAAGGAAGAAGGCGACTCCGGTGTTGGGGCTGAGAGGGGAGAAGGAGGCGTCGGTGAGGAGGGCGGCAACGCGACGGCTGTGGCGACCTCAGTGACGTCGGCCTGGAGAAGAGAAAGGAAGAGGCAGCGGCGTCCTCGCGTGCATCTGTGTGGCGGCCAGGGCGCGAAGAGGCAGCGGTGCCGCTTGGCGACAAGGGAGAAAGCGGCAACCGCGACGGCGGTGGCGTGAAGAGGGAGAAGGGAAGGCGGCGTTAGTGTCGAAGGAGGAGAAGAGATGGTGATCGGAAGCGCTTGCCGGCTGTAGGAGTGGGAGAGTAGAAGAGAAGGGTGGTGCCTTGCCGGCGACGAGGGAGATGGTGTTGACGGAGGTGGCGTCCTCTCTACTGTGGCGGCGGCGAAGAAGGTTAAACGCCCTAGCCCCCAACCCCTGCCTCGTTTTCCATACTAAAGCCCTAAATAGTGTAAGGACAAAAATACCCCTCCCTCTCCTCTTAATTTCCCCAATGCCCTTAAACTATATCCGTATCACAAGCCTCCCCTTCAAGTCTAGTCGAAGGAAGTGCGAGTTCGACTGACTAGACGCAACCAAACGAAGAACGAAATGCCTCCTGAATGCAGAGTCAGATCGTCGTGTCGAGCAAGCAATCGGTCGAATGCCAAGTGAGAGCCCGAGCGATACCGAGCAAGCGATCGATTGGATGTTGAGCGGAAGATCGAGCGATATAGAGCAGACGGTCGGGCGATGCTAAGAGAGCGATTGGGCGATTATGTGAGTGCTAAGCAAGATGTAAAACGGGCGCCGACCAAGCAACAAAAAATAATGTCGAGCGAGTGGAAAGACGAAGGGCAAGCGGCGTCGAGCGTGCGACCGAGAAAATGTCGACTATGCTATAGGGAGAATGTTGAACGGGTCGAAAGACGATGGGCAAGCGGTGTCGAACGTGCGACCGAAAAAATGCCGACCAGGCAACAGAGATAATGCCGATCGGGTGGAATGAGAATGAGCGAAGCCGAGTGCACAATTTAGAAAATGTCGACCAAGCGACAATAAATCGCAACCGGGCCATAGAGAGAATGATGGACAAACAAAGCCGTGAGCGCGACCGAGAAAAATGTCGACCGAGCGACAGTAAATCACGATCAGGCAATAAAGAGAATGATGGACGAACAAAGTCGTGAATGCAACCGAGAAAAATATCGACTGAGCGACAATAAATCGTGATCGAGTAATAGAGAGAATGATGGACGAGCAAAGTCGTGAGTGCAACCGAGAAAAATGCCGACCGAGCGACAGTAAATTGCGACCGGGGTGATCGGGCAATAGAGAGAATGATGGACGAGCAAAGCCGTGAGCGTAACCGAGAAAAATATTGACCGAGCGACATTAAATCGCGACCGGGCAATAGAGAGAATGATGGATGAGTAAAGCCGTGAGCGCAATCAAGAAAAATATCGATCGAGCGACAATAAATCGCGACGACAATCGAACATTGGCAGTTGGGCAATAGGGAGAAACCCGAGCTGGTGGAACGACACAAGCGAGGGGTTCCGAGGGCATGACCGAAAAAATGTCGACTAGTGCAAAGCGAACAACCAAACGATACTGATTGGTCGACTAAGAGAAGGCTGACCGGGTGATTGAAAGAATGCCGAGTGGGCGCGAAGCTGGATAGATACGGAGCCTGAGACCAAATTAGAATGGGAGCAGAGCTCGTGGATCGAGCACGAATGGGAGCAAAGGCTCTGTGAGTTGAGTCGGGCGCGGATCTCGAGAGAGTGAAAGCGATCGAGGGCAGAGCTTGTGGATCGGGCACGACCGTGAGCAGAGCCTGTGGATGGAATGCGAACGGGAGCAGAACAATCAGGCGGTTATGCGAATGCCAAGCAAGGAGGAAAGCAGGTATCGACCGAGCAGCCAATGCTGGGCAAAGCGATGAGTGAGACGCGAGGGACGAGTTCCGGGCAAAGCGACAAGTGAGGCAAGAGCGGTGAGTGCCGGGTAGAGCGGTGATTGAGACACGAATGGTGAGTATCGGGTAGAGCGGCAAGTGAGTCACGAACGATGAGTGTCGGGTAGAGCGGCGAGTGGAGCGAGTGTGATGAGTGTCGGGCAGAGCGGCGAGTGAGGTGAGTCCCTGACTAGGGAGGAACCCGCCCGACTAGTAGTTGATTGTGAGAGTCAGATCGGGAAGCCGTTGGTCGTGAGAGCATACTCACTTATGACACACTGGGGAGAGAGTCTGGAGCCCGACCGGGAGGCTGTTGGTCGCGAGAGCATGTTCCCTTATAACTCGCGTTGGGACGAGAGTCTGGAGCCCTTCCGGGAGGTCATTGGTCGCGAGTGCATGCTCGCTTATAACTCGCGCTAGGGCGAGAGTCTGGAGCCCGACCGGGAGGTCGTTGGTCGCGAGAGCATGCTCGCTTATAACGCGCTGGGGCGAGAGTCTAGAGGCGTGAGAGCATGCTCACTTATAATTCGCGCTGGGACGAGAGTCTGGAGGCATGAGAGCATGCTCACTTATAACTCGCACTGAGGCGAGAGTCTGGAGGCGTGAGAGCATGCTCACTTATAACTCGCATTGGGGCGAGAGTCTGGAGCCCGATCGGGAGGTTGTTGGTCGTGAGAGTATGCTCACTTATAACTCGTGCTGGGGCGAGAGTCTGGAGCCCGACTGGGAGGTCATTGGTCGCGAGACCCTTGATCACTTGTTCTTCATCAATCTTGAACTCAAAAGGTTCCTGGTCGTCATGCCCCTTCTTCACAAAGACTGCCCTATCTTGTAACTGACTGAAAAATTTCACTTTGACTACTGCTCCATCATTTGGTCGTTCATAACCTTCTCCTTCTTTGAGAATCTTTCTCAGTAATCTTCTTATCATTTCCTATTTCGGTAACAGCCTTCCACGAGACTAATTCAAGCTCAACCTGAAGGGTGGCATTTGGTGGCACCACACCCTCATTGGCAGCAGCAGGCCTACCCTTCTCAGCAAATGCATATTGCAGTTTTACCGTGTGGAGAAGTTTTTCAGCTTTCTTCATGGTCTTCACAGCTTTAGAAAATGAAGGAATGAAGTAACCGTCTTTAACTGTGAACTCAGCTTCTTCAGACTTTGAAACCACAGTTCCATCTTCAAGCCTTGCTTCATAGTTCAAAAGTACTTCATCTAAATCTTTTGGGTTCTCAAATTTCACTCCTTCAAGATTTTCTTGATTATCCCTCTTATCTTTAATAATGCCCTTAATGCTAGACCAAGATAGTAGCTCAACATCAAATTGCATAGTAGCATTAGGTGGGATAGTCGGGGGAGAACTAGATTCACCATAGGCCAAATCAGGAGGGATGGTGAAGATGGCATTTTCACCCTTCTTCATGGTCTTAATTCCTTGATCCCATCCCTTTATTACTTGACCTTGACCGAGCTTGAATTTGAAGGGTGTATCCTGATCGAAGCTGGAATCAAACTTAGTCCCATCGAGCAACGCCCCAATGTAGTGCACTTCAACCTTGTCTCCTACCTTGGGTATGCCCCAACCTTCCCCCTCCTTGACAAGCTTCTTCTTAAGCCGCTCTTTCTCGATCTCCTTCTCCTCCCCGACCTTGAGGATAGGGCCGTCAACAGGAGATCCATCATGCCTTTGTCCATCATGTCCTCGTTGGAGGGCATTAGTATGTCGAAGTCCCCATCCATGGACGATTTGTGGGACTATACGTAGGTTGTTTTGACAGCCCTCCACTTCACTCTCTCATCGTTGTCAACTTCATCCTCCTCCCCATCGGATGAATAGATCTTTGCTTCTTTGCAGAGGATCTCAGGGTCATTCTTTCAAACCGTGACGACAGTCTTGAACAACTTGAGGTCATTCTTGCCGGGCACGTTGATATGCTCCTCCACGTCTTCATCGAGGGTTGGATCGAGCCCTACAAAAGCCCTAATCCCTAATTTGCTGCTCCTCTCAATCTTCATCATTGGATTCATCGTCTTCTCGCCACTACCTTTGGTGTCCTCCTCATTAACGTCACAATAAGTTGACCATATAACAAACAGAGGAAAGAAGTAAATGATTGTTTTTCACTATGAAAATCTTCTTTCTCAACATTCATTCTTTTCTCTTTCCAGGTTCTCTTCTCTTTGTCCGCAGGACCCCACCTCGATGACCATTTTTTATCACGTCGATTCTCATTCCCTGAGCTATTGATTGTCTTGGAAGCGGACATGGGATGGACTTATCTTGCGGTCGGAGACCGAAGTCGCGAGCAAATTTATTAGATGCTCTATGATGGCTATTGGGAGCCTCCTTGTCAAAAACGTCTTCTTCCTTCACGTTTGTTCGGTGATTGTTATTGCATTGGACAAGACTTCCCCTATTCAAGGTTCTCAACATCGCCGCCATCCTCTTCATAACCCGGTCAAACCGACTGTCATCATCTCTTGAAACCACTGCGCCATATCATGATCAAAAGTGTTGTCGACGCGTTGTTGTCTTCTCGGTGATATGATTCCTCAGATCAACTTAGCTCTGATACCAATTGATGCAACATATCACTATCAGTTCCATTAATTCATGTACAAATACCAGAAGTAATCTTTTAAACCCTGTTGATTTCGTAGAATACTAGGACTCTAGGAGATAGACAACCAAACTCGACGTTTGGGAAGAAACTACGCAGCCGCGAAGAAGAAAGAGGAAGGAAATGCACTATTCAAATTTGGGAAAGATGCTAGAGCTTCGAAGAGATATGAAAAGACATTAAAGTTCGTAGATTACGACAACAATTTATCAGAGGAGGAATAGAAACAATCTAAAGCACTCAAGGCCGCATGCAACAGCTTACAAGATGAAGCTCAAAGACTACAAAGAGGCAGTAAAGCTTTGCACCAAGGTGCTAGAGATCGAGAGCAGAAACGTGAAGGCTCTATATAGAAGAGCACAAGCTTACATTCAACTCGCCGACTTGGACTTTGCAGAGTCTGACATTAAGAAGGCACTTGAAATTGATCTCGACAACAGAGATGTGAAGTTGGAATATAAAGTGTTAAAGGAGAAAGTCCGGGGAGCCCTAGAAGCAACCAAGACTTGATCGAAGTTGAGGAGTACACCAAATTGTTAGCCCAAAAGATTGATCCTATCGAGATTGATGAGAAGATAAACCCTAATGTTTATCATCTAAAGTGACTTAGTCATATTCGTGTTTTTAACGTAAAACATTTGATTACTTTCCATGGTGATTCTTCTGATGATGATATGACCAACAATTTGAGGGTGAATTTTCTCTATCTTGGGAGAATGATACAGGAACAGAAGAGCAATTTTAGTTTTTTTTTTTTTATTATTTTATCGAGTTAGGATTTTGAGGGTATTTTCATCTACGCAATGTTAGGGTCTTGATTCTATTTAAATCATTGTTTAGTTGGTTTTAGGTTTTAGTTTTTGATCAATAAGAATTTGCGGTTGCGTTGTTTCTTCCCAAATGTTGAGTTTGGTTATATATCTCTTGATATTCTGTGGAATTAACAGGATTTAGAAGATTACTTCCGGTATTCATGCGCGAATCAAGGGAACTGATAGTTATCCGTTGGATCATTTTCCAATATCAATTTACAATTATTTACCAATTCTTACCTTTAAATTGGCTAGCGTACGAACAACAATCGCATTCAACAGTAGCTGATCAGTGGCTCTCTCCCTTGGCTCAACATCAGCCAACTGTGGGCCCAGGAACTAAGAGAGAGGCTGCATTGCCCCCTCTCTTGAGCTGCGACTAAGGCGGTTGCAGCAATAACGACCATTATTGCTTGGGAGGGAATGGGAGAGAGGAGAGGAGAGGATGTTACTGGTGACATGTGGAGGGAAGGAGCGACTGGAGGTGGATAGCTCTGGTGCTGAGAGAAGAGGAGAAAGAAGAGGATGGAGGAAGAGGTGGTGTCAGGTGGATGGACCAGTGAATAGAAGAGAACTTCGTCATGTGTAGTGAGAGAGAAAGTCATGTGGGAGGAAAAAAAATCACGAGAGAGAAAGAGAGTTGAGTGAAAATTATTTCTATCTCTTAAAAAAAATTATCTAATTCATTCCAATCTGAGTGACTGGTTTTACCCACTTAAAATTTGGTTTTACCATAAGATGGCCAAATCAAAACTAAATTGACTCTAGTTCGAACCCATATAACTCTAATCACCATGTCTACTCGATGGATTTAATCCAAACCTAATTTTATTTCTACTTGACATCCAAAATTTATTTTAAACTGTTTGGTTTGATTTATTTTATGGTTCAAAAATTTAAAAAATAAATAAATTTTAAGATGTGAAAAATTATAGATAAAATTCAGAATTTAACATCTCCAATACTGATCAATAGTGAAAATAGTGCATTTCTCTATCAATACTAATTCAAAACCCCATTTTCAACTAAACCCAATAATATTGAATTAGTTAATAATATAGTTTAGTAAATAATTTATTAGTATCTTGTATTATTTAATAACTTTTTCAATAAATGTTTTTGCAATATTTATTTACTTTTTGGTTACTAAAATATGATTTATTATGTAGTAAGAATCTAAAAAAGGTATACAAATTATTAATATGATATTGTTTAATATCTCTAGAAGGTTATTTTATCAATTAATAACAAAATAATCTGATATCCTTAACCTATAATAACACTAATATGATATTATGACTAATCTAATTACTTATTACTGTTCATTATTTATATTTTGTTATCAGTAATGCTATAACATGAGACATGATATATATCCTTATTATGATTGAACATCATTTGTCTTTTTTTATATCATTTCTTTAATTTTTTCATAATAGTTTCAATTTGACAGGTCCTACTAGTGTGATATGGTCGATATTTACTTTTTATGACAATCTATCTTGATATAGATTTTGACAACCATGGAAAAACACAGCTTGAAAATGAATATATGTTGATAATTTTATTTTGCTTCCTTTTTATTAATTTGGATAACATTTTTTGAGGAGCAAAACTTGTCACAATAATCTTTATATGATGTGGTAAAAGGCGATTTGCTAGCGCCCAGCGCCCCCACTAACCCGTACCTTGGCCAACACGGAGGAAGTAAATTACGGGTGACTACTAATCGTTAGTGCAGTGGCCAAGGCATGGAGGAAGACATGCTTGGATGTGCTGAGTTTCGACCCATGACCTAATGTGGTAATACCACGTGCCTTAACCACCACACCGTCTCGAGGGGACACAATTATCTTTATATGAGAAATATACGTAAGTTGTGCTGATTGCATATATTTAAATCTCAAATTGTATCAAGGTGATAAGGGTCAAATGTACTAAGTTTGTAGTATATCGAGATTAGTATGAGAGTGGCATGGCAGATACTTGAAGTTTTTCTAATGTTGTTTCATACAAGGTGATATGGGCTATCCAAAGAATGATATGAGCAAGACATTGCTCGACACAGGCAATAGATAGTTGAATGTAGACAAAATTTAATACAAAAAACAGAAGTTCTAAAATAATCATGTTCTATCGTCATGCCTAAACTTGCATAATAAAGATAGAAAAACCAACAAAGTTTTTAAACAAAATTATAAGTGAAACAATATTGAATATCTGAGAATTGACTTCATATTTTACTTGCATATCTTTCAGAGATGTGTTGACTAAGAAAACATATGAAATCTCACAATTTTCAAGTTTCAAATCCTCCTCTTGAATTGTAACTTAATTCTCTTATATTTGTTTTCTAGGTAAATGAAGACGCACATCATTGAGCTATAAAAAAACCAGCGAATATACATTTTTGCAATCTCTATGTACCTTAGACAAGATAGTTTTGAATGGAAAGTGGGGTGAGGTAGGCAAAATTATAAGTTGCTGAATGGTTGTTATAATTTGGTAGGGTAAATAGGAATCTGAGTCCATAAAAGTCAATGTTATAGCCTTATTGAAATAAAATATAAATGCAAGTTCTGATTAGATTAATTTTTTTTCAGAGAGTTGAATATGTGATTGATGGAAGAGTCAATTAATTATGTTTATGAATGTACGTATAAAAATTGTTTCCTACAAAATGTAGGCTGGCATGGGTAAATTGGTGCCCCACCACATATTGTCTGTTGGTATTGGTTGACTATGTTGCATTATTGTTCCAAAATGGAACAAAGACCAGCACCAAAATTGAGATTAAAGAAAAGTAAATCCTTGCCTGATTATATACAGAATCAAATCTTTTATTGTTCTTCACAGGGTATCAGAGAGGATGAGTCCAATTCCTACCTCACCTTGTTACTATGCCTTAGTCAATCACCATCATAGGCCTTCTTGTTCATCTACCATCATTTTTCTACCATCATTTTTGTGTGTAAAACTGGAATACTAGCTAGTTGATACCATGAAATATTCCTGCTGATAAGATTGAGCTAAATTTGCCATTTTCTTTTATACAAATCCCAATTATGAAGTTTCACTTCAGAATTACAAAGATCTAACACATGGCCTCATATATTATAAACCCTTTGGCAATAAGTAGTAGGTTCACGACAAATTGGACCTCTACTTGTTAAATGACTATCTGTGGCACAGTAGCCTTTTCTCTGTATTAAACAAATGAGAGAGGCAATTCTGTTTTAAAGCTGCCCGTTTGTTGGAAAACAAATTTATAGGGGACTTTACCTAGCTATTTTTTCCTCAGATCAACATATACAAACTCCATGTTGGGGGCTTGTATATTTAGGATAACCTTTGCAAATTGCAACCTTGCTTTAATGCACATCTGAAGCTTTTGTATGATGTTTGGTTTTCCATAGTACCCCCCATCTTCTTATATCAGCCTTTTTTTTTTTTTTTTTTTTAACTACAGGATGGACGAAAAATACATGTTGGTGAATGTGCTCTTTTTCAGGCAAGAAATGCTCCACCTTTCATTGGAATAATTCGACGTTTAATAAAATGTACAGAAGATTCTCCCAAGTTGGGCGTCAACTGGCTTTATCGACCAACTGATCTTAAGCTTGCAAAAGGCAATTTGCTTGATGCTGCTCCAAATGAAGTATTTTACTCTTTCCACAAGGATGTGATTCCTGCTGCCTCGTTGCTTCATCTGTGTAAAGTTGCGTTTTTACCTAATAGTGTTGAACTTCCACTGGGAATACCAGCATTCGTGTGTAGGAGAGTATATGACATTGCTAACAAACATTTATGGTGGTTGACTGATCAGGATTATACCAATGTGAGTTTTTTCACCATTCTGCCTCTATATTCTATGGTACAATAAGACACCAGTTTCTTGTCCTGATTATTCTCTATGCATTTATTGATCATTAACTGTTCTTCCTCAGGAACATCAGGAAGAAGTTGATCAACTTTTGAACAAGACTCGGCTGGAAATGCATATAGCAGTTCAATCAGGTGGGCATTCACCGAAATCTCTTAACAATACAACAAGCAACCAACAGTTAAAATCTGGTTCAGATAGTGTACAAAGCAGTGGCATCTCCACTCCTCAGTCCAAGGGAATGAAGAGATCGAGGAATGATCAAAGCATGGAGCCAATCAAAGGTGGCAAAGGCATAGAACCTGTGAAGCAAGAGCAGGGAATTGAGCCAATTAAGCGACAGCATTCTTCTAAACTAAATGATGGAAGATTTATTGACACTATAAAGTCTGAGAACATTAAGGCAGAAATTAATAAAATGGCAGACAAAGGTGGGATTGTAAGCATTGAAGGGGTTGGGAATTTGGTCAGTTTAATGCAACTATGTAACAAAGAGAGAAAAATAGATTTGGCTGGTCGGATAATGCTTGCTGATGCCATTGCAGCCATGGAGAAATCTGACTCCCTTCATAAGTTTGTGCAACTCAAGGGAGTGACAGTACTGGATGATTGGCTCCAGGAGGTTCACAAAGGAAAGAATGATAAAGGTAGTAGTCCTTGCGAAAGTGAAAGTTTAGTTGAGGATTTTTTATTGTCTCTACTTCGTGCGCTTGAAAAGTTGCCTATAAGTCTGAATACTCTGCAAAGTTGTAACATCGGCAAGTCTGTGAACAATTTGCGCAGTTTTAAGAACTTGGAGATCCAGAAGAGAGCTAGAGGTCTTGTTGATACTTGGAAGAAACGAGTTGACACAGAGATGTCAAAGATAAATGACAGAAGATCTGTTGGATTCAGCCAGCCAGTTTCATTGCCAGACAAGCCAGGTCATTCTGATGTCAGTCAAACACGACATAAGCGTACTGAATCAACTTATGGAACTGCTAAAATGCCCAACACCCTGTCCTCAGCAAGTAAGCTTCTGACTGGTAAGCCTGGGACCTTAGATTATACTAAGAAAATTGTACCTGCACCTGTTGTAGTTAGTTCAAAGGATCTAGAATGCAAAACAGTTGCGAGCAGTGGGGGGTTAGTGTTGCCACGTGTAGCAATTAAAGAGGAAAACAGCAGTGGTTCCTATCAGTCTCATAGCAATGATCGATCTTGTTCTAGTGATCAAGAAAAATTTACGTCTTCTTCACAGAAGGAAGAAACAAAGAGTTCAGCCACTGCATTGATGAATACCACCAAGTTAGGTAGCCTTATCAACCATAATCAAAGGTCAAGCAATGGGCTTCCTGTAACTAACATATCTGGAGATCCAAAGGAAACTCATTCTGGTAGGTTTGAGTCGGCCAACAAGGTTGTGGCAGCAGAAAATGCATTACAAGGTGGACTGACATGTCAAAAGCCACTCGATGTCCCTATTGGTCATGGAAATATCAATAGGTTGGTTGTTAGGCTGCCAAACCCTGGCCAAAGCCTGGGAAAGAATGACAGTGGAATCTCAGTTGAGGATCCATTGGTAATGGGAAGCAACCAGTTGCCTTCTGGTATGCCAGACAAACAAGATCGGGATGATGGTAGAATGAAAAGGAAGAGTGATGTTCCTTTCTCTCATATCATAAGGGATGATAATACAGTGTTATGTCAAGGAAATGAGGTTAAAGACGGATTATTTGGAAATGGAGAAGTTAGCTCACCAATGGGTTCTGATGAAGAACATAGAAGAAATGTTGAGGTAACTGTAAATTTTGCAGATCCTGCTAGAAGCGCCTATTTGACATCTGGGAATGAAAATGGAGCCTGCTCAACTGAACCAGGGACAAAAAATTCTTATAGTTCTATGCATGCCTTGGAAGAAGGCTGTGCCAAATATTCTGAACCTACCACTCCTTCGGCAGTTGGAGATGATACCGGGATGAATCTACTAGCTAATGTGGATACAGGGGAAATTTCCCAGTTTGACATAATGTCACAGATCAATTCAGTTGGAACTGCACCTGCAGTGGAGGAACAATGCACTAGCAATGATGCATTTAGTTTATCTTGTGATGATGACATGGTTCAGAAGAATATCCAATATGATGAACCTGTTAATGCCAATTCTGAGATGCAAGGGAAGAAAGTTGGCAATACATTTGTGAAAGATCTATCACAAACTGAAGATACCAGGCCTACAACTAACAGTGCTAATGTTTCTCAACTGCAGGACAACAAATTAAATGGTCATCAAACAACACAATATACTATCACCTGTATGAGTTTGTTTGATAAGTGTAATTCTACAAATATAGAGGTACAACCTGTGGAAGAAAGAGTAGGTAAAGCTGCGTCTGTACCAGTAGAAGTGGAGCAGGGAAATGGGGTTGGAACTTCAATTGAAGATAAGCAAACTACTGAGGTGCAACTTTCTGACATTTGTACATGTAGTAAACCTAACTTCACGGGCACACTGATTGATGAAAACATATCTTTTCATGATGATTATAAGAAGATGGAAGATGACATTAGGTGCACTTCTGATGGTAATGTAGATGGTAAGTGTGATACAGATGCCACTAATTCTGATAGGAAATTAGAAGCACCTCTTGTTCAGGATGATATGTCAAGCTACGTGGTGGAGGAAGTATTAAGTGCTTCTATCTCAACTGAAAGCCTACATAAACCTTCAACCCCAGATGCTGCAGCTGTAAATGCTGATTCCATTGTTTCATTTCCTGCTGATAATATTTCTTCTGCCGTTGCACTTGATGACTCCAAGATTTTGCATTCTGATCACACACAAATCAACCTCTTGGAGTTGTCCCATGAAGCAAACGAGGACAACAGTATGCCTCCTCCTAGCACTGATGAACCTGCAGTATCAGCTGTTATTTCTTTGGCTGCTGCTGAAGTGCCATCTACTTCTAACATTAAGGAAACTGAGAACTCTTTAAAGTCCTTTAAGGAATCTGGATTTGATGCAGAAGCTAGGGAGGATGATATTGTATCATCAGTAGACTGCTCCTCATCAAGTATTGTTGCTGAACCACTTGTTGCCATTAGACTTGAGCTCGATTTGAATGAAGTTATTCCTATAGTTGAAGGGAATCAAGACCAGAAAGATATCTCTTCTACAATATGTTCATCTGCAATTGACTTGCCTACTCTGTCTCCCTTTACAAGTCACAAGCAACCACTTGTTGCCATTAGACTTGAGCTCGATTTGAATGAAGTTATTCCTATAGTTGAAGGGAATCAAGACCAGAAAGATATCTCTTCTACAATATGTTCATCTGCAATTGACTTGCCTACTCTGTCTCCCTTTACAAGTCACATATCAACTGATTTGCCTGCTGAAGTTACTGTGGCTGCACCAACCAAAAGGTATTTTGTTCCTCCTCAAATTTTGTTGATGACCAAAGGTGAACCTGGATGGAAAGGTTCAGCAGCTACTAGCGCATTCCGACCAACAGAGCCACAGAAAATATCTAAAATTCGTGATATGATCCCATCTGATGGTGTTGGAAAGAAGAGCCGTCCTCTGCTAGATATCGATCTTAACATACCTGATGAGGAAGTTCTTGCAGGCATGGCTTCTCAGAGTTCTATTCAAATGATGAGGACTACTACTGATGATGATTCACTCACAAGGACTGCTCCTGAAGTTGATCTTCATTTAAATAGAGTTGATGAGGGTCTGGAAAATGGCCAGTCCTTGGCTAGCACCAGCAGTAGATTAGAGGTGCCACTGTTGGCTATGCAACCTGCATCTGGAGGACTCCCTGCTGAGAAAACAAATGTTCTGAGGAACTTTGATCTGAATGACAGACCAGACATTGATGGGCTTAGTGTAGAAGCAGTAGCAAGGAACCAACAAGCAAACAATTCAACTGTTGTGCCAAATTTGTCTCCTGTTACAGGTCATAGAACAAATTCCGAATCTGGTTATACTTTGTCTTGGTTCCGTCCTAACCCTTATCCAGTTGTTGCTGTGCCATCTCTTCTGCCTGATAGAGGAGATAAATCAAATCCAGTAGCTGCAACTGCAGAATCTCTGATGATTCCGAGGTCATTAAATGGTGTTAACCTTCGCGGTGATATTTATTGTGGTACATCATCTCCAGCAATGCTGGTTTCTCCAGCTACACCATTTCCTTATCCAAACTCATCCTTTCCTCCCACTTTTACACTAGCTCCAGTGTCTTTATCTGGTGGTTCAACACGTTATGTTGATGCTTCTTATGGAAGTCGTTCTTGCTTCCTTGCTTATTCTTCATTGCTCACTGGTCCTGCTGGCGCTGTTTCATCTAATTATCCAAGTTCCTACATGATAAGCTTTCCAGAAGGCGGCACTAGTACTGTGAATAGTCAAGACTTTGATTTGAATACTGGTCCAGGGTGTGGAGATATGATAGGAAAAGATGAAAAACTGCTTTCAGCATCAAGACAGCTTTCAGTTGCCACTTCTCGGGCATTTATGGAGGATCAGGCCAGAATGTATGATCTTTGGACTGTAGGTTCAAAGAGAAAGGAGCCTGAAGGGAGTTGGGATGCAGAAAGCACCACTGACAGATCTGCCATGCAAGTCTCGTGGAAGAAATGAAATGATCAAAGAAACAATTTCATCTGTACCTTGAGTCTGGTGAACTACCAATCAATTTCTTTCTTTATGTTTTTGAAATGGTCGAATGATTAAAAAACATATATGCCTTGTTTTGCAGGCACAATCTTATCTGGAATTTCTCACTTGTTTTGCTTATTCACTAGGCTATACATACAAACAAAAGCTCACATCCTAGTGTTTGCGTCAAGCATGACATACAATCTTTGGGAGGTGATTCATTTCGTTCTATAGTTCTTGTTAATGTTGAGATATTATTCACTCCTTGACATTGTTCATGTCCTCAGGCTTTTCTTAGCATTTTAAGGGATCTCAGGCAAGTTTGCTGTTTTTTCTGATGGAAATCAAACAATTCAGGTTTTTTATACAATGTTTCTTATAGAAGTTAATATATTCTATAAACGTTCCATTTTGAAAAATACATATTCCATATCTTGTCTGTGTTTGTTCCTACATTGTGCATTATGTAATCGTGGGTCATATTTGACTTTGAAACCTGTTGCTTGTTTCTTGGAAAATTGTAATATTTTATCTGCCTACTTACTCATTTCACCAAGCACCTCTTGAGCTTCTCACTGCTCGCTTGCAGCCGGTAAATGACTTGTAAATATTTTCCAGATTTGGACTCTGTACAGATACTTAGATAGTCGTCTTCATGTTATCTTCCTACAAAACGAATCTTTGAACCAGGTTTCCATGATTCAGAACTAACTATTTGTGTTTGGTGTTATTGTACGTGCGTGAAGTAGTTTAAACTTCAAAGTTAAAACTTATTTTTACTTTTGATGAATCTGTGTTACTTGTGCTAACTTAATAGCAATCTGGTTGCTTAAACTGTGCTCGATTAACTTCTGTTGTTATTTATTTTAGCAAATTCCCAATATGTATTCGTAGTTGGGACAAAAAAAACCCTTTTGCAATCCTTGTTTGGAAAAAATTAGATGGTTTTTGCGCTTTTTCCTTTTCTTTTATTTTGCAAAAGTCTATTATAAGAATTGCTTTCAAATCTGTGTTTTATTCGTAGTACTTTTTTTCGGCTTGTTGGTTTTAAAAATTGTTTGGTTTTCTAGAAAAAAATTAATTGATTAGAGAGAATTACAATCAATTGCTCAATTAGTGTTGGTTGTGAAAAACTACTTTTGTTTGATCAATCGATTAGAATACATTCTTGGAGAGTTTTGAGCTCCAAGAGGTTTCTTGAATATATATTCTTTTAGTCCTCTATTATTGTGCTAGTAAGGTTCAAATATCTCATAGATTTGGATAAGGTTGAATGCTTCAACTCAAGCTTTTGGTATCTATTCTTTAGTTTGCATAAATTTCATTATCGCATTGAGAGTAAATTTCATCTGATAAGCATTTCAGATGTTATGGTAGAAGATTTACCTCATTACCTCTTGCGTGATAGGTATGATTTAGTGAAACCTTTGTAGGAGTGCCTTAATAGATCCTAACGACAACTATCATAAATTTACACATCACATACTCTTTGAAACACAATTTCAAATCACACAAGAGCCACAAGTAGGAGGTCGATCGAACAACCAAATTTTGAACCGAAAGGGCATTTCGGGACTCTTAGAGAGGATAGTATGCTTGATGGGCATTTACAAAAGCCAGATCACATGGTGAAAAAAAAAGAGATATGATACCATTGCCTTAGATTTTGTTCGGTCAGTTCTTAATTGACTATCCACGATCTCTTGTCATTAGCTTTTGTAAATAATTATTCGACAAATCTTATAGTTAGTGATTGAATTAGAAAGGATTTTCCTTAATCTGACATTTGTAGAAAACCATGGTGGGTGGTCTGCCATTGATCAAACAGTCAGTGGAGGTGGTTAGTAAGGTAGATATCCATGCTCCATTGCTATTCTTGTCGACCATATCCTTTTAGGTAGCCTATAAATTCAGACTCAATGTTTTGATCATATAAATGCAGTGTCACCCTGCAACATAATCTTATCGAAAGGGAACGAAGGGGACCGGGCAAGCTGCTGCCGAGCTGGAGAAGCAGGGCACGTGTTTGTGCCGATGAAATGTCAGCGACAACAACGCGTGCTCTTCTTCTCCAGCTCGACTAGCTTTCCCCGCTTCATATGCTATGTCTATATGCGAAAGGTATATTGAGAAAAACTGACTGTATGTTTTCAGAGCTGTGTTTACTTCTCGTAGTTAAGAGTCTGAATCAATGTTATCCTTTTTTGTTAATGAAACTTGTATGAACTATACGATGAGCTAAACATATCCATGTTTTATATCTTTTCATAAACTTAAAGAACTCTTTATCAAATTGTCGTCAAACTAGACTAACTATTTTCTTTGATCTCAAATACTGCAATTTGTATTTTTTTTTTTGTCCTCATTTCACTAATCATTACTCAAAACCTTCTTATAAGTTTATTATATTTTGTTCCCTAAAACTAATCATCTCATTCAATTCTTTGGTAATATAATTCCAAACATGGTGTCACAAAAAAAAAAAAAAAAGGTGGTGGAGATATTCTATCGAATCTTGTTATTCGGTGGATTTACATGTTATTTTGTAACACATGCATTTATATCATTACGGACAAACTCATTAAGTGATTTAATTGATGTTAATTTTATGTGGTATTGGAATGAGTTTATATGTATAGAACTCATTTGACCCAAACTAATAATAGAATCACGCCTACGATATATATAGGGTATGAACACCATAGAATTAGGTAATTCGAGATCTCTCTGCTTTCCATTGATGAGGAGAGTACGACGCTCTCATCTCAATCCTTACGGAAGATCTGCCTTTTGTTTTTTCTTCTTCTCAGGATTAGAATTTCATGGCAACGTTGAGATGGTGACAAATTCGCTGCATTCGGGTCTATTGTCTTATTGTTTGTTTTAATTTCCGTTGTAAAATTTCGACGTTAACTAGATCATGTACATATTTTTCTTTTCTAATTCATATAATTGCTAGAACTTATTTTAGAATTTATGATTAAGAAACCTCCATCAAGGGATTCTTGAATTGGATGGTCCCAATTGTTCATCATTTGTCTCCAATCATTGCAGCCACCGTGCTCACATGCCACCACAGACCAACCTGAGAATGAAAAATACCAACAATTTAGCACCAGAGCACAGGATTCGTTTGTCGGGCTTAGGGTTTCGCTTTGCTGTTCGTCACCTCTTTGCCAAAGTGGTCAAAACAGGCAAATCTTTATTCTAGTGATGCAAAAGTTGATAAAGCTTATCCCAAATGCCCCACCCCAAGACCTTGTCTTCTAAGTAGGATGAACTTATTCTCTAATAAAATGAATTTCAAGAGACTTGAACTTTGCTCTCGTAATGCAATTCTATCATCTGAGTACCAACTTAACAATTAACATAAGAAGAAAGAACTTATCAATCTGACCAAAGATTTAACTGAAAGAAAGATGATGTGAGGGGGAGGAAAAGATCACAACAGGATTCTTTTCTCCCCTTCCATGATGGAAGAAGAAGCTTAAAGAAGAAGATTGTGATACTGATACCCCCAAAGAATGACATGTCCTGTACATGGTTATACTGTCAAATGGTTGCATTAATGGTTTGCTTCTCAAAGTCCTTGATGGTCCCGGCGAGACGCTTCATGTTGCCGTCGTAAACATACGGGATCTTCTCGAACCATGTCACGTTCCCCGGCGGTGGCATCGGAACAAATTCCCGACATGGTTCGCCTATTGTGTTGATGGAATTGTGGTAGTGGTAGTACCGGATCATGTCCTCTGTGTCGTGGGTGGTCTTGCCGATGACATTCTCCGACATGTGGACGCCGGTGGCATATGCATTCTTCGCTCGAATGGCGTATTTCCGGTCTCTCCTGATTCCGGTGATCGAGTTCCGGAAGACTAGCTTCTCGAATCCCCACTCCCTGAATGCCACAAAATGATAAAAATCCTACTTCTCTTCACAAATCAATCGATAACATGAAGTTTGGAGGACTCACTGGGAGTAGTTTTTACTTTGGTCGAGCACACAGAGCTTGCTCGACATGGGATTCTGTTCGATGGTGAACTGAGTGTAGTCGGAGAGGTTGTGCAGCACGGCTTCGAGCGGCCTTCCATCCGGCAGGTGAATGTACTCGTCCACGTCGAAGAAGAAGGTCCAATTGGCGGCGTGCCGGTACCGGTGCAAGCAATCGTTCACCACCAGGAACTGGTTGTAGTAGTAGCCGTCGTACTCCGCCTGCGCACGGATGTCCTGAATCGTCGCACGGCCGGCTGTCACCCACGGTTGCAGCACCGCACGCACCTCCGGGGAGACGCCACCGGCGTCGTGGAAGACGAAGTGGGAGCTGGGGCCGAAGAAGTGGGTGTGGTAGGCCATCCACTCCCTGATGCGGCTGGCGCTCAAGTTGCCGTAGAGGGAGGAGCCGCAGTAGAGGTACTCGTACTTGAACGGCGGCCGGAAGAAGGCCTCATCGTAGGAGCCCGGCGACTCCTCCAAAGCCACCAGCTTCTCGTACCGCCGGGACTTTGCGGAGTAGTAGGCGTGGAGGAGGAGCTTTCCGCCGGCGTTGTCGGAGTTGGGGTTGAAGGGGAAGGTGCAGTTGACGACGACGACGGTGTAGACGCGGCCGTAGCCCCAATCGGGGAGCATTTTGTATGCCTTCGCGCGGATGGGCTGCGGCGGGGAGGCGGCGGAGGCGTTCGCGTTGGGCACCCACTCGCATTTGAACCAGGGGGTGTCGTAGACATGGGTGGGCTTAGAGGCCAGGCCGACGACGGCGAAGGTGGTGGGACCGCCGCGGTAAGCGCCCATGAGGACGAAGAGGGCGGCGGCACTGCCGTACGCCTGGAAAATGCGCTTGTCGGGATCCCTCGGCGGAGCTCGCAGAGGCAGATCCAAAAGATTGGATTTTGGGGGCGGACCCGCGAAGGCGGTGGAGTTGGAAGAGGGATCGAGAGGCAAGGAGATCGCCGATTTGTGGAGGCGGGCGGTGGCCGCGGCGGCGGCCGGGAGAGGGCAGGCGACGGAGCGAGAGCTGAGCAGAGATTCGTAGGGATGCAGCTGCCACATGGCCATTACGAGGGTGAGGACGACGAGAACGGCGACGAAGGCCTTCACATCGAAGCAGGGGAGGAGAGTAACCTGCGGTGAAGCTCCGCCGTTTCCTGCTCCTCCATTTCCGTCCTTCCTGGCATTTGCTTTCATCGTTCGCTCTCCGGCTGCTGCGTCTGCTGCTTCTTCCTTCAGCAGTTTTACTGCCTAAAGCGGAAGTGCCTGTGACCCTGCGATATTTAATATATATATATATATATATATATATATATATATATATATATATATAATATGATATTAATTTTAATATATTTTTATTAAATGATAATAATTAGATGAAATAAAAAAATTATTAGTATAGAGAATATTGAGAATATTTTAACTTTTAGTAGGATATGAGTATGGGAATAGATATTTGAAGGGATATCCGATGTCCTAAAAGATGAAAATTGAAAATTTGATGGGAATGGAATGGGGATGAGGATAGAGATAAAAATAAATATAATAAACAGGAGTGGAGATGTAAAATATGAAATTTGATTCAAATTTTATCCATTTCATAGCTAGGAAAACCTTTGACAATGGACCACATTAAACCTCCTGAAAAGACAATTAATTTATGAAAACCAACAAGAAAAAACGCGGACCGTGGACGTGGAGGAAAAGCAATGGAATTTTTGGTCATGGCAGCTGTCGCAAGCTCATGTCCTCTGTTACTGCAAGTCGCGGCCTCCACCAATGAGTAAATTTTGCTGGGAGAGTTAGTTACCAGAGTTGATGGGAGTTCGTTAAGGAGGTGAGGATCGCAATCTCATCGTTGGTAGTTACCAGAATTCGTTAGAAAGGTACTGTTCGAAGATGAAAAACAAAATTGATCTACTTCCAGGATGGTCTTTCCATTAGAGAAAATTATGCAACGCAACTAGAAATTGATCCATGATAGGGTTTTCCTTTCTTTCTTTCTTCATTTCGTGGTGATGATGATAGTAATGATGATGTCGACAAAGATAGTGATGCCAAAATCATTTTGCCAATGGTGGTGGCCATTAACATCCCGAGTTGACTCCGATTCATTTCAAGATTAGTGTATGTTTCTTGAGAAAATGCACATTTTACATAAACTACTACCCCTCTTAATATATAATACAAATTATACATTCTAGAGGCAGAGTATGGATTTTTTTTTTTTATGTATATCATGACTAATCACAAAAAAAATTCCCCCCACCACTTAGTCAATTTGGTGGTCAGCATAAGTTGATCTCATGATTTACTTCCATTCATATCTCTACAAAAAATTATAATTTGGTGACAAATATTTGCGACAAAAAATATTCATTGCATATTTACGACAAAAAACAAAATTATCATAGTTTAGCAATAAATTTTGTGACAAAAATATTTTTTGTTGTAAATTACCAATAAAATATTATTCGTCACAAAATTCATTTTTGCGGCGAAAAATAGATTTGACACAAATTCTATGACTAATAATAGATTCGTCGCAAATTTTGCGACGAATTTATGATTCATCGCAAAAATTAAAATTTTATTTTATAAAAATAAACTTTCTGAAGCCAGTTGACGTATCTAGAGGGTTTGGAATGACATGAAATAAGTTCGTATGAGTTCTTATAAACCCATTGATCATAAAAATACCCTTCAAAATTAATTTGACCAACTATATTTTTCCTTAAATTGCTAAATAAATTACGTGCACGTAAAACTTAGTTAAATTTCTATAAGAAGTTGTTATTTAACATGTCACACTTATTTTGAAATATCTAAAGACGGTTGAGGTACCTAGAGGTCAGAATGAGATAAACCAATTCATATGGGTTCCTATAAATCTCTTGATCATATAGATGCTCTCAAATATTAATTTTAGCTAATATATTGAGATCATGGATTTTATGAAAGTGATTAATATTTTTCGAAAACATTTATGGTAAAAAAATCACCGGCTAGATAAAATTAATAGTTAAGGAAATTTATAAAATCAGAGGATTTAAAGGAAATCATAAGAACTGTTTCATGCCTGATCATATTTGAAAATCGTGGAGATGAAAAGCTGGGAATGTGGCTGCTACATTGACTGGATGTAGACCTCGCTCCGATATGCAAGCATGAGAAATGTCAGTGTCGGGCCAGAGAAGGGGTCCCCGATGTTGGCCCTTTGATGCTCAAGTCAATCACCGGTATGAAGAAGAAGATGGAACAACAGTAACACAAGCACAAAAAGTGAAGTATGCGTATCTCCGTCGATATACAAACTCCCTTTATATAATGTCCCGGTGGGTGACGTGTGTATTTTTTGAGGCATGACACATTCTCCCATTGATTGCGGACACACTCCCCAATTGGTTTTGGACACGTGGTCATAGGTACACATTCTCCAATTGGTCATGGGTGTTGGTGCAATCGACCTAGGTTTTGATGTGTGTGTCAAGAGTTTAAGTTAGGCTTTCATATGTGTTTGATATGTGTTTGAGTCTTGCAGGACTTGGTGAAACACATGAGGAATTTGGTGCGGCCAAGTGTGGGAAGCTCATCCAAGGGCTCGGATCCTTGAGTCGGTGAAGGATGGTGTGGTAGACATCCGAGGGACCGCCGGACGAGGAGCAATGGAGTGGAGCTGAGGGAAATGGACTTTAAGGCAACGTGAAGGATGACACGGAGAAGAGTCGCGGGCTCGGGTGCATATGAGGGACGAAGGCCGAGGAAGAAGACTTCAAAGGTGACTCCGAGGATGAGTGTGTGAGAATGTACTAGGACCAGTCGACTGGTCATGGGACCAGTCAACTGATCCTATTTCACAGAATGCATAGAATGATTCTGTGCTTGTCGACTACGGGGACCAGTCGACTGGTCATGGGACCAGTCGACTGGTACATAGCCATTGGCAGAAATTGGGTTTCTGCAGAGAGCCGTTGGCTGGCTCTAACGGCACATCAGTCGACTGGTGCTTGGACCAGTCGATTGGTGTCGGGGTTTGAGTTGATATCTTGATCAACTCTCTCCTCTTATTTAAGGGGAGCTTTGGGGCATGAAGAAGGTTACTCATGCACATTGAATAACTTCTAGTCTCTGCCCAAAGCTTCCAAAGTTCACTCTCTTCCTCCTAAACCTAAACTTCATCTTGTAAAGAGGGAGAGATTCTTTGTGAGAGGTTTGCTCCACAGAGAAGGAGAAGCTCTAGACGGAGATTTCCGGGGACTGATCCACTGAAGGATCAATGGCTCGTCCACCTCAAGGACACGTCGTGGGGTAGGAGCAAGCAATCTCCGAACCATGTTACATCGAGCTTGTTAGCGTTTGTATTTTTCCTTGATTGCTTTCATCGTTTTGTTTTAGTGTATTCCGTTGCGTACTAACCTTCTTGTAGAGAAGAAATCGATTTGGGGGTGACCTAGCTATCCAACCCCTCTTCAAACTGGCTACAGATCCTCCTTCAGTTGGTATCAGAGCAAGGTTGCCCTTCAACGGACTAATCATCGAGAAGAGCATTCATCAAAATGGCCGGCTCAAACATTCATCCACCCAAATTCGAAGGCGACTTCTCTTAGTGGAAGAAGAGAATGGAGATATTTTTCAATACCAATTTTGACATTATGCTAATCATAAGAAGTGGTTTTGAAGAGCCCAAGGATAAACACAATGAGACAATCGACATAATAAGATGGACCAAAAGGCAAAAATAAGAGCATCTAGCAAATTCCAAGGCAATCCATCATCTACTAAATGTTCATCCCTAACAAGAAGTAACAAGGGTTGGAATCTACTCAAGCGCCAAGGAGTTATGGGAAAAGCTAGTGGAGCTTCATGAAGGGACATCGGAAGCAAAATTGGCAAGAAGAGACCTCCTTCGAACTCAACTCAACAATATCAAGCTTGAGAAAGGAGAAAAGGTATCAATTTTACATTCTAGAATTAAGGAAATTATTAATGGACTAACAAGTGTAGGTGAGACACTTTCAAATCGAGACATGATGATGAAAGCCCTAAATGCTTTCCCAAGAACCACAACTTGGAGCTCCATTGTAGATTCATACTACATATGAAAGGATCTAGAGAAATCCTCTCTAGATGAACTCTTCTCAACAATGGAGCTCCATGAAACAAGAGTTGAAAGATTAGATGAAGAAGCTCATAGATCAAAAGGAGTAGCGCTTGTGCAAAAAAGGGAAAGGGTAAGAAGAAGAAGTCTTCATCCCCACCATCCTCCAATTCTGAAGAATCAAGCGCCTCAATGGATAGTGATCAAGAGGCGTATATGGTAAGAAAAATGAGAAGGGCATTTAAAAAGTTTTCTACTAACAAATCTCATGCTAGGAAAAGCTCAAGAAGCAAAAGTAGAACAAGGAGGGTAATTTGCTACAATTGCCAAGGAGAGGGACACATAAGAGATGATTGTCCTCTCTTAAAGAAGAAGGAAGGGAAGAAGAGGGAGGAGAAGAAGACAAAAGAAAAGGGGAAGAAGGCTCAAAACCTAAAAGTGACATGGGATGATCCTCCATCATCATCGGAAGAAGAAGAGCACCATGTAATCAATTTTGCTATAATGGGAATTGATGATATAGCCTCCACCTCATCCGAAAATGAAGAGGGAAAGAGCTCAAGTGAAGATGAAGAGGGGAGCTCAAGTGAAGAGGGAGGTCAAACTTCGAATTCGGACTTCTCGGTAAGTGAAGTACATAATCTTCCTCCCTATGTTTTAATTAAGTTATTAAAAGTACAAATGATGATTTGTTTAAGGCAAAAAGAAAGAACAAATCTTTGAAACATGATATTCGCATGCTTGAAGAAAAATTAGAATCCATGTGTTCTAAGAACAATGATATGCATGCTTCTTTAAATTCAAATGATTTATGTTTATTAGAAGAAAATAAGGTCTTAAGGGAAAAGGTAGAATACCTTACTGATGCCCTTAGAAAATTTGAAATTGGCTCTCTAAAACCCTAAATATGATTATTGGGAGCCAAAGGACAAGTTTTAAGAAAAATGGGTTAGGATACAATGAACCCAACAATGAAAAGACATATCATTGTCTACTTGCTAGGGGCAATCAAAAATCAAAACTATAGATAGAAAATGGATCCTCAAGGAATATTTAGTTAACCCAATTAGGAAGAATTTCTATTGGGTACCAAAGTCAATCCTTAAGGGTTAGAGGATTTTGGGTTAGTCAACCATTGAAATCATAATTCAAATCCTTAAAAAATGGTTGACTTGAGACCTTAATGGGGAGCACTTAGCCTTGATAGAGATTCATGATAAAAAGGGCTAAGTAGAGGTTACTTTTATCTCACAATAACTTGCATGATTTTCCAACCATAAATGTGAGATAATAGGATGATACTAATAATTCACTTATGCTTATGGCATTTTGATGAGTTATGTGATGTATCAATTTTTAGTGATCATAGGCCAACTATGGGGAAAGTAAATGTTTAATTAATGGACATCTTGCCCATAGATCATAGTTGGACATTTCAAATGTTTTGAAAACAATTCTATGTTTTATTTACTATGGTACAACTATATTGAAACATATGATTGCAAAACTAGGTTGTAAATTGATACATAATTACATGTTTTCAAGGTTTTTGAGATTTGGTCAATATTTCAAAATACTTTGACTTTTCATGAAAACATATTTTTCCTAGTTAAAGAATATCTCAAGAAATGTGTTGTCCAAATTTCAAGATTTCTTGAATTTTCTAGAATTTCTTATGAATTTTTGAAGTTGATAGAAAAAGGTTGAAATTCAGGTTCAGAGTGTACCAGTCGACTGTGTCAGGTACCAGTCGACTGGTACCAGCCTTCTAGGATTCTGATGGTATTTGAAATTAATTTTTTTTGTCAATATTTGATTGGAATTGATGTCATATAGTGTATGATTGCTTGGTACAATCTTTTTGATGGTGTCAAAGGGGGAGAAATGGGTAGGTTTAAGTTAGAAATCTATTTGTGTGCGAAACTTGAAAATTAAGGTTGAGAGCATATGTTAAGGGGGAGCTTGGGTTTGATGCTTCATGTTTACATATTGCTTGTAATTTTCAAACTTATTATTTGTTCCTAACTTAAACATATTGCCACACATCAAAAAGGGGGAGATTGTTGGTGCAATCGACCTAGGTTTTGATGTGTGTGTCAAGAGTTTAAGTTAGGCTTTCATATGTGTTTGATATGTGTTTGAATCTTGCAGGACTTGGTGAAACACATGAGGAACTTGGTGCGGCCAAGTGTGGGAAGCTCATTCAAGGGCTCGGATCCTTGAGTCAGTGAAGGATGGTGTGGAAGATATCCGAGGGACCGCTAGACGAGGAGCAATGGAGTGGAGCCGAGGGAAGTGAACTTTAAGGCAACGTGAAGGATGACACGGAGAAGAGCCGTGGGCTCGGGTGCATATGAGGGATGAAGGCCGAGGAAGAAGACTTCAAAGGCGATTCCGAGTATGAGTGTGTGAGAATGTACTGGGACCAGTCGACTGATCCTATTTCACAGAATGCACAGAATGATTCTATGCTTGTCGACTACGGGGACCAGTCGACTAGTCAGGACCAGTTGACTAGTACATAGCCATTGGCAGAAATTGGGTTTCTGCAGAGAGCCGTTGGCTGGCTCTAACGACACATCAGTCGACTGGTGCTTGGACCAGTCGACTGGTGTCGGGGTTTGAGTTGATATCTTGATCAACTCTCTTCTCTTATTTAAGGGGAGCTTTGGGGCATGAAGAAAGTTACTCATACATATTGAATAACTTCTAGTCTCTGCCCAAAGCTTCCAAAGTTCACTCTCTTCCTCCTAAACCTAAACTTCATCTTGTAAAGAGGGAGAGATTCTTTGTGAGAGGTTTGCTCTACAGAAAAGGAGAAGCTCTAGCCGGAGATTGCCGGGGACTGATCCACTGAAGGATCAAGGGCTCGTCCACCTCAAGGACACGTCATGGAGTAGGAGCAAGCAATCTCCGAACCACGTTACATCGAGCTTGTTAGCGTTTGTATTTTCCCTTGATTGCTTTCATTGTTTTGTTTTAGTGTATTCCACTACGTACTAACCTTCTTGTAGAGAAGAAATCAATTTGGGGGTGGGCTAGCTATCCAACCCCCCTTCAAGCCGGCCACCAATCCTCCTTCAGTGGGCACACCCTCCGATTTGTTCATTGTACAATCCGTCTGTAGACCATGCCACGTGTCGATGACGCCATCTCCCAAAAGTATATCCAAATACACGTCAACGTTCCCGCCTATTGGGTGAGCAAGATATTTGCTCGGCAGAGTACTCCTCTGCTCGGCTGAGTATTCCTCTGTTCGACTGCTCTTCCCTGCGACGACGAGTCTAAATAGTATGTTCACGCCCGAAATGGCAATCCCGTCATCTACACACATGGTGGGCCCCCTTTATCACCGCATTACAAGCTTTCCCCTCAAGTCTAGTCAAAGGAAGCGACAAATTCGACTAAATGGACAAGTAGCGTATCGTGTGACCTCCTCCGATTGGACACTATCTATGGCCTGCTAACTAGTCAGAGGCCCGACCGGTCATTCCTTTGTTGGGGATGTGTAACTGCCTCTCAGATGATACTTCATAAGTTTGGTGTTGGATCGGCCGTTTGGCTATACCATAATTGAATATCTGTGCCGATAGTAGTGGTTGACACCAATACTTAGTGCTTTCTTGGCTGGGTGTCCAACGACAAGGGATGATGCCATCTCAATTTCTAGAAGATCGTACAAATCTCTAGTCATTATGGCTGAGCACGCCACCCATGCCTTTTAATTAAGGCTTATTAATGCCTCGCTATAACCTGTCGACACGTGTCCTACTTTCTGCCGTTGCACGCTTGATGTGACAGGTGGATAACCGCTGGTGATGTGACAAGCACCTTTTCAAATGCTATGGTTGGATCTTCTCCTAGTTTTTCGCAACCCTTAATTAGACGGCTCAAGGTGATCAGCTGCAAGGTTTATAAAATTACTTCACTTTATCGTCGTCATCATTCCTTGCTTTTTCGTCTTCGAGCGGCGTCTACGACTTTTCTTTTCCTCTTCTTCTCCAGCAACCATTCTCAGTAAGCTCCTTCTTCTTTTCCTTCGTCGAATCCGTTCGTTACTTCTTCCCAATTTCCTTGCTTTCGATGGCTAGTTCCTCACAGCCTTCGGTGCCCGTCCCTGGACTCTGGTATACTTCCTTCGAGTCTAGGTTTGATGGGGACGACATAGAAAAGCTAAAATCCACATACCAATTCCCTCTTCTTATCAAGTTGCCTTTCCTTCTGCTTACGACTGGCCATACGAGCCGCCAGTCGAGGCGAGAGCATATATGTAGTGTGAGAGCATATATGTTAGTGAGATTATACTGACCTATACTTGATGGAAATCACTCTCCAGCAGAGGTGTAGTGTATTCCACTAGGTTTTTCCTTTTGGATCAACCCCTAGAATTACTTGATCTTGACCCCATTGTTTATTATACGTGGGGTGATACCAAATAATTAGTTGTGAAATTAACACTAGATGACTAGTAAATTTGAGGACTTGATTGTCTATTTTCTGCCCACATATTAATAGGATATACTGTAATGTAGGATACTGAGTATTCTAGTAGATACTTACTTGCTATATAGGCTCATGCCTATACATCAGTAAGATAATACCATAGGGTAGTGTTTTGAGTATCCTACTAGACCCTTAGTTAGTATATCCTGTCGACTATTGTCTCTTATTCGTGGTTGAGAGAGTTGTCAGTGATTATGATATATATGACTGCCCACGAGGCCATTTGTGGTAGTGAGTTCGTGTGTAGTCCATAACTAGATAACTACATATATACCCTATCTGCCCAAAAGACCATTCGTGGTAGCGAGTTCATCGACAAATAGTGACTATTTACTCATCCTGTCTGCCCACGAGATCATTCGTGGTAGCGAGTTCGCCTGCAGACAGTGACTACTTGTTTACCGTGACTGCCCACGAGACTATCTGTGGTAGAGCGTTCTCCTACAATCAGTGCTCATTATATACTTGTTGTATGTCGGTCATGTATTTGTTCATGCAAGTTGGGATGTACCGTATGTACTCCCGATTTATTGGACACACCTAGTTGGATAAGTTAGTAGATGAGTATATAGTTACTTATGCTCCATTAGTGGTTGATCATATTGACTCTTACTGTTATAGTAAGTACTTCACCTGAGATTGCATCCTTTGATCTCTTGATAGTAATTATTCATGTACTATTTTCTTCTACCCACTGAGTATTTTATATTCACTACCCGTTGTTTTCTTTGATCATCTAGGTGAGTAGATAGAGGACGTGTGTCGCTTAGAGGTTCTGGCTGCCAGTCCCACTCGAGTTGAATTTATATTGAGTTGCTTCGTTTTATTATTTCTATTGCTTATAGTAATAGTTCTTTCTATTCTAGATTTTTGGGTGTTTCACATGTACATGCATACATACACGCATTGTCATTTGTGACTTGGTGTTATTATTTTATATTGATATTTTATGTTGGCTTGAATTGATTTGATATCGATTATTTCATGGATTGTCACTAAGGGGTACCGTCTGATTTGGCGGACAAGTATACCCTCGGGACGTGACAAGTATCCTCCTCATTTCAATCGTCGAAGTACTTGCCAGTCACACCTTTGAGGTTAGATGCAATCCTTTAGGTCAACTCTATTATAGTCAGTGCACTTAGTAAATTTCTTGCTTTGCAAATTAAAGAGAGTTTAGCTCTTGACACAATATAGTTATGACATAGATCTATCTCAAGTAGTTCTCTCACCCAAGGATGACTTTTTGCATCAATGGTGTATCTAGAAACAAAGAAAACTGATGCAGCAACTAGAGATGGCAAGAATCTGAGGCATCCATAATCCAGCAAGCTCAATTGGAAAATGTCCTAGAACAAGGAACTAGATGATTATTACAGTCAACTAGTTGTGATTCAAAAGTATCAAAAGAAATGCAATGTAAATCAAATATTTGTATCCATAAATAACAATTATTAATAATAAAAATACACATCATACCTCAACAAATCAAAGAGTAACAAGGAGAAAGTTCAACATAATCTTAAGCATCAATGCGAACTTGTGGAGTACACAGTGTTTGAAGGAATGTATAATGAGTTAAAAATGTAAGCATTTTGAAGACATAATTTACCAAAGAAAATCTGAAACATAAAAATCCAAGGTACCTTTAGTAGAATGTTCTTCATCAGATACTGTCTTTCCAATCCTAGCCAAAGCCTCCTCTTCAAAGTGTTCTCTACCTTCCAGTAAAATACTTAGATACTTGTATATATTAGTTTGTATCATCAGCTTCATGTTTTCCAATTCATCTTGAGAAAACTTATCTCCATCCATAAACTTAGCTTGTTCAAATCATCGAGCCATTAAAAAGAAATTAAATGACCATAAATGATTTTAGGATTTCTCGAGAGTAGACTTTTCTAAGCCACTAGAGTGTTGGCAATAGCAGAATCAATGCAAAAGTAATCAAGCAGAAGTTAGAAAAACATGGAGCAAATTAAATAAGCTACAACTTTTTTTGCACTTAAAATATTGAAAGGATTAATTCCTAAAATATATGTTGCTTCATTAAGATTTACATGCTTATCAACGTTAAAAAAACATTTATATTCTTACAAGAGTAGCTGCTTAAATGAAAGACATTCATATTTCTGAACATTCCATATACTCTTCAGATGGATGCATGATTAGAGTTGAACACAACAATTTTATTGAAATTTGTTGATTTAGAAATTATACAAAAGGCTAATTAGGTTATATTGAGTTAGAATTATTATTAATCTTGCGAAAGATCAATTTATGCAGAGGTACCTAGAACATACTGTTGGTGCAACCTTAAGTCAAGGTTGACCTGATTGACTTGACTCGAGTTGACCTGACTCGAGTTGTATTTTGATGTTTGATGAGAATAGAAAAGCTCTATTCTGATGTTTGACGAGAGTAGAAAAGTTGTATTATGATGTTTGACAGAATACAAACTTGGGAGATTGTGGGTGTAATCTTTGGTCAAGGTTGACCTGGTTGACCCGAGGTGAGTCGACCTGATTCGGAAAGTCCTGGTGAGTGAAGCCAGGCAAGGGAAAGTCCTGGGAGTGGCAGTTGGAAAGTCCTGGTGAGTGAAGCCAGGCAGTTGGAAAGTCTTGGTGAGTGAAGCCAGGCAAGGGAAATCCAGATAGGTCAAGGTTGACCAGACATCTGGTGAAAAGTCCAAGTATGGAGACTTGGCACGGGAAAAGTCCAAGTATGGAGACTTGGCACGGACAAGTCCAAGCAGGGAGCTTGGCACGGGAAAAGTCCAAGTATGGAGACTTGGCACGGGAGAAGTCCAAGTATGGAAGCTTGGCATGGGAAGTCGGAGAGGGCTCGGGAGCTCGTTCTCTGGACTGGATGTGGAAGTCGAAGAGGGCTCGGTAGCTCGTTCTCCAGACTAGGTCAGAGAGGGCTCGGTAGCTCGTTCTCTGGACCGGACGTGGAAGTCGGAGAGGGCTCGGTAGCTCGTTCTCCAGACTAGGTCAGAGAGGGCTCGGTAGCTCGTTCTCAAGACCATGAAGGCCTTAGGATTTAGGGATGAGAAGCTCTAAATCCACATGGGCATTGGATCGGTCAGTAGACCGATCCAGTGATACTCAGGTTTATCTGATCGGTCTGGTGACCGATCAGTAACCAAACAGTGGTTCGCTGTAGGTTATCTGATCGGTCCATAGACCGATCAAAAAACGATCAGAAAACGATCAGTAAGCTACTGATCGTTGCCTGATCGGTCCATAGACCGATCAGGCTTTAAAGCCTCACAGAGAGATGTGGCTGACCGGTCTGGGGACCGATCAGCCTAGGGCCTGATCGGTCCACAGACCGATCAGGGATCGGCAACCCTTCACAGAAGAGGTGGGATCGGTCTGGGGACCGATCAGACTAGGGCCTGATCGGTCCATAGACCGATCAGGGATGTCCTGGAACGATCAGGCCATAGCCTGATCGGTCCAGGTCTAGCCGTTGAGACACAACGGCTAGATTTCTCTCTGTGTCTTCTTTGTCTTCTTCGCAGGTGCAGATATAAATCACTTCGAGCTGCTACAGTGCTGCTGCTTCTTCCTCACTACTGCGATTTGAGCTTGCTGAGCTCCCTATTCTCGAAGCTTCGTGTGAGCTTCCATCGACTAGGTGATCAGCTGCTGTTGACATCGTGAAGTTGCTGCTTCATCGAACTCCAGTCGACGAGAAGGCAAGCAAAGTGTTTTTACATTAATATTGTTCTTGTTTTCTTTCTCTATTGGTTGTACTCCATTCTTGCTATTGCAAGAGAGATTGTGGCGAGGTTTCTCCACCCAGAAGGAGTTCACATTAGCCGGTTATCCGGGGTCTCATCCACCGACGGATTGATAGGCTTCGTCCACCTTACGGACACGCCGAGGAGTAGGAGTATCATCTCCGAATCTCGTTACATCATCGTGTTTGAGGTTTGATCTTCTCTACTTTCGTTTCTACATTGTATTTCCGCTGTGCTAACCTAATTTGTAGGAAGAAACGATAATTTGAGGTCGGCTATTCACACCCCCCCTCTCTAGTCGCTATCCGAAGGTCCTAACAAGTGGTATCAGAGCAAGGTTGCTCTTCGTCGGATTAACACCCGGGGGAGCACAAGCTAGAGAATGGATCGACTCGGAGAAGACATCACGATTCCACCCTTCTACGAGTGCTACGACTTCGCGTATTGGAAGGTAAGAATGAAGTATTTTCTTATGACTAACCTAGCAAATTGGAATTATGTACAAGTAGGTTTTATTCCTCCGGTGGATAGAAAGGGAGAACCTCTCAAGAAAAAGAAGTGGACGAAAGAACAAATCCACCAATCCACAATCAACGACGAGGTAACGAAAATCCTTGAATTTTCATTACCTAATGATATCTTGTGTAAGATAGGTGGATACAACGATGCGAAGGAGTTGTGGAACAACTTGGCTAAGTTCCATGAGGAGAGCTCCACTTCAAGTCATGAAGAGGAGTCAAGTGAGCCAAGTAGCTCACATCATGGAGGAAAGGAATTAGAAGTTGAGGGCTACTCAACATCTAAGGAAGAGAAGGAGGAGAGTTCTTCTTCAAGATTGGAGCAAAAAGAAGAAGCCTCTACTTCCGGAAGGGATGAAGAAGAAAGCATACAACCATCCTCAACCCTAGGTAACTCAAGCAATTTACTTTCAAGTAAATTACATATAATGTGCTTTGAGTGTAGGGAATTTGGGCATTACAAGAGTAAATGTCCAAAGAGGATTAGGAAGACTCCACCGGCGCCAAAGGTCAAGGAAGCCGGAGTCCCGATACGCAAGGGCAAGGAGCACGTGGTGTGTTTCCAATGCAAGCAAAGGAGACACTATAGGAGCCAGTGTCCGAGGGGGAGGCAACCTCACAAGGACAAGAGACCGAGCACATCGATAGGGGGAGCTAAGGCAAACCCTAAGGTAACCTTTAAGGCACATTCTTGCAATTTGAATAAGACACATGTTAATAGTAGTTTTGTTGCAATTGTCAATAAAGATAGGCATGATAACAATAGAAATCAATACATGTGCTTAGGTGCCAAACATGTTAGCCTAGGTAAGGACAATTCTAGAAATGCTAACCCTAGAATTAACTCATCTAAGGCTAAGGAGAACCTAGGTAGAAATCCCAAAACAACTAGACATATGCCTAGGAATACCTCAAAGATAAATGACAAATTAAAACTTGAGGTATTAGAAAAGGAAAATCAAGTCTTGAGGTCAAGACTTGACAATTTAGAAAAGGCCCTTAAGAATATAGAGAAGTCAACTCAAGGGTCTAAGGGTAAAAAATCAAAGCCCAAGAACATAAGAGGGTTGGGTCACAAACCTAAGACTCAAGTGGTCAAGCCCACTTATCATAATGTTCCATTCGATTATGGAACAAGACCTAGGGCTAGGAAGACCATCACCAAGGTCACAAGGGGAGTCACCCCTAGAGTTGATCTTGATGAGTCCCAAATGGCCAAGGCTTTAAAGCCTAAGAGGGTCATTAGGAGGGTTGCTAGGGAAGTCATCCCTAGTGAATATTTAGTGAACCCAATGAGCTCAAATAGGTATTGGGTTCCTAAGAGCATGATTCCATCACGCTAGATGGATTAGAGTGTGCCAACCTTAATTGAATAGGTAGTTAATCTATTCATGACAAAAGGTGGCACTTTAGAAATTTTCAAGGTGTAATCAAGCCTTGAAAATGAAATTAAAAATTATTCTTAAGGTGATTAGGATGTGCCAACCACATTTGAGGAGTTTTCTAGGGTCAATCTAATTGGCACATAGTGATCTAAAATTCTTGAGTATATGTTTTTAGGTCTATTACACTTAGGAATATAGAATTTATGGCAAAATGATCAAAATTATCAAAAATGACAACTAAAGCTAGAATTAGGTATTTTCTATACCTTTATATGTTATTTGCCATATATTGTTTGCCATATGTCATGTCATGACATCATATTTATTTTACTATCATTTGAAATGTCATGATAATGCTTAGGTTAGTTATATGTCATGCTTTATTTAAGTTTCATACTTTATGACATGACATCATGACATTGACACATGTTTTCACTTATGATATTATTGTATGCCATGTCATCATCTCTTGCATTAATGATCAATTAAATTGATTTAAGGATAAAAACTCAATTTGATATAGAGATCAAATTGTTGTTTAGAAAATGCATGAGAACTTAGATTAAGATGACCTAAACCATATCTCACATCAAAATTGACTTAGATGTGTTTGATACACCTTAGATGTGTGTGAGATATTAGGATCATGAGTTAGGATCAAGGTGCATAGTTCTTGTACCTAGATGAGCCTAATTCTAAATGGAGGATCATAGGGAAAGCTTGTGTACAAGTCATGTACACTTAGCCCTAAGATTGTGGTCCTAAATTAAATGGTTTAAAAACATTTCAAAATTAATTTGAAAAACCTTGATGAAGCTTTTCTAGTGATAGCATTCATCATTGAGCAAGTTGATACAAAGTTTTTGAAACTTTGAGCTATTTCAAAACTTTTCGAACTTTGTATCAAGATTTGAAAATGGAAGTTATTTTCATAGAAAACTATTTTTCCATGATAGTATATGTTACGAGGAATGTATCCTCAAAATTTTATAATTTTTTAGAATTTTCTGTAATTTTGTAGGGGTTTCTGAATATCGGGAGGAAGAAATTCAGAAATCAGATGTGTGACCGATCAGGAGGTTCCCTGATCGGTCCAGGGGATGCTGGATCGGTCACTGGATCGATCCAGGGAGCTCCTGATCGGTCTGGTGACCGATCGGGCGTGCCAAAATGCTGATTTTCGACCGTGTTGCCTGAAATTTCAGCTGAATGTTAAAACACAGTTTGTGTTTTGGATTTCTAAAGGTTTGAAACTCTCCAAGACATTGTTGGTGTAATGGTCAAGGGGGAGTTGACCTTTAGGGGGAGATTTACTTATTAGTCAAGGGAGAGTTGACTTTTAGGGGGAGTTTTTACTCTAAAGACTTGAGTGATATGGGAGTATCACTAAGTTGATTGTTGACTTTAGTATCAAGGTGGAAATTAAGGGTTTCAATGAAAGGTATGAGACTTTCATTAGGAATAAACTCTTGACCTTGATTCACTCTTTTTGATGTGTGTCAAAAAGGGGGAGAATGGGAGAATATCCAAAGAATGTTCAAGGAAGAACATTAGAGTTTGGGGAGAATGTTCAAGGAAGAATATTGGGAAACCTAAGTTAGGTTATCAGGTTAACCTAAATTGTTTATGGTTTTGTCACACATCAAAAAGGGGGAGATTGTTGGTGCAACCTTAGGTCAAGGTTGACCTGGTTGACCTGACTCGAGTTGACCTGACTCAAGTTGTATTTTGATGTTTGACGAGAATAGAAAAGCTCTATTCTGATGTTTGACGAGAGTAGAAAAGTTGTATTCTGATGTTTGACAGAATACAAACTTGGGAGATTGTGGGTGTAATCTTTGGTCAAGGTTGACCTGGTTGACCCGAGGTGAGTCAACCTGATTCGGAAAGTCCTGGTGAGTGAAGCAGGCAAGGGAAAGTCCTGGGAGTGGCAGTTGGAAAGTCCTGGTGAGTGAAGCCAGGCAGTTGGAAAGTCCTGGTGAGTGAAGCCAGGCAAGGGAAATCCAGATAGGTCAAGGTTGACCAGACATCTGGTGAAAAGTCCAAGTATGGAGACTTGGCACGGGAAAAGTCCAAGTATGGAGACTTGGCACGGAAAAGTCCAAGAAGGGAGCTTGGCACGGGAAAAGTCCAAGTATGGAGACTTGGCACGGGAGAAGTCCAAGTATGGAAGCTTGGCATGGGAAGTCGGAGAGGGCTCGGCAGCTCGTTCTCCGGACTAGGTCAGAGAGGTCTCGGGAGATCGTTCTCTGGACTGGATGTGGAAGTCGGAGACGGCTCGGTAGCTCGTTCTCCAGACTAGGTCAGAGAGGGCTCGGTAGCTCGTTCTCTGGACCGGACGAAGTCGGAGAGGGCTCGGTAGCTCGTTCTCCGGACTAGGTCAGAGAGGGCTCGGTAGCTCGTTCTCTGGACCGGACGAAGTCGGAGAGGGCTCGGTAGCTCGTTCTCTGGACCGGACGTGGAAGTCGGAGAGGGCTCGGTAGCTCGTTCTCCAGACTAGGTCAGAGAGGGCTCGGTAGCTCGTTCTCAAGACCAGGAAGGCCTTAGGATTTAGGGATGAGAAGCTCTAAATCCACATGGGCATTGGATCGGTCAGTAGACCGATCCAGTGATACTCAGGTTTATCTGATCGGTCTTGTGACTGATCAGTAACCAAACAGTGGTTCGCTGTAGGTTATCTGATCGGTCCACAGACCGATCAGAAAACGATCAGTAAGCTACTGATCGTTGCTTGATCGGTCCACAGACCGATCATGCTTTAAAGCCTCACAGAGAGATGTGGCTGACCGGTCTGGGGACCGATCAGCCTAGGGCCTGATCGGTCCACAGACCGATCAGGGATCGGCAACCCTTCACAGAAGAGGTGGGATCGGTCTGGGGACCGATCAGACTAGGGCCTGATCGGTCCATAGACCGATCAGGGATGTCCTGGACCGATCAGGCCATAGCCTGATCGGTCCAGGTCTAGCCGTTGAGACACAACGGCTAGATTTCTCTCTGTGTCTTCTTTGTCTTCTTCGCAGGTGCAGATATAAATCACTTCGAGCTGCTACAGTGCTGCTGCTTCTTCCTCACTACTGCGATTTGAGCTTGCTGAGCTCCCTATTCTCGAAGCTTCGTGTGAGCTTCCATCGACTGGGTGATCAGCTGCTGTTGACATCGTGAAGTTGCTGCTTCATCGAACTCCAGTCGACGAGAAGGCAAGCAAAGTGTTTTTACATTAATATTGTTCTTGTTTTCTTTCTCTATTGGTTGTACTCCATTCTTGCTGTTGCAAGAGAGATTGTGGCGAGGTTTCTCCACCCAGAAGGAGTTCACATTAGCCGGTTATCCGGGGTCTCATCCACCGACGGATTGATAGGCTTCGTCCACCTTACGGACACGCCGAGGAGTAGGAGTATCATCTCCGAATCTCGTTACATCATCGTGTTTGAGGTTTGATCTTCTCTACTTTCGTTTCTACATTGTATTTCCGCTGCGCTAACCTAATTTGTAGGAAGAAACGATAATTTGAGGCCGGCTATTCACACCCCCCTCTCTAGCCGCTATCCGAAGGTCCTAACACATACATCTTCTAGTAGCGGAATTCGCTGGAGGCGAGTAATTGCTTTCTTGATGGAGATGGTGAGTAGCGATGACAAGGGAGAAGAGATGCGGAGGGGCTTAGAGTTAGAGGAGCGAAGCACGCCACAGTGAGGAGCACAATCAGGGTGAAGTGAAGGAAGACGAAGGTAGATCAGTCTGACCGTGAGAGGAGTTTCGTCAGCGCTGGGGCCAAGAAGTCGAAGAACGTGAGAGGAGTCGTAGTGAAGGTTCGAACGCCTCACCATCAAGTTGCGAGAGTCGAACGCCTCACCGTTGAGTTGTCGGAGAAGCGTCGGGGGTGATGGAGACGAGTCTTTGACGAAGAAGGAGGGTCTTTGATGAAGGAAGGGAGAGTTTTTTGGCGATCGGGACTTTGTGAAATATTTAGGTTTAAGAAAATTAATATTTTAACCAAAATATCTATTGTCTTGAAACCTAAAAAAGCGAAAAAGATAATGGTCGGAAAAACTATTATCATAGCCCTTGTAACAATAGTTAAACACAACAATTTTAAAAATCGATTATCGTATCCCCTCTAAACAACTATAAAGGACAATGGTTTTTCAAAAACTGTTGTCTTTGTTAAAAAAAAAAGCGAAAAAAGACAACGATTTTTGTTAAAATCATTGTTAAAGGCTCTAAAACAACAGTTTTCCATCAAAACCATTGTCTTTTAACTGTTGTTGATTGTAGATTTACTTGTAGTGATGGCCAGACAACACCTAATAGTGTACCTATGCCCATCCTTGATCAGGCTGTAGGATCATCACATTCACCTTCGTCAATATAGGTAGGACCATCACATTCCCCTACGATAGTATAGATAGGACCATCACATTCGCCTTCGCCAGTACATGTAGGAACATCACATTCGCCTTCGCCTTCGCCAGTACCTTCACTGCATCATTTGGCAAATTGAGTTCATACTAGATACTCATTTTCTGAGGTCCAATATGTTCGAGAATTTGTAGTCCCCTGCGGAGATTCGTAAGTATAAAATTAATATTTTTATTTTTTATCCTATATTTTATAAGTATTATTGTAAAGTAGGATTAAAACTTGGTTTGATCACTTCAATTGTCAACTTTTATCAAGTTTATTTAATTTTAATAATTGAGTTTTGATATGCATCAATTAGGTACTTCATTCTATTCCATGCTCTAATAGTATAATTGAGTTACTTTATTTTCGACTATATCATGAGATTATTTTATTTTATCTTTAATCATCCTCTCATTTTATGATAAGCTCTAAAAATATTTTGATGTGCTATTTTCAACTAAGCATTTGAATAATGAAAAACTCTAAGAGTGGTTTGATGTGGTACCTTTTTTTATCAACTAGACTTTTAGATTAGTGTATGATCATTATTCATTCTCTCATTTATGAAAAAAATTTGAACAATCTTTAATTAGCAATGATACTCTTCATGTGTTTAATATATTAAATAATTATATTTTAACCATTGGACTAGATTGGATTGTGGTAGTTACAAGACATGGTTAATTATAATTGTTAGTTTCGGGATCTTAAAAATATGGTTACCCTTATCTTATATTTTTAGACTTTCTTGTTACTATTGTATTTAATATTCATCATTCACCATAGGTTCAAAAATTTGGTACGTATTATTCACGAAATTAATCGAATCATGAATAATCATTGGATGGGGGATTCAATGTCTTATTCAAACACTCCATTATCAACGAAAGGGTTATGGTGGAGCGAGTTTAAGGTATAGATGATTCATTTTATATCTAAAATAAAATTGTTTTTTGTGTTCATATATAGTAATGTTAGAGTAAGTAAAAATTATTTTTTTGTGTTCATATATAGTAATTTCTTTCTTGTAATAATTGATATTGTTTGTAGTTTTATTTTGATGTAGGAAAATAAGGATATTGAAAGAAGATGGAAAAGATTTAGTGATGTTTGGAAGTTTGTTGATGTATGAATAGTTTGGAACTTCTTATGATGCTTGGATTGTATGGATATTAGATCTTTTGTGATGTTTGTATTTTGACGTATGATATGTTTGGATTGTAAGGATATTAGATGATGCATTTTGATGTATGAAATGTTTGGATTTTATGGATATTTTGTGATGTTTGTATTTGATGTATAAATTGTGATTTGTTTTTGTATAGTTTTATTATTAGATATGATGTGTAATTCGATAGATATTTTTGTATTAACCAGGTTAAATACAAAAATTATATAATTCTGGATAGTTTTATTATGTTTTACAACAAATTTTGTGATGAAAACATTTTCATTGCAAATCTATTATAATGCATTGAAAAAATAATGCTAGATTATGCAATGAATATTCAGATTCATTGTAGAATCTATGATGAATCTGAAAATTTATCGCAGATTTGCAATAAAATTTGTGACAAAATTATTTTCATCGCAAAACTATAATAATGTACTAAAAAAATACTACTAGATTCTGTGACGAATTTTAAAATTTATCGTAGATTCTACGACGAATATGAAAATTTGTCGCAGAATCAACGACAAATTTTAAATTCATCGCATATTTGAGATAAAGTTTCCAACGAAATTATTTTCATCGCAAAACTATCATAATGTACCAATAAAATACTATTAGATTCTGCGATGAATTTGTTGGGACCGAAATGTAGCTAGAGGGGGGGGGGGGTGAATAGCTCATCGCGTGCTCGTGGTCGGCGTTGCTTGTTTCTTCTACGATGTGCAGCGGAAATGAATAAGAAACGAACTCACACAACGCTAACAAGGATGGTTTACTCGGTATCCACCTCACAAGAGGTGACTAGTCCAAGGATCCACACCTACTCACGCACCCTTCTCTATGAATAACACTCCTTTATGGTAACTACCAAAGGCAGAGAAGCCCTACAACACTCTCAATACAAGAAGAAGAAAGGGAAATACAAGATAAGTAAAAGCTTACAAGATGTACAATAAAAACCCTAACCCTAACTTCTTCTTCTTGCTTTTGATCCGCCTCTTGACTTGGAAGATCCTCCAAGAATCTTCAAGAACTGGCGATCTGGAGCTTGGAGAGAGCTGTGGAGGTGTTGGAGAGTATCAAGAGTGAACAGGAGAAGCGATGCCGAAGGAAACGAACACCTACGGCTTAAATCGACGCTAACGATCGAATCTCGATCGATTGGATTGCTCCCAATCGATCGGGGAGGCTTTGGATCGATCCACGGATCGATCCAGAGCGCCTCTATGCTCTAGGAATTTTCCTGGATCGATCGGCTGATCGATCCAGGACTTATCGCGACAAAACACACCTTCCCGATCGATCCACTGATCGATTGGGACCTCTGGATTGATCAGCTGATCGATCCAGAGGCGTTCTTTGCGCTCGTGACTTCCTCCCAATCAATCTACTTATCGATTGGGACGAAGGCTTCTCGCGGGGACACCCCAATCGATCGACCGATCGATCCAGCTGCTGGTTTTTGCCCAAAACCAAGTCCCAAAGCCCCCAAACCAACATCCGGTCAATCCATGACCTGTTGGTTTATCATGCCTAGCATCCGGTTACCCTTGACCTGCTAGGACTCCCTCACCAAGTGTCCGATCAATTCCTTTGACCCACTTGGACTTTTCCTCATCATGCCAAGTATCCGGTCAATTCCTTTGACCTACTTGTGTTGATACAGGAAGCATCCGACGATCGAACTCGTGTTTTGATAATGGCAAAGGATTCAAAGTTAAGGTACCTTAAGATCTAACAAGTCAGCTTGAGTATTTCAGGAAAGTCCTAGCTGCGGTTAGGCAAAGGGAAAAACCCTAGGGGGTGGTAACCCTAGGTCATAGGGGGAGGTAACCCTATGCGGAAAGTCTTGGCAGGACAATGGCTTCAGGTAAAAGTCCTAGGGGGTGGTAACCCTAGGTGGAAAGTCCTGGTGTCACGAACCAGGTGAAAGACTGGACTAGCCGGGAAGCGGATGTCCAACAGAAAGTCTGGAAGTATCGAGTGCTGAGCAAAAGTCCAGTCGATCTGGAGGATCGCACTGGCAACAGGTAAATCTCCTGATTGGAGTAGGTGAGGACGCGTTCCCCGTAGAGGGAACAGTAGGCGTCGGGTCGACATAGGGTTTCCGGTCGAAAATCCGAAGTCAGACTCGGACAGTCCGTAGACTGTCATTATCATATCTATTATATTTTATTTTATGTGCTAACTTTGTGCTGCAGGGTATATTTGGGACTAATGTATCTTACAGGGACCAAGGTGCAAAGATTAACCTCGGATGAACAGTGTCCGAGGCACCTCCATGGAGCTTGGAGGCGCCTCGGGTGGAAAACCTGAGCTGGCTGTGAAGCAAGCTTGGAGGCGCCTTGACGGAAGCCAAGGCGCCTTGGACAGCTTAATGAAGGTGCCTTGGAGTGATTGGAGGCGCCTTGAACCTAATAAGGTTCGACCAGTTCAGCATTTATCTCCGCGGCTGACTCGGCTCCTTCAAGGCGCCTTGGTGAATAGTAGAAGGCGCCTTGAACAGCCTTTATAAGGGGTCTCGACCAGCAGCTCACTACAACAATTTTGAGGTCTTCTGTCTCCAACGTGCTACTTTGAAAGACGCCCGAAAGTGCTGCTACAAGTTTACGACGACCCGAAGCTCCGAGATTCTACTCTTGTCGTCGGTATAATTAGTTTTTGCATTTACTTGTACTTCACTTTGTAATCATTTTATCGAGATTATAGTTGTTGCCCACGCAAAGCGATCAAGGATCGCGGGCCTTCGAGTAGGAGTCGATCAAGGCTCCGAACGAAGTAAAATTCTCTGTGTCCTCCTGTTTGTGTTTCTTTACTCTATTCCGCTGCATTTTAAGTACTTCGATTGTTTTACGATTCTGATAATCGAAAGAAATAGCTGCGAGCGCTATTCACCCCCCTCTAGCGCGTCTCGATCCAACAATTGGTATCAGAGCGGGGTTGTTTTGAATTGGTGCAACCACCATTCAAAACATTTTTTTTTCATGGCATTTGTTTTTCGGAGTCAATTAGAAATTAGCCTGTAGCTAAACTTCTAATTCTTTTCAAAATCGGTTTTGCTCAAAGTTGGTCAAGACCACTTGAGCTCGTTTTTTTTCTTCTTCCAGCACTACTAATCCAAGATTCAGTCTTGTTATAGATCTTCTTGTTTCTGTTTTTTTTCAAGATCTAAATGGCCCAACAAGAAGGATATAGCACTGTTCGTCCCCCACTATTCTCCGGAGAAGACTTTGTTGGATCGAGACCGCGCTACAGGGGGGGTGAATAGTGCTCGCGGCTAAATTGTTTGAATTACCGGAATCGTTCGATTTAAAACGTACGAGTAAATGCAGCGGAAATAGAAAAGACAAACACAGATAGAAGAACATGAAGGATTTACTTCGTTCGGAGCCTAAGGCGACTCCAACTCGAAGGCCCGCGATCCTTGATCGCTTCCAGTGGGCAACAACTATAAGCTCGATAAGAATTATAAATTGAAGTACAATAAATGACAATAATTAATTATACCGACGACAAAGAAACGAAGATCCGGAGCTCCTGGTCGTCGGGCACAAGTAGCAGCACTTCGAAACGTTGTTTGGAGCAGCACGTAGCACTGGAATCACTTGAAACTTGATATTCTGAAGTGCTGGTCGAAACCCCCTTATAAAGGGTGTTCAAGGCGCCTTGAAGGCTGTTCAAGGCGCCTCCATACTGCCGAGTCTTCCGCGTGGATCAAATCTGATCTGGTCGAACTTCATCCCTTTAAGGCGCCTTATAGCCCGCTCAAGGCGCCTTCCAAGGCGCCTTATACTCCCATGAAGGCGCCTTCAATGAACTTTCGCAGCCAGGTCAGCCTTTGCACCCGAGGCGCCTCCAAGCTCCATGGAGGCGCCTCAGATACTGTTCATCCGAGGAAAAACTCCATTTCTTTGTACCTGCAAGATGTGTTAGTCCCAAACAATATCCTGCAACACAAAGTTAGCATAAATAACAGAATGAATATGATAAGAATTGTTATGACAGTCTTTGAACTGTCTAGGTCTGACTTCGGATTTCCATCCGGAAACCCTAGGTCGACCCGACGCCTACTATTCCCTCTACGGTGAACGCGTTCTCACCTACTCCACTCAGGAGATTTACCTGTTGCCAGTCGATCCTCCAGATCGACTGGACTTTTGCTTAGCACTCGACGCTTCCGGACTTTCTGCTGGACATCCGCTTCCCGGCTAGTCCACCTAGGGTTACCACCCCTAGGAGTTTTACCTGAAGCCCTGAACCCGCCAAAGACTTTCCGCATAGGGTTACCACCCCCTATGACCTAGGGTTACCACCACCTAGGGTTTTCCCTTTGCCTAACCGCAGCTAGGACTTTTCTCCACCTAGGGTTACCACCCCCTAGGACCTAGGGTTACCACCCCCTAGGGTTTTCACCTGCCTAACCGCAGTTAGGACTTTCCTGAAATACTCATTCAACATGTTAGATGACAGAGAATCTTAACTTTGAATCCCTTTGCCATTATCAAAACTTAGGTTCGATCGTCGGATGCTTCCTGAACCAACAGACTTCGGGTATTGGAAGGGGCGAATGGAGATATATCTTAAAACCCAGTTCGACACCTGGATAATAGTCAAGACGGGACTACAATTACCGACTGATGAAGACGGCAAGCCCACATCTTGCGAAAAGTGGGAACCAGCCCTTATCAAATAGGTAGAAGCCGATGCCAAAGCCACCTGCACCCTCCAATGTGGTCTTACCAAGGAAGAGCTCAACAGAGTCGGTCCGTTCTCTTCCGCAAAGGAGCTGTGGGAGAAACTGATCGAACTTCACGAAGGCACCTCGGAAACCAAGGTAAGTAAGCGTGATTTGTTACTTAATAAACTATACAATTTAAAAATGCAGGAAGGTGAAACGGCGAGTTCACTACACGCAAGAATCCAAGATATCCTTAACTCCCTTCACGGAATCGGGCAGAAGGTAGAAAATAGAGATATCATAAGGTATGCTCTTAACTCATTTCCTAGAAGCACATTGTGGGCATCAATGGTAGATTCCTACAAAGTCTCCAAGGATTCGTCTTCCTTAAAATTAGATGAATTGTTTAATGAATTTGAACTTCATGAACAAACTAATGCACAGCCGACCGAGAAGGGTATTGCTTTGGTTGCAGGTACTAGTCGAACACGGGAACCAAGAGTACGACGAAAAATTGAACCAGAATCAGAAGATGAACCCGACTCAGAAGACTTAGAAGACGAACTGACCAGCGAACTAGTGAACCTCGTGAAGAAGCTCTACAAGAAGAAGAAGGGCTTCAACAAGAAAGACCTGAAGAAGGCAGTACAATCCAAGGAGGCCCAACCGAGCTCGAAGGTAAAGTTTGAAGTTACTTGCTACGGGTGCAACCAGAAGGGGCACATCAAAGCCAACTGCCCCAACCAAAAGGAGGCCAAAAAGCAAAGAAGAAAGAAGGCCTTGAAGGCAACCTGAGACGAATCTTCTTCGGAGGACGACGATGACGAACTCGATCAGACGAGTTTACTCGCACTGATGGCTCGGGACTAGATCGTCGAGAGCGAGAGCGAGTCAGAGGCCGAGTCCGAGCAAAGCCACGAATCCGCATCCATTTCTGAAGGGACAGACTCCACTGTAAGTATTCCGAGGCTTAATAATTTAGTTAATTATTTATTACGCAAGTTAGCTAAGTCAAACCTTAGGATTAAATCACTTCTAAAGGAAGTAGCTGTCCTTAAAGAAGCGACTAACACTAAATCCTTACCTGATCAAGTTCAGACTGGAAATTCAACTCAAGTTCAAAAACTTGAGAAAGAAAATTCTAGTTTGAAAAATCAGGTAAAATACCTTAGAACGGTTTTCTTTGGGCTCCAAGAATCTGGACCTAATTCTTGGGACACAAAGAGCCGTCTACAATAGAACTGGGCTAGGATATAAAAGTAAAAAGAACTATAAATCCTATTTATCCTTAATAAACAAACAAAATAGTAAATCAATCCAAACATGGGTCCCCAAGTCCAAATTGATCAATCAAGTTGGACTTGGTAAATACTGGGTTCTGAAGGATCAAATACACTACCTCGATAGACCATATCAAGGCCATGATCCAGGGGGAGCAAAAATAAAAACGATCTTAAAAATTTAATATTAAAAAAAAACAAACTCAAATTAAAAAAAAATTAAAATCAAATTAAAAATTCAAAATTAAATTCAAAATTCAAAAAAAAAAAATTAAAATAAAAAATAGATGGAGGATCCAGACTAGCTGGCACCCCCAACTGAACTACCCGACAGGGTAATTGAACCTAATCTACCCGAAATGGGTAAAACAAGAGTAGATTACCCGGCAGGGTAATTAAGGTTAGATTAAATCGGGCTAGGTTTAACTCGACCCAAAGTACTGGTGAAGTTTTTGGATGATAGTACGTTAGGGAACCTTGGGCATCGCATGTCTAGGAAGATATGACTTCGACCTGGTGTATTTGGCCAAGTGGAACTGACCGAAGCTACCCTTAAATGGATCCTAACTAGTTAGACCAAGGATTAGTATTAAGTTCAATGGGTAGGACTATTTGGGAAACCTCGAAGGCATGGTTACTTTAATGAGCTCCTTGTGACTCACCATAGCCCAGAAGTTTATCCAAAGAATGCTTACTTGTTGAACTCAAAGCTAAACCTGAATCTAACACAAAGTTAAACCAGACCCTTAACTTCAACAATAATTCATCTCACAACTATTATAGGTTTCCCTGATTGACAATTTAGATCGAGTGAGATGACTAAGAAATTAAAATTGACTTGAACTTAAATCAAGTTAATTAACAATTAAATTATCTTTAATTAACCTAAATTCATTTTAAAACTTAATTTCAAAATTATTTTAAAAAACTTAATTTCAAAATCATTTTAAAACTTAATTTCAAAATCGTTTTAAAACTTAATTTCAAAATTATTTTAAAAACTTAATTTCAAAATTATTTTAAAAAACTTAATTTCAAAATTATTCTAAAAAATTAATTTCAAAATCATTTTAAAACTTAATTTCAAAATTATTTTAAAAACTTAATTTCAAAATTATTTTAAAAAACTTAATTTCAAAATTATTTTAAAAACTTAATTTCAAAATTATTTTAAAACTTAATTTCAAAATCGTTTTAAAACTTAATTTCAAAATCATTTTAAAACTTAATTTCAAAATCGTTTTAAAACTTAATTTCAAAATCATTTTAAAACTTAATTTCAAAATCATTTTAGGGATACCTACTCCAGCTAGACTTCCATCAGTAGATATCAGATTCCCTACTGTACATCTTAGGGATACCTTTGCTAATTACTCTTTTGAACCTATCAAACCTAGATATGTAAATAGGACCTTTTTTACCCAGTATTGTCAGCCATCTATCCAGATGATAGAGCACTATCAGTTGGACCAACTGGTTTACTGCACTGATACAGTGAATCAGGAATTATGTGCACAGTTCTATCACAACCTTGAAAGGGTTGGTGATAGTAGGTATTCCACTAGAGTGGCTGGTGTTGACATTGAGCTTACTCCCTCATTGTTAAGTACCACCCTAGGACTTAGGGCTTCAGAGTCTGCTTTGCTATGCTACCCCAGTAGGGACCTGCCATTTGGCGATCCTTACTCCCATATTACGTTAGATACTATCTATACGTATTTCTTCGGGGAAGAGAGACCTCTTGGCCTGACTGAGTTCAGGTCAGTCTCTCTTCGGGTTCAAGACTATGTGATGTATAGGATCCTGACAGCATGTATTTTGCCGATCTCATCTCGGGATGTTCCGAAGATGAGACCTTCACACTCATTTTTCTTGTACGCCTTATGTCATCGATTAGATATCGATATAGCCTTGCATATGTTCCAGAACATTATTTGTGCATCTGGGGCAGTCACTTCTAGGATAGTACACATGCCCTATTGTCATATTTTGACACGCTTCTTTTCGACCATAGAGGGTATAGATGTGACCAGGGGAACAGTCATTCCTCTTACTATATATGACGAGCTAGGATCCCGTAGTTGTAGACTAGCCGGTGCTGATATCACAGCTGATGGAGTTCTAGCCTGGACAGGATGACCACAGCCAGCGGCTGCCCCTATTGCTCCAGCAGCCGAGGATATTCCAGGCGAGGGAGAGGAGTGGGCTAATTTCTTAGCTGAGGATCTCTTCGCGGATCCCGCCCCGTCTGCCGGACCATCCACCTCAGCTGGACCTTCGACCTCTGCATCACTCTCCGTCGAGGACAGACTTGCTCGACTCGAGGTCAAGTTCATCCAGACACGTCGGATAGTTCTCTCCATTCGATCCGAGATGGCTGCCGGATTTACTTCCCTCCGTGACGAGATACGACGTCTAGGTCAGCCAGCACCCCCATGCACCACCTCCCGCTGATGACCCGCCAGCTGATGCTCCTCGAGTAGATGATCCTGCTATTTGATATGACCCCCTTATGCATTGTACTATGGATTATTGCCTATGGACACCTTCACTTCACTATCTACTTATTTTGTCAGACCTTCTTGAAGTGATATATACTTATTTGCATGCGTAGTTAACGACTTACTCAGTTTCAAATAATCTGGGTCTACCTATCTTATTATTTTTCAAAATATAAGAAAAATAGTTTTCAAAATTCCAATTTATTAGAGGTTTCAAAAAGTTGGACTTAGCCTAAGCTTTCCCCCTAGAAATTTTGTTCCCCTAGAATTAAGCCAGAGCATCTCACAAACACCTAGGTATACATTGATTGTGTTTGAAAGACTTAGAACGGTGTGAGATGCATAGGGTACAGCCTGGACTCAAGAATGCTTATATCTGTGCATCAATATGAGTCTGGGCGTTAAACATGCAATATAGATCAATCAAGTCAAGTCTTCCAGCTCTAGTCAAATCTAACTGGACCAAATTGACTTAACTTGACTTAACAGCTCAAGAATGCTGTTGTCCTGTAGGCAATCAGCAAGTAGCTAAAGGTTAGACAGTTGGTAAATGACACTCAGTTTTCTGGTTAAGCATGTTTTGATCTTTAGGGCTCAGATACCTCTTAAAATCAATCTATTAAACTTGATTCATGCTTGGACTTAAGGACCAACTGACTTCTTAAACCAAATTTTTTAGCTACTCTGCTCCCTCCTAGCCCTAAAATTTAATAAATATTGTTTAAAATTAAACTAAGTTTTTTCTTTAAGCCATAGCTTTCAAAATCCAATACTTGCAAAGAACTTAGCTTTATTTTCTTTAAAACTTAGTTTACTTTGAAATCTAACTTTTTAAACTCTTGTTTAAAGCACAGTTTTCAAAATTAATAAGCTACTTCAAAAGTATTTTCTTACCTTTTAAAAATTAAAGTTTTACTAGCTTTTTATACTATCAACTTTCTAGTAGTTGTATAATTTTAAGTCTCCAAAAAGCTAAACATCAGTTTCTCACTTAGCTTAACTATTAAATGTTTTTCAAAATCTTGTTAAATCAAATGACTATTTTTTATGTTTGATATATGGCAAAGGGGGAGAGTAGAAAAATTCAAAGTAGAAAAATTCAAAAGTAGAAAATTCAAATAGAAAATTCAAACAAAAGTAGAAAATTCAAATACTTCAAACTTAAAATAATGAATATTAAAGGGGGAGCAACAGTTAAGGGGGAGCCTATAGAGCCTATACTTTAAATTCATAAAGTTTACCTTAACAAACTAATTTGCTAAGCTTGTGTTAAATTTTTATTTTTTGATATCTGTTTACTTAACTTTGAATTCAAGTTGCCATAATCAAAAAGGGGGAGATTGTTGATGCAGGAAGCATTCGACGATCGAACTCGTGTTTTGATAATGGCAAAGGATTCAAAGTTAAGGTACCTTGCGATCTAACAAGTCTGCTTGAGTATTTCAGGAAAGTCCTAGCTGCGGTTAGGCAAAGGGAAAAACCCTAGGGGATGGTAACCCTAGGTCATAGGGGGAGGTAACCCTATGCGGAAAGTCTTGGCAGGACGATGGCTTCAGGCAAAAGTCCTAGGGGGTGGTAACCCTAGGTGGAAAGTACTAGTGTCGCGAACCAGGTGAAAGACTGGACTAACCGGGAAGCGGATGTCCAGCAGAAAGTCCAGAAGCATCGAGTGCTGAGCAAAAGTCCAGTCGATCTGGAGGATCGCACTGGCAACAGGTAAATCTCCTAAGTGGAGTAGGTGAGGACGCGTTCCTCGTAGAGGGAACAGTAGGCGTCGGGTCGACCTAGGGTTTCCGGTCGGAAATCCGAAGTCAGACTCGGACAGTCCGTAGACTGTCATTATCATATCTATTATATTTTATTTTATGTGCTAACTTTGTGCTGCAGGGTATATTTGGGACTAATGAATCTTGCAGGGACCAAAGTGCAAAGATTACCCTCGGATGAACAGTGTCCGAGGCACCTCCATGGAGCTTGGAGGTGCCTCGGGTGCAAAACCTGAGCTGGCTGCGAAGCAAGCTTGGAGGCGCCTTGGACAGCTTGATGAAGGCGCCTTGGAGTGATTAGAGGCGCCTTGAACCTGATAAGGTTCGACCGGTTCAGCATTTATCTCCGCGGCTGACTCGGCTCCTTCAAGGCGCCTTGGTGAACAGTAGAAGGCGCCTTAAACAACCTTTATAAGAGGTCTCGACCAGCAGCTCACTACAACAATTCTGAGGTCTTCTGTCTCCAACGTGCTGCTTTGAAAGACGCCCGAAAGTGCTGCTACAAGTTTACGACGACCTGAAGCTCCGAGATTCTACTCTTGTCGTCGGTATAATTAGTTTTTGCATTTACTTGTACTTCACTTTGTAATCATTTTATCGAGATTATAGTTGTTGCCCACGCAAGCGATCAAGGATCGCGGGCCTTCGAGTAGGAGTCGATCAAGGCTCCGAACGAAGTAAAATTCTCTGTGTCCTCCTGTTTGTGTTTCTTTACTCTATTCCGCTGCATTTTAAGTACTTCGATTGTTTTACGATTCTGATAATTGAAAGAAATAGCCGCGAGCGCTATTCACCCCCCCTCTAGCGCGTCTCGATCCAACAACTTGGACTTTCACCAGATGTCTGGTCAGCCTTGATCCATCTGGATTTTCCCCGTGCCTGGCTTCACTCACCGGGACTTCCAACTGCCTAGCTTCACTCACTAGGACTTTCACCTAGCTTCACTCACTAGGATTTTCCTCTGTCTGGCTTCACTCACCAGGACTTTCACCTAGCTTTACTCACTAGGATTTTCTCACTACCTAGCTTCACTCACTAGGTCTTTCACCTGGCTTCACTCTCCAGGATTTTCCTTCTACCTGGCTTCACTCACCAGGACTTTCATTCTGCCTAGCTTCACTTACTAGGACTTCTCTTCTGCCTGGCTTCACTCACCAGGTCTTTCACCTAGCTTCACTCACTAGGATTTCCTTTCTGCCTAGCTTCACTCACTAGGTCTTTCACCTGACTTCACTCACCAGGATTTCCTTACTGCCTAACATCCCAGTTAGGACTTCCCAGTCAAGTATCCGGTCAACCTTGACCTACTTGACTCTTCTTCAACCAACCTGATCAGACCCTGATCAGAGAGGAATTGCACTAAACAATCTCCCCAATTGCACAATTGCATTGTCAAATATCGAAACCCAAACCAAGACTCAAGCTTGGTCAACCAGGTCAGCCTTGACCTGAGGGATATTGCACCAACAATCTCCCCATTTTTGATGTTTGACAATACCACATTTAAGTTAGGCTAATCCCATAGCCTCAACCCCCTTCATGCCACTAGGTAATGAAGACATAAGTTAAACCCTTCATTCTCCTCCTAAGAGGGCAAACTCCCTCTAGGTAATGAAGTCCTAACTTAAACCCTTCATTCTCCCCCTATTGACACACATCAACAAATGCCCTATCTTTGGGCACACATTAACAAATTCACTTGTTGAACATTCTCCCCTTTGAGACTCTCCCCCTGAAGAGTTGCTCATCGTTGTTCACAACTTCACTCGTTGTGATCAACACGATAATGAAGGTCCCATACCCTTCATTATCCTTAACCCTACATTCTCCCATTAATGTAGTCAAATGCCCATTTCCGAGCATTTTTAACTTAAACCACTTGAACAATGAGGATATCCACTCCCCATTGAAGTTCAAACGCTCAACCTTGAGCATATTCTGAAAAGAAGGTTAACCACCTTCCAAGGTTCATGAAAAAAATAGTTTTCATATCTTTAAAGAGTCCCTCCCCCTAAAGACATGGTGGTCACTTCTGTCATTTCACCAACAATGACTTGGAATTCCTAAGCCTTTAGGAAACCCCAAATTTAGAAGTTTAGAGGTTCAAATGTTCAAAATTTGAATCAAACCTCAATCTAAACTTCAATTTAGTCTCCCTTAACCAATCCATCCTTGTTTTCAACATGAAAACACCCTTTTTATGTATACAAATGTATTTTTAAGGGTTTCGAATGGTTACCTGGACTAACCATGGTTCAGCAATGTTGAAATCAGGCTTTACCAGCCAAAATCAGCATCTTGGATCGATTGGAGTTGGGTTCCAATCGATCGGACCATTCTAAATCGATCCACTGATCGATTCAGGAGGGCTGGATCGATCGGTGGATCGATCCAGATGGCTTCTGTTCGAGAGAAGCCTGTTCTCAATCGATCGCCCGATCGATTGAGACCCTTCAATCGATCGGGTGATCGATTGAGGTCTGATAGTTGCTGAAATTTCATTTCAGTCAACTTCAGAAACTCCTAGAAAATTCTTCAAAATTCCAAAAATCGTGAAAATTTGTGTAGACATTATTTAGGGTATACTTTATCATGGAAAAATAGTTTTCTATGAAAATACATCATGTTTTCAAAGATGGACACAAACTCGAAAACTTGCAAAAACTTCAGTGTTTTCTTCAAGTTTGTGTCTAACTATTCAATGATGATTACTATCAAAAGATAGCCTTTACCAAGGTTTTCCAAAAGCATTTAAAAATATTTTCGAAACCAATATCCCACCATGTTCCTTGGGCTTAATGCACATGACTTGTACATTAGCTTTCCCAATGATGGGAAAACACATAACTATGTGTTTTGATGAACTTAAAACTCAAGGAAATGCACTAAATCAGCATGTTGAGTTTTGTTCATCATCCTAACATCTCACTTGTATCTATTGTGCACAAAACACATACAAGTCATCCTATAGGTCTTTGTGAGATGAAAAAGTTTGGTTTTGCCCTAATGTAGGGATCATGCATATCTATTTAGGTATTTTATGGATATTGAACATCCACCTAGGATGTCACTTGTTGATACACTTGTACCACTTGTTACAAAGACCACTTGTTGATACAAGTTAATAAATGCCATTTGTCCTTAATTTTAAGGAATTAAAAATAATGCATGATATGTTATGGCATACATCAAAATAAAATAGTTTTCAAAAGAAAGATTCCTATAACTACATGATGTATGAATGCATGACATGGTATTTTTGTATTTTCATAGTAAGTCATAAATGCAGGAAACAAATAAATAAGTATGATGTCATGGCATATCATAGGCAAACAATCATGGCAAGGTTTAGCATAAATAAAATACCTACATTACCTATCTAAGTGTCCTTAAACCTTAGCTAAATTAAAGATTTAACCTAGATTGCCCTCTAAACGCTCCAAGAAGATCCCAAATTGGCATTTCTAGTTCTCTTGATTTACTTATGCCAATTGAAATTAATCTTATTCCTCAAATGTTGGCATATTTCGTTCTTTCACAAGAGTAACACTGAGAAAATACCAAAATCCCAACTTGGTATTTCTTAGATTTTCCCAAATTGTGCCATTTTAAAATAAAATCAATACTTCTCAAATTTAGCACATTTTACTCTTCCAAAGAGTAAATGATAAATCCTTTTCATTTTCAAAGGTTAATAATAACTTTGAAAATGCTCCTTGAGTGTCAATTTCTTCAAAGTTGGGTTAACTACCCTTCTTCTTAGAGTTGACACTCTCTAACCCATCTATGGAGTAGAGAAAATGCTCATAGGAACCCAAAATCTATTGGTGTTCCGTGGATGCTCTAGGTATTCACTAGGGACAACTTCCCTAGATACCTTGCTAGTGACCTTGTTTGGCTTCTTAGAAGTCTTGGTCACATTTTCTAGGTCAACCCTAGGGATTTCTTCGCTTATGACCTTTTTAGTGACTTTGTTAGACTTCTTAGAAGTCTTAGTTACTTTAATTGCAAAAATACTCCTAGGGATAACTTCCCTTGTACTTTTGACTTGACCCTTAGACCTAGGGTTGGTTCCATAGCTATATGGAACCCTATGGTAAGAGATTTCATCTTTCTTAGCCTTAGATTTGTATCCCAAACCTCTATGGCCATTGGATGCCCCTTGTTGTACTCCTAGACCTAGATTTTGCTCATTTTGTCCTTTAAGGATATTTTCCATCCTTTTAGGGTCTTTTCTAGTTTGTCAAGTCTTGACCTCAAGACTTGATTTTCCATCACTAAGTTCTTAGTTTTTGGTTTTCCATTAAGTCCATGAGCATTTTTGTTTCTAGGCTTGTGGCTAAAATCCTTAGTATTCTTGCCTAGATTTTTATCTACATTCTTCGCCCTAGGTGTAGTGGTTTTAAGCATGTAGAGCCATATGATTTTCATTAATGTCTCCATGCTTCTTATTCTTATGGTAAATAGCATTAAAATGATATAAATTAGAACTAGCATGTTTTTTTACCATGATTTAAAGGAGTAGGCTCAATAAATGTTATCTTCCTTTTTACCTTGGAGGCTCCCCCTTGAGTTGAGCTTCCTCCTTGAGCCTTGACCGCTTTCTTCCCTTTGGAACATTGACTTCGATAATGTCCCTTTTGATTGCAAGAGAAACACACAATGTGCTCCTTGCTCTTCTTTGTTCCGGGAGCGGTCTCCTTGCCCTTTTGTGCCACTTGGCCCTTCTTCTTGGCCAATTTAGGGCATTTGCTCTTGTAATGCCCATGTTCCCTACATTCAAAGCATATGATATGATTTTTATTATTAATTGAACTATTTATACCTTCTTGTGTAGGGATGACATTTTCTCCTTTGGATCCGGAGGTAGAGGCTTCCTCTTGATCCGCAAACGATTTTCCTCCCATTGATTTAGCTTGACTTGTGGAGGTGGAAGCTTCTTCCTCCACTTCTTCTCTTGACCCGGATGTCGAAGCTTCTCCTTCTTCTTGATCCGGTGTCACCAAGGATTGCTCCCCCTCAATCCTAGAGGTGGAGGCTTCTTCATCTACATCTTGTATATGGAACAAGGAGTATGATCCCTCCTTGCCCTTTTCAATGCATTCCTTTGAAGATGAAGTTTCTTGGACTTCCTCTTCTTCGGAAATTGAGCATCTCTCAACTTCGGAGTCTTCTTCCTCTTGGTCTTGATCCAATGAGTCACCCTCTTTGGATTCTTCTTGATCTTGTACAGTGGAGGGGATCTCATGAATCTTTTCCAATTTGCTCCATAGCTCTTTGGCATCTTCAGATTCTCCTATTTTCTCCAAGATGTTGCTCGGCAATAAATTGACCAAAAGCTTGGTCACTTTGTCATTGGCCTCACATCTTTGGATTTGGTCTTGGCTCCACTTGCTCCTCTTGAGTACTTTGCCTTTGGAATTTGTGGGAGCTTCAAAACCTTCCATGAGAGCAAACCATTGCTCTATCTCCACCATTAAGAAGTTTTCGATCCTTGATTTCCAAAGATCGAAGCTTGTAGATGTGTATGGTGGAGGCACCCTCGTGTCGAATCCGAGTCCATCTCGGAATTCCATTTGACGTTGAGCTTCTTGTGATGAAGTCTTCGACTTGTAGAATTGCTCCAACTTCTTCACCCTCTAGCTTTGCTTGTTTTGTTTGCCCCTTCCGACGATGACTCCGGTGAAGAGCAACCTGGCTCTGATACCACTAGTTGGGACCGAAATGTAGCTAGAGGGGGGGGGGGGGTGAATAGCTCGTCGCGTGCTCGTGGTCGGCGTTGCTTGTTTCTTCGACGATGTGCAGCGGAAATGAATAAGAAACGAACTCACACAACGCTAACAAGGATGGTTTACTTGGTATCCACCTCACAAGAGGTGACTAGTCCAAGGATCCACACCTACTCACGCACCCTCCACTATGAATAACACTCCTTTATGGTAACTACCAAAGGCAGAGAAGCCCTACAACACTCTCAATACAAGAAGAAGAAAGGGAAATACAAGATAAGTAAAAGCTTACAAGATGTACAATAAAAACCATAACCCTAACTTCTTCTTCTTACTTTTGATCTGTCTCTTGACTTAGAAGAGCCTCCAAGAATCTTCAAGAACTGGCGATCTGGAGATTGGAGAGAGCTGTGGAGGTGCTGGAGAGTATCGGGAGTGAACAGGAGAAGCGATGCCGAAGGAAACGAACACCTGCGGCTTAAATCGATGCTAACGGTCGAATCCTGATCGATTGGATTACTCCCAATCGATCGGGGAGGATTTGGATCGATCCACGGATCTATCCAGAGCGCCTCTATGCTCTAGGAATTTGCCTGGATCGATCGGCTGATCGATCCAGGATTTATCGCGACAAAACACACCTTCCCGATCGATCCACTGATCGATTGGGACGAAGGCTTTTCGCGGGGACACCCCAATCGATCGACCGATCGATTGGGCTCCAGCTAATCGATCGGTTGATCGATCCAGCTGCTGGTTTTTGCCCAAAACCAAGTCCCAAAGCCCCCAAACCAACATCCGATCAATCCATGACCTGTTGGTTCATCATGCCTAGCATCCGGTCACCCTTGACCTGCTAGGACTCCCTCACCAAGTGTCCGGTCAATCCCTTTGACCCACTTGGACTTTTCCTCATCATGCCAAGTATCCGGTCAATCCCTTTGACCTACTTGGACTTTCACCAGATGTCTGGTCAGTCTTGATCCATCTGGATTTTCCCCGTGCCTGGTTTTACTTACCAGGACTTCCAACTGCCTAGCTTCACTCACTAGGACTTTCACCTAGCTTCACTCACTAGGATTTTCCTCTGCCTGGCTTCACTCACCAGGACTTTTACCTAGCTTCACTCACTAGGATTTTCTCACTGCCTAGCTTCACTCACTAGGTCTTTCACCTGGCTTCACTCTCCAGGATTTTCCTTCTGTCTGGCTTCACTCACCAGGACTTTCATTCTGCCTAGCTTCACTTACTAGGACTTCTCTTCTGACTGGCTTCACTCACCAGGTCTTTCACCTAGCTTCACTCACTAGGATTTCCTTTCTTCCTAGCTTCACTCACTAGGTCTTTCACCTGGCTTCACTCACCAGGATTTCCTTACTGCCTAACATCCCAGTTAGGACTCCCCCAGTCAAGTATCCGGTCAACCTTGACCTACTTGACTCTTCTTCAACCAACCTGATCAGAAGGGAATTGCACCAAACAATCTCCCCAATTGTACAACTACATTGTCAAATATCGAAACTCAAACCAAGACTCAAGCTTGGTTAACCAGGTCAGCCTTGACCTGAGGGATATTGCACAAACAGAATTTTCAAATTTGTCTCAGATTTTGCAATGAATTTATAGATTCGTTGCAGAATCTACGACGAATTTTAAAATTCGCCAAAGATTTGTGATAAAGTTTACCCAAAAATACTACTAGATTCTGCAATAAATTTTAAGATTCATCACAGATTTTTGCAATGAATTTCTAGATTCGTTGCAAAAATCAACGACAAATCCGATAATTTGTCGCAGATTCTGCAATGAATCTGGATATTCGTTGCAGAATTTGCAATGAATTATCAGATTCGTCGTGATTCTGCTATGAATCTGGTAAGTTTCACAGAATGTGCAATAAATTTTTATATTCGTCGCAGATTCTGCGACAAATTTCACGACGAATCTAAAAATTCATTACAAAAATCAAAATTTGTTGCAGAGATTTGAGTGCCTAATTTTTTTTGTTATCTTCCAACTAACTTTGCGAGGAAAATATGATTCGTAATAAATTTTGCAACGAATCCTTATTTTCGATGCAAAAATTAGCAATGAATATAAAAATTCGTTGCAAAATCTACGCCAAAAAAAAAAATCATCACAGATCTATGTTTCTAAATTTTATGATATTTGGAATGAATTTTGTAAAATTTGTAAAAATTTATCACAGATCTATTCTCATCGCAAAATTTGTAAAAAAAAAATTCATATTTAGTAAATATTGGGGGATGAGTTTTCTGCAATGAAAAATTTTCGTCGCCAATTTCTTTGCAAATTATTTTTGCAATGATTTTTTTTAATTCGTTGTCAAATTTGTCGAAAAAATATTTTTTTTTGGTACATAATCTTAAGACGGATTATGAGGAACGCCAGAAATGAGTGTAATAACTTTGGTTACAATCATGACTAATTATCTTCCCTCGTATATTGAATTACAAGGTGGTCAAAGCCCCGGGAGTTCGTCCGATCGAGCGACCCACCTCCCCAATCGGACCGGAGAGTACCTGACCCGACACTACGATAGCTCACACAAATACCGAGCTTTCGACGCTCAAAAGGTTCAGGCATAGAGTGATGAAGGCCGAGCGACCATCTCACTCGGCCGAACAGTCAACACAGCCCCGACCAAACAGGCATGGCTCCCTCGCCTTGACAAGACGGAGCCGAGATAGCGGACCATCGGTCGAGCGGACATCAAGCTCAGCCCAGCCATGCACGATAGCAGCCAAACAACAAACTGGCTGAGCGACTCTCCCGCTCGGCCCAGTAACAGACAAAAGGAGCAGCTTGTGATATCCTTCTAGGAACTCGCGCCACCGACAGACAGCATGGCTGGCGGCATGGTCAGGTAGAGGATCGTACGGTAGAAGCTTCCGCTGTTTTGTCAGAGATATGCTTAGGCTGTTAAGGCATGGTATCAAAGACGCTTTACTGCCACGTCCTTTCATGGTAAGCTTTGAGAGGCGTGCACGCCTCGACAAGCATGCACACGTGCTCCCAGGGGCTCTATATAAGGAGCCCCAAACTTCATCCGAGGTATGCTCATTCTATTGTAGCTACAGTTACGCTGCTGCTCTTTTCTCTTCTCTACTTCATTCTCTTGTCGCCAGGGCCATCGTCGGGGAACCCCTCCCTGGCTCGGTACTAACGAATTGTGGTTGTAGGCTTAGCTCATTGGAGGTCCACGTCATCTTCAGCTTACATCCAGTCAACGTGAGTGTCATCTCCCCAACGTCCGTCGACTCGACTCTTGGACATGATCAAATTTGGCGTCGTCTGTGGGAACGCACCTAAATCCGAGCCGAGAAGATGGAAGAAGCTGGACGTCTCCACGCAGTGATGCTCACTCAAGAGGAGCTCGACATGCTCATTCAAGTACGAGTGGCAAAATTAGTTGAGCAGCAGCAGCAGCAAAAGCCGCTAGCCGATCGGTAGGTGCAACAAGCGACATCAGCCTCGAGAGGTCGAGTGGCGCAGGAAGACTGGCCGGAATAGCTATCCATCTAGGGACAGAATAAAGGGCCGACCGACACACAAGGAGAGGTGTCGCCCGCCCCGATACCATTCCACCGGGCTTTGTTCCAGACGCCCTCGGAGATCGCACAAGCAAACCAAGAGCGAGGTTCTTTGTCAAATGAAGCGCTCGTTCAGGATGCGAGGAAAGGCAAAGCGACGAAAGCTGATTTGTCTCCTGAGCGGATCAACCGACAATTCTCCGAGACAATTCTGCGAGATCCATTGTCGAGACACTGCACTCCCTTGGCAATCGGAGAGTATAGCGGGTCAACTGACCCGGACGACCATCTCTGTAAGTTCGATAATGCTGTTACTCTCCATCAGTATACTGACGGAGTCAAGTGCTGAGTCTTCCTCACTACATTGTTCGGCTCGGCACAATGTTGGTTTCGGAGGTTGCCGGATGGATCAATTTGAAGTTTCAAGGACTTCCGAATGGCTTTACTTCATCACTTCGCGAGCAGCAAACGCTATTAGAAAACAAGCGTCAGCCTGTTGTCCATGAAGCAAGGCCAGAGGGAGATCCTCAGAGCTTATATCCAACGCTTCAACTAGGTCGCGATGGATATTCCCTCGGTCTCTTCCGAGACCATGATGAATGTGTTCATGCAAGAGCTTGTGGACGGGGACTTCTTCTGGTCGCTTGTCAGGAAGCCGCCTCGCGACTACGACCACATGTTGAAGAAGGCCAATGAATACATAAATATGGAAGAAGCCCAGGCGGCCAGAAGGAAGGAAGCGCCATCTGAACCATCGGCGTCGAGCGAACAGAGGTCGTCGATCAGCCATCAACCGCCGAGAGGGCCGCGAGCCGAAGGAACACAACCACACCAGGAACCAAGGCCGCACGCCATTCAGCATGTGGCCTCCGAGTGACCAAATCTAAAGGGAAAGGTATGGACTCCTATGTTCTGCTCCTTCCATCAATCAACCACCGACAACACCCGTGATTGTCGAGGGTTTGCCTCGGTCATACAACCAATGCCAAGGAGCTACCGATGTCAATCGCCTTCACCCGACCGACGACATGGACATCAGAGAGCCGAACAATGTGAAGAGGCCTGGGAATCAGTGCAGCAACATCGCAGGAGAAGCACTGATCCTGCACGAGCCTCGCATGAGCGGAGCCGACTGACCAATCGAGAGGAGGAGAATAGGAGCAACGCCGCGCGTAGCGAGATCAACATCATCGCCGGTGGACCGACCAGTGGAGACTCCAACCGAGCTCTGAAGTCATACGCCCGACGGCTGGAGATCCACACCATAGGTTGCAACAAGGAGAAGGCGAGTGGGCCCGAGATTAGCTTCAGCCCTAGCGATCTCGAAGGAGTCAAAATACCGCACGACGACGCCCTTATTATCCGAGCGGTAATTGCAAACTATACCATTCACTGTGTATTCATTGATACTGGCAGCTCGGTCAACATCATCTTTAAAGGAGCATTTGACCAACTCGAAATTGATCGAGGCGAGCTGCTGCCGATGACAACCCCACTATATGGGTTTACTGGTAATGAAGTCCAACGGATCAGCCAAATCAAGTTGGCCATATCACTTACGGAGGAACCCCTCAAAAGGACGAGGACCACGAACTTCATCGTGGTAAACACCCCCTTCTCCTACAACGTCATTCTGGGTCGACTGGCCCTCAATGAATTCTGAGCGATCGTCTCAACCTTCTGCCAGAAGATCAAGTTCCCGATGGAAGATCGAGTAGGAGAGGTCAGGGGAGATTAGTTGGCCGCTAGGCGATGCCCGACTAGAGGTTAGCGCTATAATTGAAAAACCTCCTAGTCTAGTTTATGAGGGAAAGGAGGAAGTGCAGATACATCCGGGCTGAGCGGAGGTGACAACCTTTATAGCGGCTAACCTGGAAGCCGAGCAGAAGGTCGAACTGATCAAATGCCTGGAGCAGAACCATGACATATTTGCATGGTCCATGCATGAGCTGCCTTACATTTCCCTGAGCGTCGTGCAACATGAGCTCCATGTTCGACCAGACTCTAGGCCAGTGAAGCAAAAGAAAAGGGATTTCAGCGCCGAACAGAATTTGATCATCAGGGCGGAAGTCGAGAAGCTTTTAGAAGCCTATCACATACGGGAGGTTTAATTCCTGAGCTGGCTCGCGAATGTATTACTGGTTTCCAAGCCAGGCAACAAGTGGTGAGTCTATATTGACTTCCGAGACCTCAACAAAGCCTGCCCAAAGGACTTCTATCCGTTGCCCCGGATTGATCAAATGGTAGACTCCACGACTGGGTGCGAGCTTATATGCATGCTGGATGCATATAAGGGGTATCATAAAGTACCGCTCGCCAAGGAGGACCAGGAGAAGGTTAGTTTTATTACCACCAATGGAACATACTGTTATAATGTGATGTCGTTCGGCTTGAAGAACACAGGAGCTACCTACCAGAGGCTGATAAACAAAGTGTTCCAGCGGCAGATCGACTTCAACATGGAGGTATATGTTGACGACGTACTGGTCAAGTCCCTCTGAGCGGTTGATCTCTGTGCAAACATCAAGGAGACTTGCCAGACCCTCCGGGTGTATGGAATTAAGTTAAATCCTCAGAAGTGCCTGTTCGGTGCGAAAAGTGGGTGTTTCTTGGGATATATCGTCACTGAGTGAGGCATTGAGGTAAATCCCAGCAAGGTAAAAGCGCTCCAAGATATGCCACCACCGAGAAACTTGAAGGAAGCTCAGCGCCTCACCGGTCGGATAACAGCATTATCTCGGTTCATCTCCAAGTCATTCGACCGAAGCCTATCCTTCTTCAAGATATTGTGCCGAGCCACCAAGTTCCAGTGGGATGAGGAGTGCGATCAGACCTTCGAGGAACTCAAGGTGTATCTGAACTCGCTACCTGTACTAGCTAAGCCAACGGGCGATGAGCCGCTCCGAATCTATCTGTCCACGATCGAGCATGCTGTCGGCTCGGCAGAATGGGGAAGAATAATCAGTGTATTTTCTAAGTCACATATTAAAGGACGCTGAATCCCGCTACACTGGTCTTGAGAAGCTTGCTTTTGCTTTACTACTTGCCACTCGGAGGCTTCACCCGTACTTTCTCGCGCGTACAATCGTTGTCATGACCAATAGTCCTCTAGAGAGGGTTCTTCTCAATCCTGAGGCATCTGGACGACTGATCAAGTGGACAATGGAGCTCAGTAAGTTTGACATCCAGTACCAGCCCCGAACGGCCATCAAAGCGCAGTCCTTGGCGGATTTCGTCACTGAGGTGCAAAATCCTGAACCCGAGGCTGCTTGGAAGATATATGTGGATGGGTCGTCCACTCGACAGGGGAATGGGATCGGCATACTGCTTATCTCCCCGCAAGAAGAGCCGATGCAGTTGTCCGTTCAGTTAGAATACCGGGCCACTAATAACAAAGCTGAATATAATGTGCTTATAGCCGGCCTACAAGCCGCTCAACATGTCGGCACCAGCAAGGTTCTAATCCATTCTGATTCTCAATTAGCCACTCAGCAGCTGACTAGAGCATTTGGGATCAGAAACATGTGGCTCAAGCTATACGCCGAGGCCTTCGAAAAGCCGAAGGCTAACTTTCAAGAGGTAATCATCCAAAAGATCCCCCGAACGGAGAACCAAGCGGTGGACGAGCTGGTCAACTGGCAAGCTCACTCTCTCGAACTGTCATTGCACAGCCAATCGAGCAAGTATCTTTGGTGGCACACATCGATCAAATGGAGGGATTCACCTTCCCTATCAATTGGAGGACAGTGATAATAGAGTTTTTACAATTGGGAGCCACACCGTCCGATCGGGAAGAAGCCCGCTTATTGAGAAGAAGAGCTAGTCGTTTCACCCTGATCGGAGATCAGCTCTACAAGAAGGTTGTCTCTCGGCCTCTGCTTAAGTGCGTCGGCTCGGAGGACATCGACTACATTTTACGAGAAGGATACCAAGGCTCCTGTGGAGGACATCTAGGCGGCTAGTCGCTAGTGAGGAAGATTCTATTGGCTGGATATTTTTGGCCTACATTACAAGAAGATGCCGCTCAGATAGTGACCACTTGCCTGTCCTGCCAGAGGTACCATAACCTTTCGCACCGACCCACTGAAGAAATGAAGGCTTCCACAGTATCATGCTCGTTCGACCAATGAGGTATGGACATCGTGGGGCTCTTCCCCATGGCAACAGGTCAACGAAAGTTGTTGATTGTCGTAGTAGATTAGTTCTCCAAGTGGGTCGAGACTGAGCCGCTGGTGAGAATAACCGAGCATATGGTCCACAAGTTTATATGGTAGCACATCATCTGTCGGTTCAGGATTCCACGTCAACTCGTCTCAGACAATGGTAGATAGTTCCCCGGGTAAAAACTCAAAGAATGGTGCGAGGGGTATGACATTCAACAGGCCTTCACCTCCATAGCATACCCTCAAAGCAACGGACAGGCTGAGGTCACCAATCGGGAGATCTTGTGAATCTTGCAGGTTCGGCTCGACCACATCGGAGGAATCTGGTTGGACGAGCTCCCCGGCGTGCTATGGACAATTCACACAACCCCTACGGAAGGCACGGGGGTAACCCCATTCCACTTGGTGTATGGAGGCGAAGCGGTCATCCCCGTCTAGATCAGAGTTGAGTCCAACCTGATACAGAACTACAGCGAGAACAACGCCGAGTGGAGGCTATTGGAGCTGAACCTGGTGGATGAGGCGCACGATAAGGCCGTCGTTCGGCTGATGGCCTACAGGCAAAGAATGCGACAAAACTATAATCGGAGGGTGATTCCGAGGTCGTTCCAGGTCGGGGACCTCGTATGGAAAAAGGTGAAGCCGGTCGGTGATGTCTCCAAGTTAGAAGCCCCATGGGTCGGACCCTTCAGAGTCGTCGAGAAGCTCCGCTCAGGTGCCTACTATTTGGAAGATGAAGACGGGCGGCGATTGGAGCTGCCATGGAGCGCGAACCACCTTCAGCCTTACCGAGCCAGGTGAAAGGTGCACAGTGTAATTATTAATATAGATCTGTATCCGCCATGTTCCTTGAATGCAGGAAAGAATTTTCCAACTTTGCACCGAATGGCAAAGCATCAAATGGTCGAGTGACGACGTTAAACCCAGGTCTCCACCGACGGTTAAGCGGCAACCTTAAACGCCTGACTTTATCAAATCGTCGAGCAGCGACCTTAAACCCCTACATCAGAAGACCGTCGAGCGGCGACGTTAAACCCAGGTCTCCACCGGCGGTCAAGCGACAACCTTAAAGCCCTGCCTAAGAAGATCGTCGAGCGGCGACGTTAAACCCAGGTCTCTATCGGTGGTCGAGCGGCGACATTAAACCCCTACCTCAGAAGACCATCGAGTGGCGATGTTAAACCCAGGTCTCCATCGGCAGTCGAGCGGTGACCTTAAACCCCTGCCTCAAAAGACCGTCGAGTGGCGATGTTAAACCTAGGTCTCCATCGGCGGTTGAGCAGCGACCTTAAACCCCTGCCTCAGAAGACTGTCAAGCGGTGACGTTAAACCCAGGTCTCCATCAGCGGTTGAGCAACGACCTTAAACCCCTGCCTCAGAAGATCGCTCGTGATGTTAAACCCAAGTCTCCATCGGCGGTCGAGCGGTGACCTTAAACCCCTGCCTCAGAAGACCGTCGAGCGGCGACGTTAAACCCAGGTCTCCATCGGCGGTCGAGCGGCGACCTTAAACCCCTGCCTCAGAAGACCGTCAAACGGCGATGTTAAGCCCAGGTCTCCACTGATGGCCAAGCAACGACCTTAAAACCCGGAGGAAGGACCTTAATGAACTCGTTTAAGGTTGAAAGACAGCCTGAGCCCTCGGGTGTGGTACCCGTTCGGGCTAACCAATGACTAATTCCAGTCAAAAGGATCATACTTAAATGAAGGAAAAATGCTGAAACAAGCATTACATTGAGAATAAAACCCCGTCGAGCGATGGGCGTACATACACAACCTCAAAATCCTTTCTTACAGGACTCCTCACTCAATGCTTTCAAAAGCTTCGTCAGGAATGGAGTTGAGGACCTGGATGCGGTCAACGACACTATCGGTCAGGGCTTCAGGAAGGTGGTCATTTGCCTTCAGATGGCTGAGTGTCGTCTTGATGGTCAGCTCAAATGATCGGACGATCCGATTGGCTGCCTTATCAAGGAACTTGTTTGACTGGAGATACGCCTGCTTCATGGTCTCAAAGCGGCTCGGCTCGTCCGCCTGGTAAGTTACCAAAGCAGAGCGGGCAGTCTCCAAAGCTTCTTCAAGGGTCTTCAGTTGACCTTGAAGAGAATCCACTTCGGCCGAGCGTCCGTCTCGCTCGGCGCTCAGTAAGCCCTCAGTCTCTTTAAGTTTTTGGCCAAGGGCCCAAGCCTCCAGGTTCTTCAACTTGAGGTCTGAAATGGCGCGGTTCTTCCTGGTGGTGGCCAACTCTATCTTCTGGTCATAGGACTTGACCTGCGTCTCGAGTCGGCCCAGCATAATCGCCTGATCGGTGGACTTCTTCCGCTCGGTGTCCAACAACTTGTTGGCCTTGATCAGGTCAGCCTACAGGCTGGCGATCTACGGTCCGAAGGAAGAGGAAGTACCTCCAGAGATCTTGAGCTTCTTCAGCTCGTCCTCCACTTGAGCCAACCGCTAGCACATGGCAATGTTCTCCACCCAGTACTGCAAGCAAGCATTAGTGTCGATCAGAGGTAACTTATGAATTGAAAGTTGAGAATACTAACCCCAGTGAACATTTCCAGATGACTGTCGGCGACCTCCATGGGGCTTCACCACCGCTCGTGCCCTCACATCCTCCCAAATATGAGCGAGTCGACCGCAAATATAGACCTGATGTTGGGGAGAGCTGGGCTGGTCGCTCGACGCAAGAAGGTCCTCCGTCGGTAGGCGAAGTGTCGCGGTGATGGATCATCGCCCGCTCGGCGCCGATTGAGAAGAGGTCGCCGAGCCGGAAGCTTGGGCAGGAGGGACTGGACGAATAGCGGACTGTGTTATCCTCTGCCTAGTTAGAGGCAAGGAAGTGATCTCCTGAACGGCGAGCGGCTCTGGTGGCAGCTCGGCCAAGGACGAAGTCCGATCGGAGGAAGTCGCCTCCACTGTCATGGGGGCAATCGGGGAAGAGGTGCCTGCTCGCTCGGACGCCCGCACGACGAAGGCGGTGGAGTGGGATGGCGTGTCCGTTCGGAGTCTCTTATGCTGAGTAAGCGGTACCTCATCGCCCGAAGACCCCGAACCCTCAATATGGACGGTGGGTGGCACTTCTGAGACTGGGCGCAGGTCAGCCGCCCCTTCTACACCGGGTGTTCGTTCGGAGGTTCCCTCGCCCACAGTTGGGGTCTCCCCAAGTGTACCTTCCTGTGAGCCGACTGGGGTCAAGCTGAGCCGTTCCATCTCCTTTGCTGCAGCTACTTCGATCTCAGCTTGCTTGACCTTCATTATGCCGATTGCCTGAGCGCGCATCATGATGTCGGCTGCAAAAGAAGAAAAGAATCAGTTACACTCAAGGAAAGAAGGTTGAGAAATTTCATACCTAGGCTGCTCGGGAGCTTTGTTCGAATCGGACTCAGCCCGAACACGTACATCACACCTTCCGGCAACAGCTTATGGATGTCGAACTTCAGGACAACCAGCATATTAGCAGCATGGAGGTAGTCCGGCTGGGTCTTGTACTTCTTCAAATCTGGTTGAGGGGGAAGTCCGACCTGCCATTTGGTCCGGAAGCTTGGCCACTCAGGGAGTCTCAGAAAGAAGAAGTACTCATTCCAGTGTTTGTTGGAAGTGGACATTTTGTCAAAAAAGACCAGACCGATCCTAGATTGGAAAAGGTAAGTGCCCATCTCAGACTATTTGGGATAATAGAAGTAGTGGAAGACCTGAGGGGTCAGTGGAATGTTGTGCACTCAGAACAACACTACCACGCCGCACAGCAGGCGGAAGGAGTTAGGAACAAGATGGGCGAGCGGGACACGGAAGTAATTACAAACCTCGGTTATGAAAGGATGGACAGAAAATCGAAGACCGTCCACGAATTGGTCTCGGAAGAAACAGACAGTGTCGTTCGTGTTAGAGTGTATACTAAAAGCCTAGCTTTTGGTATAAACATTTATCTAGAAATAAGAATCACATTGGTCAAATGTCTACATTTGTGATAAATGTAGTTGTTCAATTAATTTATATTGTAGATAACATGGTGTGTGGTGTCACACACAGAGGATCATGTTATCAGTACCTTATAAATTATAAACAGTAGCTCACGACCAAAATGGAAAGGAACAAACCATTAGAAGGTCGTAGTGTAATTAGGTATCAGTTTATCTTGACTGTATAATTACACTAGTACACTTAGAGGGTATTGAGAAGGACCATTTGAGGTCGTTTCTTTTATACTGATTTTATAAAGAAACAAAGACCTCGGTTATTATGGAAGTGTGTGCTCTTAATCCTGATATAATAACAAGCACATATATTTGATATTTATTTCTTTAATTTATCAATGGGTGAGATTTAGTTCGATGAATCAATAAGCCCGATAAGTTAGGAAATGGTATCACTTATAGTGTGTGTTGTTGATTATAGAAGGAAACTGTGTCCTAGAGATACTAGGTTGAGAATGTCCCCAAGAGGAGCTCATAAGGATTGTCATGTTAAACCCTGCAGGTGGACTTAGTCCGACATGACGATGAAGTTGAGTGGTACTACTCTTGGAACTAGATATTAATTAAGTGAGTTGTCAGTAACTTACTTAATTAGTGGGCATTTGTTATCTTAAACACAGGGAGACTAACACACTCATAATAAGAAGGAGCCCAAAAATGTAATTTGGGATTGGTGTGGTAGTTCAATAATAATTCTCTAGTGGAATGAATTATTATTGATAAAATTAAGTTGTGTGTTCGGGGCGAACACGGGATGCTTAATTTTATCGGGAGACCAAAACCAATTCCTCCTCTCGGTCCCTATCGTAGCCTCTTAATTATAGAGTACTATACCCACCTATACCCACCTTCTTACCCATCCTATAGGGGGCCGGCCAAGCTAGCTTGGAGACCAAGCTAGGGCCGGCCATGTTTTGGTTCATGGGTGAATTCATGTGAACTCAAGCTTAGGTGGCCGGCCCTATTAAAATAAAAAGGAATTTTATTTTTTAAAATTTTCTTATGTGGATAACATGATTTAAAAGAGAGTTTAAAAATTTAAATCTTTCCTTTTATAAGATTCTACAAAAGATTAAGAGAAGAGTTAAATTTCTTTCCTTATTTGTAGATTAAAAGGTTGATTTTAATTTTGGTAAAAACTTTCCTTTTAATCATGTTCATGATTTAAAAAGAGAGTTTAAAAATTAAATATCTCTTTTATAAAGCTTCTACAAGGATTAAGAAAAGATTAGATATCTTTCCTTATTTGTAGATTGGAAGAGATTTTAATTTTTTAAAGATAACTTTCTTTTTATCCACATGTTTAAAAGAAATATTTTAATTTATAAAATTTCCTTTTTATTGACCATCATAAAGGGAAAATTATTAGAGAAATTTTTTATAAAATTTCCGGAAATAAATTAGGAAAGTTTTAATTCTTGATTGAATTAAATTTCCTTTGCTTGGTTTAAAGTGGCCCATTACATTGATGAGAAAAAAATTATTTTTAATTAAATAAATTTTCCTTTTCAATGGCAAAAGAATTAAGGAAATTTTTATTTAAATTTCCTTATTTGCCAAGGCCAAGGATTATAAAAGAGAGGGTAGAGGTGCCTTCATGGGATACAACTCTATTATTTTTCCTCTCTCTTTTTCTTCCTTGGTGTGGCCGGCCATCCTCTCCTCCTTTCTTCTCTTTGATGGCCGAACCTTATCCTTCTTGTGGAGACTCATATGGTGGCCGGATCAAGTTTAGAGAAGAAGAAGAAGAAGGAGAGAAAGAAAGCTTTGTTTCTAGCATCCCTTGGAGCATGGTGGTGGTGGCCGAACCTCTTCATCCTAGAAGAAGTTTTGATGGCCGAAACTTGCAAGGAAGAAGAAGGTGCTTGGTGGTTCTCATCTCGGAAGATCGTTGCCAACACAACGTCCGAGGTTAGAAGAGGAATACGGTAGAAGATCAAGAGGTTTTTCTAAAAGGTATAACTAGTAATTTTTCTTTCCGCATCATACTAGTTATTTTTGGAAATAATACTAAATACAAGAGGCATATTATTCTAGAGTTTCGAATTTGTTTTTGATATAGTGTTCTTTTGTTTTTCTTTTCCTTGTGATTTGATTGTTCTTTTCGGTTAACCTAAAGTTATTTTAGGAAATTAAATATTAGCTTTCTATAAAAGGTTTTGTCTAGTCGGTGGTGGTTGCTCCCATATCCAAGAAGGCCATGTGCCTCGCCACGTCAGTACTGGGAACCGATTATGAAAATTAATATTTAATGGAATTAATAACTTAAGGTGACTTGGGTCGAACGTGTTAAGTTCCGCAGGAGATCCAAGTCAAAACCTAAAAGAACAAATAGATTAAGTTTTGGATCAAACGTGTTAAGTTCCGCAGGTGATCCAAAATTTAATTTAAAAGAACACATGGTAGCTAGGAAAAGGTTCAGACCTTTGTACAAAATTTTTGTACAGTGGAACCTCTAGGCTTTCCGAGTAGCAACCAATAGTTCGGCGGGTCATCAGGCTAATCATAAGGAGAGGCCAGGACTATTTCATTGTCAGGAGGAAGGTCAAAGGCGTTTATGAGGCTCGTCGCGTCGTCTATGTCAAATCAGGTCTCCATGGTAGTATACCAGAGACCGGAAAAGAGGTCGGACGGCTGAGAAGAGCTCACCATTGTCGGACAATGAAAAAGTAGAAGGTTCGACGGGGAAGATGGCCGGAAAATACAGAAAACTGAAAGCTACAGAAGCGGAAAGGACAGAGAAAGATCAGACAAGAAGGAGAAATTTACGGGAGGGGTGAATGCAGTCACCGTTGAAGGAACCTAATGATCGACGGAGCACGGGTCGCTAGAGTGATTGTCGGCGACAAGCAAGGAAGAAACAGCAAAGTGAGCGAGGAGGAAGTGGCGGCTTTATAAAGAATGGCTCGGCCGACCGAAGCCGTCCGATCTAGGGCATGGGAATCGGAGCACACATCTAATCGCTGAATTTAAACCGCCAAACGTCACATCAGCAGCTATCACCTCGGACGTGTGGTGACTGTGGCGACGACACGTGGCACCCTCCCATAGGGTAGCATTTAATGAGCGCCATTATTAGGCGTGGGTGCGCGCTCGACCTTAATGAGAGTGATTTGCATGAATTTCGAGGAGATTCGAGTGATATCAGCATTGACCGCGCAGGTTGCGCCCATCCAAAGACGCCAAAGGAGAAATTCCTCGAGTACAAATCCTCAGGTTGTCGAGCGGCCTAGAGGGTCAGCTCTACGTAGCCCGATCGGGATCCAACCAGCACACTGGCGGATTGGCCAGCCGACAGTCAGTCGGACTTTCAGCCTCCTTCGACTAGACTTAAGGGGGAGGCACGTGATCCGGCAGCAAGAATGGGTTCCCGCCCCGAGGAGGGTCAATGACACGTGGAAGGTCAAAGTCAAGGTGGTCAAAGCCTCGGGAGTTCGTCCAATCTAGCGACCCACCTCCCTGATCGGACCGGCGAGTACCTGACCCGGCACTACGACAGCTTAGACAAATACCGAGCTTTCGACGCTCAGAAGGTTCAGGCATGGAGTGATGAAGGCCGAGCGGCCGTCCCGCTCGACTGAACAGTGGACACAACTCCGACCAAACAGGCATGGCTGCCTCGCCTCGACAAGACGGAGCCGAAACAGCGGACCATCGGCTGAGTGGACATCATGCTTGGCCCAGCCACGATAGCAGCCAGACATCAAACTGGCCGAGCGACTCTCCCACTTGGCCTGGTAACAGATAAAAGGAGCAGCTGGTGATATCTTTCTAGGAACTCACGCCACCGACAGACGGTATGGCTGGCGGCATGGTCAGGCAGAGGATCGTACGGTAGAAGCTTCCGCTATTTTGTCAGAGATATGCTCGGACTATTAAGGTATGGTGTCAGAGACGCTTTACTGCCACGCCCTTTCATGGTAAGCTTTGAGAGGCGTGCACACCTCGACAAGCGTGCACGCGCGCTCCCAGGGGCTCTATATAAGGAGCCCCAAACTTCATCGGAGGTATGCTCATTCTACTGTAGCTACAGTTACACTGTTGCTCTTTTCTCTTCTCTACTTCATTCGCTTGCCGCCGGTGACTGACTTGAGCGTCGGCGGGGTATCGCCGAGGAACCCCTCCCTGGCTCGGTACTAACGACTTGTGGTTGCAGGCTTAGCTTGTTATAGGTCCACGTCATCTTCAGCCTACATCCAGTCAACGTGAGCGCCATCTCCCCAGCATTGGTCGACTCGACTCTCGGACAGGATCAGAACTGTAAGAAGAACTCAATTTCGACATGCAGAGAAGTCAGTCCATGTCCTGATCTCAACCGGATCAAAGTTAATTGGTGGATCCAAAGCCAGCTCCATGGGCTGGCATAGTTGGTACTTACATATGATGTTGCTGCAATAGGTGATGGGATCGATTCTCAACATCTATGAAATGCATTGTGGGTCACCTGACGCATATGCAAAGGGTCATTGTGCTAGGCAAAATACCTATGATTTATTTCCCATCCAGATCACATGGAACAGTCCTGAAGAAACTTTTAGGGTGAGAGTTATTACCTTTTACTACAATTGATGGATCCGAAGACACTCATCATCTAGTCCATTAAATTTCATTAAAAGGAACCCCTTTTCTTAAATGGTTTGATTGTTCTTTGATAAGTTATAACTCTGGTGCAGCTAAATCAAGAAAGCTCATAACATGTATGTTCAACTAACTTTGTTCTAGTAAAGTTTTTGATGTTTGAATGGAAGATTAAGTAGAAGAAATCAAAATTGTGAGGCTACATCACATATATAACTTTCTGTATCCTAGTGAAGTATTGGAAATTTGAGAACAGATCGACATAGTTTCATATATGTGTATGACAAAAGGGAGAAAAAAAGCCAACTAATGATGTTCATTAATGGTCGAATGCACAGGATTGCGAGTTGTTGTTGTTGTTTTGATTAGCTTATGTTATGTTAGAGATGAGGGTGAGTTGGGTGGTGGCCAAATCAAGGAAACAACTTAGAGCATAGGAGGACAACTTGTTTTTTAGCTAATGCCTTTAAAAATTAATAATTAACTTGACTAGATGACATTCGTGTGTTGGTGCAATCCATCTCAGTCAAGGTTGATCAGATTGATCAAGTTTAGTTGACCAAGCTCAAGTTGAATTTTGATATTTTGATCAATATATTAGTTGGTGGAGTGAAACATCAAATAGGTACCAAATACTTTACTTAACAATTAATCAATATATTTATTGAATGGAGCAAAGAATCAAGTCGGTGAAAGTTTATCAAATACTTCATAGTGGAGAAGTCCAACTAGGTCACAGATGATCAGACATTTAACAATTTGAAATCCAATAGAAAATCGACAAGGGCGAAATTCAAGTGGATCGAGATTGATCAGACAGTTAGCAATGAGAGAAGTTTTAACAAGTCATGGACGATTAGATGTTAGACACAAAAAAGTGAAATTTTGGCAAATCAAGATTGGTCGGATGTTAGACACGAGATGGTAAGTTATGGTAAGTTAAGGTTGCTCAGATGCTAAGTAACGATAAAATCCCAACAAGTCAAGGTTGACTAGATGTTATGCAACGGAAAGTCTCTGTTGGTCCGCTTAGGCTGATAAGAAGGGGATGAATTTCATGAAAAAAATTAAATCATTTCTCAATCTTTGGACTTGATTAGTTAAGCACAATTTAAAATAAACAACAACATAAAAATAAAAGAGACTATAATTTTTACTTGGTTATAACTTACGTGGTTGTTAATCCAAGATGTTGAAATAACTCCACTAGAAATCTCCTTTGTTAAAGGCGGAGAAGTCTCTTACACTCTTTGAAAGTTCAGAAAATGACTAGGAATGAGTTACAGAAGTTGTTCAGTTGTTGTTGAATTCCTAGCTCCAGGGTCTTTTTATTGCCTCTTGAAAAACCTATCTATTACTCGGAGGTGTCTCCAATGAGGTCTAAGGTGCCTCTAGCAAGATAAGTTTTAACCATTAAAGATAAAACTTTATCTTCAGCAAATGTCTATTGAAGGTGCCTCCAACAGGCTGAAAGGCACCTTCGCACTGTTCATGCGAAGCGCCTTCCATGAAGTATTAACTTTCCTTACAAAGGCGTGAGAGCTCCTCCAAGCCTCTTGGAGGCACCTTCCATGAAGCATATCAGCCTCTTAGCTGATCTTGTTCGGGTAGGTGATGCTCCTGTTAACCAGAGTTAAGCTCATTTGAACCCAATTCCGGCCTTCTCCTCGAACAGACTTTCTCCCTGACTTCTCAACCCTCGAACGTCACACATGTCCTTCTCGTCCGCCGGTGTACTTTTCCGCAGCACTTCGTCCCTCGGATGCACTGAGCCAGTTGACTCTCTTCCTGTGTCATCCTTCTCACTAGCTACTTCTTCCACTCGACTTCTTTTGTTCCTAAGCTCCTGCACACTTAGATACAAGGATCAAGCATAACGGAACCTAACATGACTTGGTTGATCACATCAAAATTAATCCAGGATACTTACAGTCCTGACACGTTAAATTTGATCGAATGTTGGTAAAAAAAGTTCTAGTATGTTAAGGTCAATTAAATACTAGGGAAGAATGAGGCCCTAGTAAGTCAATGTTGACTTATATTAATTATACAAGGAAATTTTGAAGACACGAGAGTCCCTTGGTATATAGGTATTTAGTGTGAACCTTATTTTTTTTAGCATTGTGAATGGTGTTTCGATATAGTAGCCACAATATTTAGGGTTTCTAATATAGTATTTTCAACCCTAAACTTTGAATTCGAGATTTAAAGGGGTTTACTATTGCAGTGAACAATAATAGTCTATTGATCTCAATTGTTACACTTGACTGATTTGTAATTAGTCGATTGATGAACAATATCAATTGACTTATGATACTGTAGCAACAAACAAAATATTTTGAACTCAATTGAACATCTCGACTGATTTGGGATTAGTTAATTGATAAACAATAATAATCGATTATTGGCACTATTACAGCAAACAAAAACTTGTTAGGGTCGAAATATGATAGAGGGGGGGGGGGGTGAATAGCTTGTCGCGATCTTCATTGCTTGCTTCTTGGTGATTATATGTAGTGGAAAGAACAAGAAACAAAAATACAACGCTAACACAAAGGATTTACTTGGTATCCACCTCAAGAAGATGTAACTAATCCAAGGATCCACACACACGAGCACTCTCCACTATGAAAACACTCCTTTACGGTAACTACCGAAGGCGGAGAAGCCTTATAACACTCTTAGTACAAGAAGAAAGAAAGGGAAGCGAATACATGTAAGATCTTACAAGGTTTATGGCATAAAACCCTAACCCTACCTTCTTCTTCTTGTGTTGAATGCCTCTTGATCTTGGAAGGACAGCAATCCTTGCTCCAAGAATGCTTCAAGAACTGGTGTGAGTCTCTGTGGAGAAATAGCTGTGATCGCATGAAGACAAATTGAAGAGCTCTGCCGAAGAAGACACTCGCAACGGCTTTATCGCGACCCAACGGTCGAATCCCAATCGATTGAATTACTCTCAATTGATTGGGGAGGCTTTGAATCGATCAGTTGATCAATTCAGAACACCTCTATGCTCTCTGGAAATCACCTGAATCAATTGCCCGATCGATTCAAGGTTTATCATGATTTTCTAACCTCCCAATCCATCACCCGATCGATTGGAGGCTCCCAATCGATTGGTTGATCGATTGGGAGGACTTCTGTGCAATGGTGATTGATAACCATGATTTTGGCTATATTATCTTAATTCATAATACATGTTTTTAATGATATTTTCATAGCTTAAAGTCATATGTACTCTACATTTCATAATTTCATTTTATCTTGGACTTAATTGCAAATTAGCCTATTATCATGGTATTTGATGCTAATATTTGTTTATTATTATATAGGAATCAAAAGGGTCATAGACTCGATCAGATCAGGCCACATTTGAGCTCAAATCAAGGGCTAATCAAGTCGATCAAGCCTTGGAGTTTTTGGATCATCCATTGAAGATCAGAGAGATCTGAGCTATCCGTCTAGGATCTGGTCCATCCAAGCTATGAGGAAGCACATCACAGCCGTAGATGAAGATCCAAGGGTTTTGATCCAGATCTGAGTTCATCCAGCAGTTGATCAAGCCCAGAAATAATCTGGACCGTCCGATCAGATGAGGAGAGGTTTAAATCCCGCGAGAAGCTACAGTGTTGCTCGGGCTCGGGCTCGGCTTCCTCGCGATTTTTGTTACAGTGCGTCTTCTTCTCCGCCGCGACGCCGATGCTCCCTTCCACATTCCAGATCCGTGAGCAATCCTTCTTCATCGCTAGCGATCTCCTAGCTTCTGGTATTCGTCGTTCGAGGTTAGGAAGCGGCGGAGGGTGTTTTCCTAATCCGTGAGCCGAGTTTCTAATTTCCTTCCGTAAATCCGGACGAGGGCGGTTCCCAGTCCGCGATTTCCATCATCACCGGATCTTGAAGGGTGTTTCCCAGAAGCTCCGATCTTCCTCCGACTACCATTCCATCCGCGACATACGAATCGATCTGATCAATCGATTTGAGTCCGTAATTCCATAATCGAGCTACTGTTCTTCGTGAGCCGTGAGTGCTAACCGATCCATGAGCCCGAAGGGTGTTTCCCAGAGGCTGTGATCGAAAGGTGGCATTAGCTGGAAGCTCTGTTCTTCGCTGGTGGTCACCCGAAGGGTGTTTCTCAAAGGTGGCTTTGTTTCTGGCAGAATGAAGAAGTTTTGATCGGGTGTTGGTTTGTGGAATGTTATGGTTTTGTTTTCCTTATTCTTTGTCTTTGAATTGTCTCAAACTTGCTCAGATCTTTAGATCTGATTTATTTTCTTACCATTTTGTTCTTGTTTGAATTCCACTTGCAATTTCATATCTGAATTCCATTTGCAGTTTCATTTTATGCAATCTGGCTTTTGTTTTAATTGTTTGTAGTTGAGTTAACTGCTAACTAGTAGATGGTTATTTAATCAGCAATTTCTTGCTCAATTGAATTGATCTTGTGATTGTGATCTTGCTTGAATGTTGGATGTCTCATTTGAGCTCTTGAGATTAATTGCAGCTGTGATTGAGTTTAATTGGTGAATGGTTAACTGGAGGTTATTGGTTATGCACCTCTGTTCAATGTTACTGTGATTGAGTTTTTGCATTTAAATGTTGCATTTGATTGTAAATGTGAATTGAATGATACTTTGAATTTATTGGCTACTATGAATTCGAATAATTGAATGCTTAATTTCTGTGAATGTAGTGAAGATGTATCAATTGATGCATTTGATAAAATGATACATGAGAATCAGATTTAACTGTAAATGACTTGATGAGATGGAATAGAATCATGACCAAATGAGGTTGATCTTTTTTGCTCTGTTCTTGATTTTATTAGATAAGATTAATCTGAATTGTGAGTTAAATGGGAAAGCTTAGTTGATTTTGTTAGGATGTATACTAAAAGTCTAGCTTTTGGTATAAACATTTATCTAGAAATAAGAATCACATTGGTCAAATGTCTACATTTATGATAAATGTAGTTGTTCAATTAATTTATATTGTAGATAACATGGTGTGTGGTGTCACACACAGAGAATCATGTTATCAGTACCTTATAAATTATAAACAGTAGCTCATGATCAAGATGGAAAGGAACAAACCATTGGAAGGTCGTAGTGTAATTAGGTATTAGTTTATCTTAACTATATAATTACACTAGTACACTTAGAGTGTATTGAGTAAGACCATTAGAGGTCGTTTCTTTTATACTGACTTTATAAAGGAACAAGGACCTCAGTTATTATGGAAGTGTGTGCTCTTAATCCTAATATAATAACAAGCACATATATTTGATATTTATTTCTTTAATTTATGAATGGGTGAGATTTAGATCGATAAATCAATAAGCCCGATAAGTTGGGAAATGATATCACTTATAGTGTGTGTTGTTGATTATAGAAGGAAACTGTGTCTTAGTAATCTAGGTTGAGAATGTCCCCAAGAGGAGCTCATAAGGATTGTCATGTTAAACCTTGCAGGTGGACTTAGTCTGACATGACGATAAGGTTGAGTGATACTACTCTTGGACTAAGATATTAATTAAATGAGTTGTCAGTAACTCACTTAATTAGTGGACATTCGATATCTGAAACACAAGGAGACTAACACACTCATAATAAGAAGGAGCCCAAAAATGTAATTTGGGATTGGTGCGGTAGTTCAATAATAGTTCTCTAGTAGAATGAATTATTATTGATAAAATTAAGTTGTGTGTTCGGGGCGAACACGGGATGCTTAATTTTATCGGGAGACCAAAACCAATTCCTCCTCTCGGTCCCTATCGTAGCCTCTTAATTATAGAGTACTATACCCACCTATACCCACCTTCTTACCCATCCTATAGGGGTCGGCCAAGCTAGCTTGGAGACCAAGCTAGGGTCGGCCATGGCTTGGTTCATGGGTGAATTCATGTGGCCGGCCCTAGCTTGAACTCAAGCTTAGGTGGCCGACCCTATTAAAATAAAAAGAAATTTTAATTTTAAAATTTTTCTTATGTGGATAACATGATTTAAAAGAGAGTTTAAAAATTTAAATCTTTCCTTTTATAAGATTCTACAAAAGATTAAGAGAAGAGCTAAATCTCTTTCCTTATTTGTAGATTAAAAGGTTGATTTTAATTTTGATAAAAACTTTTTTTTAATCATGTTCATGATTTAAAAGAATGTTTAAAAATTAAAAATTCTCTTTTATTAGTTTCTACAAAAGATTAAGAAAAGATTTAATATCTTTTCTTATTTGTAGATTGAAAGGAGATTTTAATTTTTAGAGATAACTTTCCTTTTTGGAAATTATCCACATATTTAAAAGAAAGATTTTAATTTATAAAATTTCCTTTTTATTAACCAATCATGAAGGGATAAAAATTATTGGAGAAATTTTTATAAATTTCTGGAAACAAATTAGGAAGTTTTAATTCTTGTTTTAATTAAAACTTTCCTTGATTTGGGGATTGGAGGTGGTCAGCCATTGATATTAAGAAAAGAAAATTATTTTTAATTAAATAATTTTTTCTTTTTCATGGCAAAGGAATTAAGGAAGTTTTTATTAAAATTTCCTTATTTGCCAAGACCAAGGATTATAAAAGAGGGGGTAGAGGTGCCTTCATGGCTAACGACTCTATTCTTTTTCTTCCTCTCTTTTCTTCCTAGGTGTGGCCGGCCCCTAGAGGTTCCCCTTCCCCTTCTCTCTTGTCCTTCTTGTGGCCGAGACTTCATCATGTTTTCACCTCTTGAAGACATAGAAGTGGTCGGATCTAGCTTGGAGAAAAGGAGAGAAAGGAGGCTTATTTCTTTCATCCCTTGGAGCTTGGTTGGTGAAAAAGTTCTTCATCCTTTGAAAGTTTTTGCTTGGCCGAAACTTGAAGGAAGCAAGAAGAAGGTGGCTTGGTGGTTCTCATCTCGGAAGATCATTGCCCACACAATGTCCGAGGTTAGAAGAGGAATACGGTAGAAGATCAAGAGGTCATTGAAAGTTCACAAAGAAAGGTATAACTAGTAATTATTTTCCGCATCATATTAGTTTTATTTCTTTGTAAAAATACCAAATACAAGAGACATGTGATTCTAGATTTCGAATTAGTTTTCGATGTTGTGTTCTTTTGTTTTCTCTTCGAACTTGTGCTTCGATTATTCTTTTTGGTTAACCTAGAGTCATTTAAGGAAATTTAATATTAACTTTCCTTAAAAGGCTTTGTCTAGGCGGTGGTGGTTGCTCCCATATCCAAGAAGGCTATGTGCCTCGCCATGCAGTCCTTGAAGCCAAATTTGGAAACTAATATTTAATCAACTTTGTGACCTAGGTGATTTGGATTGAACTTGTTAAGTTTCACAGGAGATCCAAATCTAAACCTAAAAGAATATATAAGTTAAACTTGGGATCAAACGTGTTAAGTTCCGCAGGCGATCCAAGTTTAATTTAAAAGAACACGTGGTAGCTAGGAAAGGTTCAGATCTTGTACAAAATTTTTATACAGAGGAACCATTAGGTTTTCCGAGTAGCAACCAACAATTGGTATCAGAGCTAGGGTTTTGCCTTTGTGTATTTGGTATTAGTTTAATTATGCACATGTCATACATAATTTAGGTAGGATAATAGTAGGATGTGCTAACTTTGTGGATGCAGGATCCAACTATTATGGCTTATAGATATTGTGTGTGTGATTGGACCCTTGGACATGTCAAGGCATTTTATTGTGTGTGCATGATTGTATTATAAAATACAGCAGGAGCTATATTTAGTTTTATTAGGATTTTATTTTTTGATCTAGTTACATGTACATTCCTTTTATGGAATATAGGATCGATGGTTGTAAATTTTATTTTATGTTCGATCTAGTTTACATGTACATTCCTTCGAGGAATATAGGATCGAAAAATGTAAAATTCTATTTATGTCGCGGATCGAATCTTGCAAGGCGTGGAACCTTTTGAGGACCAAAGGCGCAGCGGAACAAGGAGCAAGATGGATGCGACAACTAGACCCGGTGGCGGTGGCCAAAGATGACAGTAGCTAGGGTTGGTGACACACGGAGGATAGCAATAGATAAAAGCCATAATAGTTGAAAATTAGTTTTTCTATTTATTTCTTTTTATGCTGTGCTGTGTGTGCTTGTTAGTATGCATGTTAAGTAGGCTAGCATAGTCAAAATTCCTCACTTTAAATAACTAAGTGGGAGAGGGATTTATTTTTTAATAAATTCCACGGTCTCCATTACTGGTTTATAAGTGATGCAACAAGCTTGCGCGTTGGCTCTGAGTGCCTTCCTCCATATCGGATGAGCTTGTTTGCGGATCACTAGATTAAACTTCCATTTTGGATGACTATAGGAAGTTAATTAAGAGCGTGTGATCTTCCCCATCGGAAGGGGCACAATCTTATTAATGGACTTAGTGTCAAGTAATGGTATACACTTAGGCACGTCTAATAGTATCCTCCCCATCGGAGTCACTGCCATTATTTGTGTGACCGAAGAAAACCAACTATTAATTTGTCAAATAAATAGGTTGACAAGATAATAAAATTAAAAACTCCTCTTACAAATGTTTGATTTTGTATACATCCACACTATCGTGGCATACAAAATTCACGGTGTTTGAGGTAATTTTATTTTGTCATAAAGATTTATTGACAAGATAATTAATGGGTAAAACCCTCCTCTTACAAATGTTTAAATTTTGTATACGTCCACACTATCGTGGTATGCAAAATTCACGGTTTTTGAGGTGTTGGTAAATTTAAATAATATTGTTTGAGGAATCAATGTTATTTTAAATTCAAAAGTTTTGACCAAATATTTGATCAAAGACAGATCAACTATTAATTTTATTCGTCATAAAGTAAAGTTGATGAGATAATAAAATTAATGGATAAAATCTCCTCTTTGATTTTGTATACGTCCACACTATCGTGGTATACAAAATTCATGGGGATTTTAAGGAATTGATCTTGACCAAATATTTTTGTGATTCTTAAGATTTAAAATGTTTGTCAATTCCCTAGTTGTTATACTATAGAAAAGACTTAGTAGTCCCAATTGTAATGATTGGAAATAGGACTTGGACATTAAGGTAGGCTGTCTTCTTAGAACTAAGAACAATATAGGTGTATTTAATTCATTAGTTGAAACATGTTTAGTGGTGTTATCTACTAGAACCTGGAGTGTAGATACAGATGTCATTAATCATGTCCGTAATTCATTGCAGGGTTCCAGGAAACCCGAAAACTAAATGAAAATAAAAACATCATCCACATGGGCACTGCTGTAAAAGTGACAACTATTGCAGTGGGAGATGTTTATCCTTTGATAAGAATAAAATATGGATTTTAAGTAATTGTCTTTACGTACCAAGTTTAGAAAGAACTAGTTTTCAGTTTCTAAACTATTCAAAGAACTTGATATTCTACCTCTTTTAAAGTTGTTAAGAAAAAGAGGGAAGCTATCTGTTCTGGTACGTTGATTGGTAATTTATAAATCCAATAACTCCCACGATACAACAAATGGAAATTAGTAACACATCTTCTAACTTTAAGAGAAAGCAACCTTCGGAAATGAACCAATTATATCTTTGGTATCTAAGGCTAGGTTATATTAACTTGAGTAGGATTCATTGGTAGCTGATGAACTTTTGAGTTTATTAGTAGTGGAAATCTTTCCAACCTGTGAGTCTTACTTGGAAGAAAAAATAACCAAGAAGCTTTTAAGTCTAAGGGGTATGGAGCCAAAGATATGTTGGAATTGGTTCATTCTGATTTATGTGATCCTATGACTATCCAGACAAGAGGTAGTATCAAATATTTCGTCTATTTTATAGACAACTATTCAAGATACAAATACATTTTACTTAATGTGCCGCAAGACTAAGTGCTTTGATTAGTTCAAAGAGTACAAGGCTGATGCGGAGAAACGTTAAAGTAAAAGTATCAAGTCACTATGGTAAGATCGTAGTGGCAAGTACCTCTTGGGATAATTTAGGAGTTACTTATCAAAAGTAGGGATTCAATCCCAACTAACTGCACCTGGTACACCCCAACATAATGGTGTAGTAGAAAGAAGGTATATGACTCTTATGGAAATAATTAGATTGATGATGAGTTATTTAGAAAATTACCAAGTTCGTTTTAAGGATACACTCTGAAAAAGAAAGTGAACATAGTACCTTCCAAAGTCAGAACTCTCTACTCATATAGAATTGCTGAATAGGCGTAAGCCTATTTTGAAGCATATTCGGATTCGGGTAGTCTAGCACATATGCTGAAGAGAGAGAATGATAAGTTGGATAGGAATTCACTTGTTTGTGGGTTATCCTATAGAAACGAAAGTAGGTTTATAGTCTTAAAAATCAGAAGGTCATTGTTAGCATCAATGACTGATTTTTAGAAGAGGACTATATAATAAACCACAAGCCCATAAGTAAATTTGTTCTTAAAGAAATTATAAAGGACATGTCTAATCTAGTACCAACTGTACAAGATGAAATATCACAAGAAACTGCAACACGTATCACAATTGATACACAATTATAGACAGTGCCTAATCATAGTGGGAGGGTTGTCAAACAACCTAAAAGATTCATGTTTTGGGAGTCTTTTGGACTTGATCTCAAATGAACATGAGCCTGATCACGGACATATGATGAAGCACTCCAAGATAAAGATGCAGCATCTTGGCAAAGAGCAATGAATACAGAATTAGAATTCTAATAAAATCTGGAAGCTTGTAGAACCACCAGATGGTGTAAAAGCCATTGGGTAAAAATAGGTCTACAAATAGGAAAAGATGGATAGACAGGAAGGTGGAAACTTTTAAAGCAAGACTTGATGAAAAAGGAAACTTTTTCACTGGTAGTCATGCTTAAGTCTATCCGGATTCTTTTATTTATTTGGCAAGTGGATGTCAAGATAGCATTCCTTAATGGAAGTCTTGAAGAAAGCATCCATATAAAGCAACCAGAAGGGTTCATTGCAAAGGGCAAAGAACATCTTGTGTGCAAGCTCAATTAGTCTATGGACTGAGGCAAAGCTTCAAGGTCTTGGAACATCCGGCTTATCAAAGTAATCCATACCTATGGATTTATTTAGTAACTGGATAAGTCTTGTGTATATAAAAGGTGTGATGGAAACGTGGTGGTATTTCTTGTACTATACGTAGATAACATTTTTGGTAGTTGGAAACAATATCAAAATGTTGTCAGAAGTAAGGGTATGGTTGTTCAAACAATTTGATATGAAGGACTTGGGAGAATCTATATATTCTTGGGATCAAAGTAATAAGAGATCGCAAGAAAAGAATATTTTACTTATCCCAAGCTTCATATATCGAAAAAATACTTGCTCGTTTTAAGCATACAAAACTCCAAGAAAGGTTTCTTACCTTTTTAGCATGGAGTAACTTTATCTAAAGAGATGTCTCCGTAGACATCAAAGTAGATAGAGGAAATGAAGGCAGTTCTTTATGCTTCGGCTGTCGAAAGCCTAATGTATGCTATGCACGAGATATGAAATCTGTTTTGCCAAAGGCATAGTTAGCAGATATCAAAGTAATCCTAGACAAGGACATTGGACTACAGTAAAGCATATATTGAAGTACCTTAGAGGCACTAGAGATTATATGCTAGCTTACAAGGCAGTTAATTTGGTCCCTGTGGGTTGCACGGATTTTGACTTCCAATCGAATAGGGACAATAGTAAGTCAACCTCGGGGTTTTGTGTTTACTTTAGGAGGTAAAGTCATAACTATGGAAGAGTGATAAGCATAGGTATTTTTCTGGACTCCACCATAGAAGCTGAGTATATGGCAAGCCTCTGAGATAGTCATAAAAGCTGAATGACTTAATAACCTCAAGATAGACTTAGATATGATTTCTAGTTTGTCCAAAGATTATTACAAATTAATATAATAATAGTGGTGCAGTAGCAAACTCGAAGAAACCATGAGTCTATAAGGCAAGTAAACACAATAGAGCGCAAGTACCACCCAATACGAGAAATCGTATAAATGAGGAGAAGTTGTTGCCGCCTAGATTGCATCAGAAGATGACCTATAGATCTTTTCACTAAGGCCCTTAAGGCAAAAACTTTTGATGGGCATGTTGAAGAATTGGGAATCAGATGTATGGCAGCAGATATAGCAGCTTAGTCTTTTAGTATAAGTGGGAGATTGTTAGGATGTATACTAAAAGTCTATCTTTTGGTATAAACATTTATCTAGAAATAAGAATCACATTGGTCAAATATCTACATTTATGATAAATGTAGTTGTTCAATTAATTTATATTGTAGATAACATGGTGTGTGGTATCACACATAGAGGATCATGTTATCAGTACCTTATAAATCATAAACAGTAGCTCACGACCAAGATGGAAAGGAACAAACCATTGGAAGGTCGTAGTGTAATTAGGTATTAGTTTATCTTAACTATATAATTACACTAGTACACTTAGAGTGTATAAAGTAGGACCATTAGAGGTCTTTTCTTTTATACTGACTTTATAAAGGAACAAGGACCTCAGTTATTATAGAAGTGTGTGCTCTTAATCCTAATATAATAACAAGCACATATATTTGATATTTATTTCTTTAATTTATCAATGGGTGAGATTTAGTTCGACAAATCAATAAGACCGATAAGTTGGGAAATGATATCACTTATAGTGTGTGTTGTTGATTATAGAAGGAAACTGTGTCCTAGTAATCTAGGTTGAGAATGTCCCCAAGAGGAGCTCATAAGGATTGTCATGTTAAACCCTGCAGGTGGACTTAGTCCGACATGACGATAAGGTTGAGTGGTACTACTCTTGGACTAAGATATTAATTAAATGAGTTGTCAGTAACTCACTTAATTAGTAGACATTCGACATCTGAAACACAAGGAGACTAACACACTCATAATAAGAAGGAGCCCAAAAATGTAATTTGGGATTGGTGCGGTAGTTCAATAATAGTTCTCTAGTGGAATGAATTATTATTGATAAAATTAAGTTGTGTGTTCGGGGCGAACACGGGATGCTTAATTTGATCAGGAGACCAAAACCAATTCCTCCTCTCGGTCCCTATCGTAGCCTCTTAATTATAGAGTACTATACCCACCTATACCCATCTTCTTACCCATCCTATAGGGGCTGGCCAAGCTAGCTTGGAGACCAAGCTAGGGTCGGCCATGGCTTGGTTCATGGGTGAATTTATGTGGCCGACCCTAGCTTGAACTCAAGCTTAGGTGGCCGACCCTATTAAAATAAAAATAAATTTTAATTTTTAAAATTTTCTTATGTGGATAATATGATTTAAAAGAGAGTTTAAAAATTTAAATCTTTCCTTTTATAAGATTCTACAAAAGATTAATAGAAGAGCTAAATCTCTTTCCTTATTTGTACATTAAAAGGTTGATTTTAATTTTGGTAAAAACTTTCCTTTTAATCATGTTCATGATTTAAAAGAAAGTTTAAAAATTAAAAATTCTCTTTTATTAGTTTCTACAAAAGATTAAGAAAAGATTTAATATCTTTTCTTATTTGTAGATTGAAAGGAGATTTTAATTTTTAGAGATAACTTTCCTTTTTTGGAAATTATCCACATGTTTAAAAGAAAGATTTTAATTTATAAAATTTCCTTTTTATTAACCAATCATGAAGGGATAAAAAGTATTGGAGAAATTTTTTTAAATTTCTGGAAACAAATTAGGAAGTTTTAATTCTTGTTTTAATTAAAACTTTCCTTGATTTGGGGATTGGAGGTGGCCGACCATTGATATTAAGAAAAGAAAATTATTTTTAATTAAATAATTTTTTCTTTTTCATGGCAAAGGAATTAAGGAAGTTTTTATTAAAATTTCCTTATTTGCCAAGACCAAGGATTATAAAAGAGGGGGTAGAGGTGCCTTCATGGCTAACGACTCTATTCTTTTTCTTCCTCTCTTTTCTTCCTAGGTGTGGTCGACCCCTAGAGGTTCCCCTTCCCCTTCTCTCTTCTCCTTCTTGTGGCCGAGACTTCATCACCTCTTGAAGACATAGAAGTGGCCGGATCTAGCTTGGAGAAAAGGAGAGAAAGGAGGCTTGTTTCTTGCATCCCTTGGAGCTTGGTTGGTGAAAAGTTCTTCATCCTTTGGAAGTTTTTGCTTGGCCGAAACTTGAAGGAAGCAAGAAGAAGGTGGCTTGGTGGTTCTCATCTCGGAAGATCATTGCCCACATAATGTCCGAGGTTAGAAGAGGAATACGGTAGAAGATCAAGAGGTCATTGAAAGTTCACAAAGAAAGGTATAACTAGTAATTATTTTCTGCATCATACTAGTTTTATTTCTTTGTAAAAATACCAAATATAAGAGCATGTGATTCTAGATTTAGAATTAGTTTTCGATGTTGTGTTCTTTTGTTTTTTTTCGAACTTGTGCTTTGATTATTCTTTTTGGTTAACCTAGAGTCATTTAAGGAAATTAAATATTAACTTTCCTTAAAAGGCTTTGTCTAGGCGGTGGTGGTTGCTCCCATATTCAAGAAGGCCATGTGCCTCACCATGCAGTCTTGGAAGCCAAATTTGGAAACTAATATTTAATCAACTTTGTGACCTAGGTGATTTGGATTGAACGTGTTAAGTTCCGCAGGAGATCCAAATCTAAACCTAAAAGAATATATAAGTTAAACTTGGGATCAAACGTGTTAAGTTCCGCAGGCGATCCAAGTTTAATTTAAAAAAACACGTGGTAGCTAGGAAAGGTTCAGATCTTGTACAAAAATTTTGTACAGAGGAACCGTTAGGTTTTCCGAGTAGCAACCAACAGATTTTACATCAATTCTAGGGTTTACACACACTCACTAGTTATCCTTGGAAAATACGACTTGGGACTCCTTTCTACACGAGTTTTATTTAGTTTAGTTGAGTTCTAATCTTTATTAATTTGGATGTGCCACGTGACATGTGAAAAGGCCAACACCAGTGATTCCCTCCCAATCGATTCACTGATCGATTGGGAGGAAGAGTTGTCGTGGGACTCACCCAATCGATCACCCGATCGATTGGGCATGAGTTAATCGATCGAGTGATCGATTCGTCTCACTTGTGACTTGCCAAATCAAGTCCAAAGTCCCTAAAACCAACATCCGGTCAACCATGACCTGTTGGAACATCATGCCTAGCATCCGGTCACCCTCAACCTGCTAGGACTTCCTCACCAAGTGTCCGGTCAATCCCTTTGACCCACTTGGACTTTTTCTCCTCGTGCCAAGTGTCCAGTCAACCTTGACCCACTTGGACTTACCAACACCAGGTGTCCGATCAGCCTTGACCCACCTGGATTTTCCGTACCTAGCTTTACTCACCAGAACTTTAACTTCTGCCTAGCTTCACTCACTAGGACTTCCCATCTGCCTGGCTTCACTTACCAGGACTTTCACCTAGCTTCACTCACTAGAGTTTCCCATCTGCCTAGCTTCACTCACTAGGATTTTCCTACTGCCTAGCTTCACTCACTAGGTCTTTCACCTGACTTCACTCACCAGGATTTTCACTTAGCTTCACTCACTAGGATTTTCCAACTGCCTAGCTTCACTCACCAGGACTGTCACCTAGCTTCACTCACTAGGGTTTTCCAACTTCCTAGCTTCACTCACTGGGTCTTTCACCTGGCTTCAATCACCAGGATTTTCACCTAGCTTCACTCACTAGGGTTTTCCAACTGCCTAGTTTCACTCACCATGACTTTCCTAGTCAAGTATCTGATCAACCCTTTGACCTACTTGACTCTTCTTCATTTCTAATTAGTCAACCTTAACCGTAGGGAATTGCACCTGCAATCTCCCCAAATGGACGATTGCACCTGCAATCTCCATGTATTGTCAAACATCGAAATTCAAACATCAAAACTCAAACTTGAGCCAACTCAAGCCTAGTCGACCTGGTCAGCCTTGACCCAGGAGATATTGCACCAACAATCTCCCCTATTTTTATGTTTGACAATACCTTTAAGTTAGGCTAATCTCATAGCCTCAACTTCCTTTCCTGCCAAAGTATGAATGAGGGTTTCCTTCATTCTCCCCCTTTCCTAGAGGGCAAACTCCCTCTTTGGGTAATGAAGGCCTAACTTAAACCCTACATTCTCTCCCTATTTGCACACATCAAAAAGAACTCTCCCCCTGAAGAGTTACTCACCATTGATCACAACTTCACTCGTTGGACACAACACTATAATGAAGGTCACATACCCTTCATTATCTTCAATGCTCACCCTTGAGCATTAACCAATCCAACAATGAAGGTCTCATACCCTTCACGGTATTACATGCTCACCCTGGAGCATTATCCCATGTTATGATGCTCATCCTAGAGCACCCATAATCCCACAATGAAGATATCCACTCTCCATCATTTTTCAATGCTCAACCTTGAGCATTGTTTTTCTAAACGAAGGTTTAACCACCTTCAACAATTTCAAAAAATAAGTTCCATGTCCTTAAAGAGTAACTCCCTCTAAAGACATGCTTCAAACTTCTATCATTGCACCAACAATGAGTTGGAATCCCCAAATATTTAGGAAACCCAAATTTAGAAGTTTTTAGGTTCAAAAATTCTAAGTTGAAACCAAAGCTCAACCTAAACCTCTACTTAGTCTCCCTTAACCAATCCAATCTTGTTTTCATCATGAAAACTCCCCTTAAATGTATACAAATGTGTTTGGAGGGGTTAGGAATGGTTGCCTAGACTCAAAATGGTCTAAAATGCTAAAATTAAGCTTTCCCAGCCGAAATCAACACTTCAATCGATTGAAGTTGGGGTTTGAATCGATTGAAGCAGGTTCAATCGATCCATGGATCAATTCAGCCACTGTGAATCAATCGGAGAATCAATCCAGCAAGCTTCTGCTTGCGATAACAACCCTCTTAATTGATCGCCCGATCGATTGAGGCACTCCAATCGATCGGGTGATCGATTGAAGCGTTGAAATTCTGAAATGCAATTTCAATGAATTTCAGAAACTCTCCCAAAATTCTACAAAATTCTAAAAACATGGAAACTCATGCAGACGTTACTTAGGGTATACACTATCAAGGAAAAATAGTTTTCTAAGAAAATACTTTATATTTTCAAAGATTGACACAAACTTGAAATCTTGTATAAACTTTAGTATTTTCTTCTATTTTGTGTCTAACTTTTCAATGATGATTACTATCAAAAGATAGTCTTCACCAAGGTTTTCCAAAAGTATTTTAAAATCATTTTCAAAATCAATATCCAACCATGTTCTTTGGGCTCAATGCACATGACTTGTACATTAGCTTTCCCAGTGATTGGAATACACATAACTACATGTTTTGTTGAAATCAAACTCAACTAGATGCACTAAATCAATATCTTAAATTTTTTTCATCATTCTAACATGTCACTTGTATCTAATGTGTACTAAAACACATACAAGTCACCTTATAGGTCTTTGTGAGATGTAAAGTTTGGTTTTGCCCTAAACTAGAGATCATGCATATCTATCTAGGCATTTTGGATTATGAACATCCACCTAAGATGTTACTTGTTAGTAGATGCCATTTTCCCTTAATTTCAAGGAATTAAGAATAATGCATGATGAGTTATGGAATATATCAAAATGAATAATTTTTAAAAGAAAATTTACTATAACTACATGATGTATACATGACATGACATGGTATTTTTGTTTGTTTTTCATAATAAGCATGAGTGCAAAAATGATGTCATGACATATGATGGGCAAACAAAGCATGATAATTTAGCTTAAATAAAATACCTAGATTTTTTATCTAAGTGTCCTTAAATCCTTAGCTAAACCTAAGAATAATCCTAGATTGCCTATATTTTCTTAAGAAAATGCCCAAGCCCAACTTGGCATTTTTTTTTACTCTTAATTTGTTGTGCCAATTAAAATTACACATAATTCCTCAAGGTTTAGCACACTTTACTCTTTCAAAGAGTAAACATTTTAAATTAAGGCCCGGATTTGCCTTTAATTCCCTAAGAACATACCAAAATCCCAACTTGGTAGTTCTTATGATGTAAAATCCAGCAATTAAATAATAGGGGTTATTGGACGAATAACCTTAACAGAATTTTTAGGAATTTTTAGAAATTTTCTGAGATTTAATCAGAGCTTATACGACGTATTTAATGGGGATGCATTACTAGGCTTGAGAAAAAGCCTGTTTGGAATACCTATTTATTAGGGAGTTGATTTTTTTAATTAACCTAAGGTTTATATTAATTACCCTAAGTTTTATTACTCGTGCCCTAATCCCTCCCTCGCCGTCGATCCTTCCTCTCTTCTCGCGAGCCTCGCACCCCGACGGCCGCTCCTCCTCACACGGACACCTCGCGACTCCGACTCTCCCTCACGCGGGCACCCCGGACGTCGCCGGCCTTCTTCTTCTCTCAAGCCACAGCTGCCTGTCCTCTTCTCCTCACGTGAGCACGAGCACCCAGTCGTCAAATCTTCTCTCTCGAGCCCTGCTGCCAATGCAGCCGTGCCCTAGCCCCTCTTCCACTTCTCTCTGAGTCGAGCCCTAATTGATCCAGCAGGTATAATCCCTCTTGTAGGTATGGGTTTCGAAAAAAGGGATAGAAGTAGGCATATACACGGTTTTCTTTGATGAAGTTCTAGTTCTTTATGAAGGTTTGTGTTGGTTTTCGGTTTTGGATTTGGGGAAGGTTGCGATTATTGCTTTTCCAATGTTGTTTCATTCTTCTGTAATGGATTTTAATTGCTAGAACAAATTTGAGAGCTTGTAATTGGTTGTGGGATTTGTGTTGATTTTTGGTATTTAAGGATGGTTTTACAGTATGTTACACCTCTAGGGATCTCTCTTGTGTTGGCTGTGGTGATTTTGGACAAATTTGAGGCATTTAAAAATGACTTTCCATCGTACTTTTATTTCTTGTGTTGGCTTTAGATTTTTGGGACAGATTTGATGTGGCTGGAAGTTGTGGTAGTTTTCTGAAGAATGCTGAAAATTTCATGGATGGATTTGGGATATTTTGAGTCGAGTTTGAAGCTGTGATGAGATTCCAGTGTTGCTGGAATTTTGTGTCTGATTTAGAATTTCGGGTCAGATTTGGAATTTCTAAATTGATTTGTCTATTTGAAGTCGAGATGGATTAATTAGGGTTAAACCAATTTAATTCTGATTTATGTGGTTAATCGAGGATCGTATTCGATTTATAGTTACCTAATCGAATTAGGATTGGGTTTTGGGGTTTAGCTAGTTGTTGTATATATGATTAGCTAAACCATGTATCATATTATTTGTAGGACGTTGATTTGAGATGAGCCTATCGACGTGAGATTATTTATCACGATCGACAGATAAAGGCGGGTACTTCTTGCTTTATCTCTTTAGTATATTGATCTTAATGCATGAGCTATAAATTCAAATAGCTATGGTGTTTATCTTGACTCCACTCTTGTTTTTCCTGCGCTTAATACTTCCACTCAATCCTTGAGCTACTCGTTTTATATCCATACAATCTCTTGTTGCTATCAATGATATTTAGCAGATACTAGATACCAACCTTGTATGTTTTGTTTGTTGTTTACTTATGTACCGTATTGAGCATGCTGACTTCATGTAGCGTACCTTATACCTGATTTTTGCTTATGTTTATATGATGACTACTGCATTGTACTCTTCATGTCATTGCATGCATGCAGGCGACCACTTCTTCCTTGTGGGGGAGTGAGTCGTCGGGTCGTGTCGCACACTCGACCACTCATGGGTAGTGGTAGCTGGAGGAGATGTCGCTTGTCCTGTCATGCCGTACTCAGCCACTCATGGGTAGTGGTAGCAGGAGTTGCGAGTAGCAGGGACCCCTTCGCTTGGTAGCTAGATAGCCACTTAGCACCTGTCCATCCGGTCACTCGAGAGTAGTGACGGCTTTTGAGTGGTACAGTTGTCATCGTTCCGGCCTCTCGATCACACAGGGGTCGTGGTGCAGAGAGGTGGGCGGGGTGATCATCCGTGCATACGTTGTTATTATACTTGCTTTGGCTGCTGCTGTTTACATATGTTGTTATTGCTTACTTACTGTTGTTGTTCACTTATGCTGATATGCTTCCTTATGTTGAGATATGCTCTCATTATAGGTGGTTAGACATTGGTTTATTTATTGGAAATGTTTATATACCTTACATGTTATCTCTGTAGCTATGAGTAGTACTGTAGCAGATTAGTATTACTTCTGACCTTCTATACCTAGCCTAGGATATGGTTTCAGGTATAAGCATTTATTATGGTTCTATTTTAGTATCTGCTATTTCCCTTATGAGACTGTATATTGTTGATACTCTCTACTAGTATATTATGTTCATGCACTATCTTTCCTATACCCGCTGAGTTCCAATACTCACCACCTCGCAAATTAGTTTTCTTTCGCCAGGTAACAGGTAGATGATTGAGTCTTGGATGCTTGGAGAGATGTTGGCTGCTAGTCCTGGGTCCTGCATTATATCGATTTTATTTCCGCTTTATTATGATTCTGCTTTAGTATACAGCGGTTTTAGTATTGTATGAATTGGTCTATGTTTGGAGTTTGATTCGTGGTAGTTTGCTTTTGTGATCTTGTGGTTGTGCAAGTCTATTGGCCAGTAAACTTTAGTTGTGGATTGTGGGGTTCTCTTCATTTTTCCGCTGTGCTTATTTCATTTTTGTCCAGCCGGGTAGGCTGAGTATATTAAGCTACATGGTTATGTTGTTTCTATTTTATGTATGTTCCAGCCGTGTAGGTTGATGGTTACGTATTATGTTATATGTGTGTGCATATATTATTGCTTCATATTGTCACCCGTACAGGGGAGATGCTGTCGGATTTTTGTCTGGCAAAGACTCCTCTGGGGCGTGACATATGATTTTTCCAATTTTGCTAATTTAATTTAACATCAATTTTCTCAAGTATTAGCACATTTTACTCTTTCAAAGAGTAGTTAATAATCCACTTCATTTTCAATGGTTAACAATAATCTTGAAAATGTTCTCCAAGTGTCAACTTCATCAATGTTGGGTTAACTACCTTTCCAATTTGAATCGACACTCTCTAACCCATCTAAGGGGTAGAGAAAATGCTCCTAGGAACCCAAAACCTATTGGTGCTCCTTGGATGCTCTAGGTACTCACTAGAGATAACTTCCCTAGTTACCTTCCTAATGACCTTCCTAGGCTTCTTAGAAGCCTTGGTCACTTTCTCTAGATCAACTCTAGGGATTGCTTCCCTTGTGACCTTCTTAGTGACTTTCTTAGACTTCTTAGAAGTCTTAGTCACATTTGATGTTGCAAAGATACTCCTAGGGATAACTTCCCTTGTATCCTTGACTTGAGCCTTATACCTAGAGTTTGTTCCATAGATATATGGAACCCTATGGTAAGAAGTAGCATCCCTCTTAGCATTAGGTTTGTATCTCAAACCTCTATGGCCATTGGATGACTTTTGTACTCCTAGACCTAGGTTTTGTTCATTTTGTCCTTTTAGGATATTTTCCATCCTTTTTAGGGTCTTTTATATTTTATCAAGTCTTGACCTCAAGACTTGATTTTCTTTCCATAAATCCCTAGATTTTGGTTTTTCATTGTGTCCTTCAGAATTTTTATTTTTAGGCTTATAACTAAAATTCTTAGAGTTCTTGCCTAAATCTTTATCTACCTTCCTCACCTTAGGTGTAGTAGTTTTAGTATGAAGAGCTACATGTTTTTCCTTAATGCTATCATGCTTTCTATTTTTATGGTAAATGACATTAAAATGATAAAAATTACAACTAACATGCTTTTTACCATTTCTCAAAGGAATAGGTTCAATAAATGATACCTTGGGTTTTACCTTGGAATCTCCCCCTTGACTTGTGCTTCCCTCTTTGACTTTGACCGCTGTCTTCCCCTTTGGACATTGACTCCGATAATGTCCTTTTTGATGACATGAGAAGCACACAATGCGCTCCTTGCTCTTCTTTGTTGTGAGGACGATCTCTTTGGGTTTCTCCTTGCCCTTAGGTGCCACTTGACCCTTCTTCTTGGCCAATTTAGGGCACTTACTCTTGTAGTGTCCATATTCCCTACACTCAAAACATATAATATGATTTTTATTTTTAATTGAAATATTTTTACCTTCGCATGTAGGGATGACACTTGATCATCCATTTGATATCTCTTGATTTTTGGATGATGCATCATCTTCTTCTCTGTTTAACCTGGATGTAGAAGTTTCTCCTTCTTCTTGATTCAGTGTCAACGAAGGTCGCTCCCCCTCAATCCTAGAGGTGGAGGCTTCTTCATCTTCATCTTGTATATGGGATAAGAAGTATGTTCCCTCCTTGCCCTTTTCATTGCATTCCTTTGAAGATGAGGCTTCTTGGACTTCTTCTTTGGAAGTGGAGCATCTCTCAACTTCGGAGTCCTCTTGCTCTTGATCTTAATCCACTGAATCGTCCTCTTTGGATTCTTCTTGATTTGGTACAGTGGAGGAGATCTCATGAATCTTTGCCAATTTGCTCCAAAGCTCCTTGGCATCCTTGAATTCTCCAACTTGAGCCAAAATATTGCTTGGCAACAAATTGACCAATAGTTTGGTCACTTTGTCATTTGTCTCGCTCCTTTGAATTTGCTCTTGGCTCCATTTGCTCTTCTTGAGAATTTTAACCTTTGAATTTGTTGGAGCTTCAAAGTCTTCCATTAGAGCAAACCGTTGCTCTATCTCCATCATAAAAAAAATTTCGATCCTTGATCTCCAAAGATCGAAGCTTGTGGATACAAATGGTGGAGGCACCCTCGTGTCGAATCCGAATCCATCTCCGAATTTCATTTGAAGTTGAGCTTGATGAAATCTTTGACTTGAAGAATTTTGCTCTAACTTTTTCACCCTCTAGCCTTGTTACCCCTTCCGGCAATCGACGATGATTCCCGTGAAGAGCGACCTCGCTCTGATACCACTTGTTAGGGTCAAAATTATTGGGACCGAATATGTAGCTAAAGGGGGGGGTGAATAGCTCGGCGCGATCTCGTGCTCGTCGTTGCTTGTTTCTTCAAAGATATGCAGCGGAAAATATGAAGAAACACACACACAACGCTAACTTTAGGATTTACTTGGTATCCACCTCAAGAAGAGGTGACTAATCCAAGGATCCACACACTCACGCACCCTCCACAATAAAAACACCCCTTCTCAGTAACTACCGAAGGCGGAGAAGCCTTACAACCTCACAATACAACAATGAGAAAGAAAGAAGCAAAAATCTAAATGAATCTTACAAGATTACAATGAAAACCCTAGCTTCTTCTTCTTCTTGTTGCAACTCGCCTCTTGACTTGGATGAGCCTCCAAGAACCTTTAAGGACTGGCGGTAAGGAATAAAAATCACTGTGGAGAAGCAGTCGTGAAGATCGGAGCTGAACCCTGCGAGTGATAGCGAAGGAATCGCACGCCAACGGCTTTATCCAGCGCCAACGGTCGGATCCCGATCGATTGGATTGCTCCCAATCGATCGGGAAGGCTTTGGATCGATCGGTCGATCGATCCAGAGCGCCTCTGTGCTCTTGGGAAACACCTGGATCGATTCACTGATCGATCCAGGGCTTATTGTGCAGAATCACACCTCCCAATCGATCGCCCGATCGATTGGGAGCTCTGGATCGATTGACTGATCGATCCAGTGCTATTCTGTGTGATTGCTGGTCTCTCCCAATTGATCCACCGATCGATTGTGAGGAAGCTTATCGCGGGGGCTCACCCAATCGATCGGCCGATCGATTGGGCATGAGCCAATCGATCGGCTGATCGATCCAACTCCTTGATTTCACCCAAAATCAAGTCCAAAGCCCCCTAAACCAACATCCAATCACCTATGACCTGTTGGTACATCATGCCTAGCATCCGATCATCATTGACCTGCTAGAACTCACTCACCAAGTGTCCGGTCAATCCCTTTGACCTACTTGGACTTTTCTTCGTGCCAAGTATCTGATCAATCCCTTTGACCTACTTGGACTTTTCTTCCTCGTGCCAAGTATCCAGTCAATCCCTTTGACCTACTTGAACTTTCACCACCAGGTGTCCGATCAACCTTGATCCACCTGGATTTCCTCGTGCCAAGTATCCGGTCAAAACTTTGACCTACTTGGACTTTTCCTCAATTGCCTGGCTTCACTCACCAGGACTTTCAATCTGCCTGGCTTCACTCACTAGGACTTTCAATCTGCTTGGCTTCACTCACCAGGACTTTCCTTCTGCCTGGCTTCACTCACCAGGACTTCCAATCTGCCTGGCTTCACTCACCAGGACTTTCCAGTCAAGTATCCAGTCAACCTTGACTTACTTGACTCTTCTTCACAATATCCCCACATGAACAATTGCACCTGCAATCTCCATGTGTTGTTTACATGTATTGTCAAACATCGAAACCCAAATATCAAGACTCAAGCTTGACTCAGTCCAAGCTCAGTCAACTTGGTCACCCTTGACCTGGGGAATATTGCACCAACAATCTCCCCCTTTTTGATGTTTGACAATACCACATTTAAGTTAGGTTAATCCCTTAGCCTCAACTTCCTTCATGCCAATATATGAATGAGGATTCCCTCCATTCTCCTCCTTTTCTAGAGGGCAACCTCCCTCTTAGGTAATGAAGGCCTAACTTAACCCTACATTCTCCCCCTTTTGGCACACATAAAAAACTCTCCCCCTGAAGAGTTACCCAACGTTGTTTACAACTTCACTTGTTGTTCACAACGCAATAACGAAGGTCCCATACCCTTCATTATTCTCAACGCTCATCCGTGAGCATACACCACTTGAATAATGAAGATATCCACTCTCCATTATATTCAAAAGCCCAACCTTGAGCATTTTCGCGAAAGAAGGTTAATCACCTTCCAAGGTGTATGAAAAGTATTTTTCATGTCCTTAAAGAGTAACTCCCCCTAAAGACAAGCACGAAACTTCTGTCATTGCACCAATAATGACTTGGAATCTCTAAACCTTTATGAAACCCAAAATTAGAAGTTTTGAGGTTCATAAATTCAATAATGAAATCAAACCTCAAACTAAACTTCGACTTAGTCTTCCTTAACCAATCCATCCTTGTTTTCATCATGAAAACTCCCCTTAAATGTGTATAAATATGTTTTGAGGGGTTTGGAATGGTTACCTAGACTAAAGATGGTCCAAAATACTGAAATCAGGCTTTACCAGCCAAAATCAGCATTCCCAATCGATTGGAGTTGGGTCCCAATTGATTGAACCTGCTTGAATCGATCCACAGATCGATTCAGGAGGGTTGGATCGATCGGTGGATCGATCCAGGAAGTTTCTGTTCGCTAGAAGCTTCCTCTCAATCGATCGTCCTGTAAGACCGATAGGTTCGATAGAGGGGGGGTGAATATCGATTCGAAAATATCGAGTATAAGCGCAGCGGAAAAGAAAAGTAGACACAGTTGTTTTTACTTCGTTCGGAGCCTGTGACGACTCCTACTCGAAGGCCCGTGGTCCTTGACCACTTTCGTTGGGCAATCACTAGCAATTCGAATATAATTACAAAATGAGTACAAGGAATACTAATGAAACAAAGTAATACCGACAAGGAAATTAACCAAAAAGACGAAGAAGCACTTTGTCGAAGCTTTGTTAGCGTCGCAGGAACGTAGAGCAGCAGGACCAGCAGTCGAAGAGTTCTCAGTAATGATAATCCCGGGCGCCTGGATCCCTTCCGGGCGCCTGGAATGTGACGTAGCTGCACAAACCATGATGCTCCACGTGGCGACGACTCGGCTGGATGAAATTTGCCTTCCGGGCGCCCGGACCTCCGGGCGCCCGGATCCCCTCCGGGCGCCCGGACCCCTCTTCTCCGGAAAGTCCTTCTCCTGCAAGAAAAGGTTAGTCCGAGGCAAATGTACCCTGCAGCAAAAGAATGTTAGCACAGTTTTATAGATGAGAAAAAGTATGACTTAGATTCCGTCTTTCCGAGACCGGAATCTAGTCACGATCTCGACTTAGATATCCGAAATGGATCTAAGCCGGATCGACGCCTAATGTCCCCTTCCCGGGAACGCGTCCTCACAGTCACTCCCCTCCAGTGACTTACCTCACTTACCTGCCAGACGTCCGGTCAGCCCGTCGACCCGTCTGGACTTCTCGCCAAGCGTCCGGTCAGCCCGTCGACCCGCTTGGACTTCTCGCCAGCTATCCGGTCAGCCCGTCGACCTAGCTGGACTTTTCCTGCACACTTGATAAAAGTGTCAGACAACAACAAACCTTACTTAACCTGATTTGTCATTCATCAAAACCTGAGTTAGACCGTTAGTGCTAACCGCACCAACAATCTCCCCCTTTTTGATGGAATGACAACCTGGTTAAGTTAGTGATAAAAAATATGCAAGAATCAAGCATGATTTTTAAGGTTTAAGTTAGTTTTTCAAGTTTGCATTAAGTTGCTCTAACTTAACCAACCTAACCCTCCTCCCCCTTTGGCATTCATCAAAAAATGAACAAAGGTAAATAATCATAGTGAAGACTTACTGTAACAGGTAATCAAATTTTGAAAGATAACTAAGTTTGGTTCAAAATTTGAAAGATAAAAGTGCAATTTTTAACACCAAGTTAAAAAATAGTCAAGTTGACTTGGGGTAGACAAGTTGAGTTTTGAAAAGTTAAAGTTAATCAAGTTTAACTTTTCAAGCGTGTAGAAATTTTCAAGACAGGTTTTTCAAATTTACTTTTTATGTTTAAGTAACATTTAATTTTCAAAAAGGTAAATTTTTCAACTTCGATTTTTCAAACAAAGCAAAAATTAAACTTTTCAAGAAATAAAATTTTTGCCAAAATTAATTTTTAAGGCTAATTTTGGAAATAGTTAATTTTTCAAATCAGGTTTGAAAATTAGGTGGGATTAAACTTAGTTAAATTTAACTTTTTGAAAACTGGTGTTTTAAAAATAAGTTAGTTTTAAAATAGATGTAAAAAAAGTATTTTTCAAACACACAAAATTTTAGTTAATTTCTCCCCCTGAACTTGATACTTAAAAGTTTGAAAATATTTGCTAAAAATATTCAAAGTAATTTTTTTTTTTTTAAATGAGGTAGAATTTTCTAGAGAGATTTTAAAGAGAAGATTAAAAAAATAACGCTTAAGGAGATAATTAAAAAATAAACCTCCCCTTGAATTTGATATTCCTTTAATTTGATATTCCTTTAATTTATTAATCCTCCTTATTTATTAATTTTTCTAGGGGATTTAAAAGAAATTGAACCTCCCCCTGAATTGGTTACTCCCCTTAATTTAATATCTCCCCTTTAATACTAAGGTTTGGTTGTGTTAAATTTCAAAGCCCTAACACATTTGTCTAATTTAGTAATACATATATTATTATCTCTGTATCCTTGGTATAACTGTTTATTTGAATTTGATTAATTAATTATTAATTAATTTTAGATTCAGGTGCTTAACTTTAGTTTAAGGTTAAATAAGATAAGATTTTATTAATTCAATAACAGTTAAGCATTATCAATAATTTATTGATTAGTTTTCACTTGATTTAATAATTTAATACTTAGTGAAATAATTTAAATTTCATATTACTTGATTGAGCTGGTCAATGAAAGTGTTAGTTATAATTATGATTATTAAAAAAAATTTTAAAGGGATTACTAAAACAGTATTTAAAAGGAATTTAAAATGATTTTTATAATATGTTTTATGTCAATTAACATATGTTTGATTCAGTTTTGATTTTAGATTTAAATTAATATTAGTGGTTAATTTAAGTATAAGTTTAATTTCAAGTTCTAAGTTAAAAATTTTAATTTTAATTTTAATTTCAATATTAAGTTTTAATTTAAGATTTAATTTTTAGTTAAGTCAAATTAAAAATTAATTTTAAGGTTAAAATGATGTTTAAGATTAAAAATGAGTTTAAAGTCAAAATAATAATTTTTAAAGTGAAAATAATCTATAGAAATAATTTATTATTACTATTTTTAAGTTAACAAAATTTCATTCAAAATGATACAAAATATTTAGATAGTTTTAAAATGATTTTTAAAATATTTTTTAAATGATTTTTAAAAGTTTTTTTTTTTAAATAATTTTTGAAATAATTTTTAAGTTAAAATAATTTTTAAAATAACAATAATTTTTAAAAGGTTTTAAAAGAATTTTTTAAAAGAATTTTTAAAGTTTTTTTTTAAATGATTTTTAAAAGAGTTTTTAAAATAATTTTTAAAAATGTTTTAAAATAATTTTAAAAGGATTTTAAAGTTTAAAATGATTTTTAAAATGTTTTAAAATAATTTTAAAATAATTTTTAAAGTTTAAAATGATTTTTAAAAGAGTTTTTAAAATAATTTTAAAATGTTTTAAAATAATTTTAAAAGAATTTTTAAAGTTTTTAAAAGATTTTTAAAAGTTTTTTTTTTAAAGAATTTTTAAAATAGTTTTAAAAGAATTTTTTAAATTTTTAAAATAGTTTTTAAAGAATTTTTAAAATAGTTTTTAAAGAATTTTAAAATAGTTTTTAAAGATTTTTCAATTAATTCTTAAAATAGTTTTTAAAGAATTTTAAAATAGTTTTTAAAGAATTTTTAAAATAGTTTTTAAAGAATTTTAAAAATAGTTTTTTAAAGAATTTTTAAAATAGTTTTTAAAGAATTTTTAAAATATTTTTTAAAGAATTTTTAAAATAATTTTTAAATATAGTTTTTAAAGAATTTTTAAAATAGTTTTTAAAGAATTTTTAAAATAGATTTTAAAGAATTTTTAAAATAGTTTTTAAAGAATTTTTAAAATAGATTTTAAAGAATTTTGAAAATAATTTTTAAATATAGTTTTTAAAGAATTTTTAAAATAGTTTTTTAAAGAGTTTTTAAAATAGATTTTAAAGAACTTTTAAAATAGTTTTTAAAGAATTTTTTAAAATAGTTTTTTAAAGAATTTTTAAAAAAGATTTTAAAGAAGTTTTAAAATAGTTTTTAAAGATTTTTTTAAAATAATTTTTAAATATAGTTTTTAAAGAATTTTTAAAATAGTTTTTAAAGAATTTTTAAAATAGATTTTAAAGAATTTTTAAAATAGTTTTTAAAGAATTTTAAAATAGATTTTAAAGAATTTTGAAAATAATTTTTAAATATAGTTTTTAAAGAATTTTTAAAATAGTTTTTTAAAGAGTTTTTAAAATAGATTTTAAAGAACTTTTAAAATAGTTTTTAAAGAATTTTTAAAATAGTTTTTAAAGAATTTTTAAAATAATTTTTAAATATAGTTTTTAAAGAATTTTTAAAATAGTTTTTTTAAAGAATTTTTAAAATAGATTTTAAAGAATTTTTAAAATAGTTTTTAAAGAATTTTTTTAAATAATTTTTTTTTTTAAAGAATTTTTAAAAAAGATTTTAAAGAATTTTTAAAATAGTTTTTAAAGAATTTTTTTTTAAAATAGTTTTTAAAGAATTTTTAAAATAGATTTTAAAGAATTTTTAAAATAGTTTTTAAAGAATTTTTAAAATAGATTTTAAAGAATTTTGAAAATAATTTTTAAATATAGTTTTTAAAGAATTTTTAAAATAGTTTTTTAAAGAATTTTTAAAATAGTTTTTTAAAGAATTTTTAAAATAGATTTTAAAGAATTTTTAAAATAGTTTTTAAAGAATTTTTTAAAATAGTTTTTTAAAGAATTTTGAAAATAATTTTTAAATATAGTTTTTAAAGAATTTTTAAAATAGTTTTTTAAAGAGTTTTTAAAATAGATTTTAAAGAACTTTTAAAATAGTTTTTAAAGAATTTTTAAAATAGTTTTTAAAGAATTTTTAAAATAATTTTTAAATATAGTTTTTAAAGAATTTTTAAAATAGTTTTTTTAAAGAATTTTTAAAATAGATTTTAAAGAATTTTTAAAATAGTTTTTAAAGAATTTTTTTAAATAGTTTTTTAAAGAATTTTTAAAAAAGATTTTAAAGAATTTTTAAAATAGTTTTTAAAGAATTTTTTTTTAAAATAGTTTTTAAAGAATTTTTAAAATAGATTTTAAAGAATTTTTAAAATAGTTTTTAAAGAATTTTTAAAATAGATTTTAAAGAATTTTGAAAATAATTTTTAAATATAGTTTTTAAAGAATTTTTAAAATAGTTTTTTAAAGAATTTTTAAAATAGATTTTAAAGAATTTTTAAAATAGTTTTTAAAGAATTTTTTAAAATAGTTTTTTAAAGAATTTTTAAAAAAGATTTTAAAGAATTTTTAAAATAGTTTTTAAAGATTTTTTTTTTTTAAAATAGTTTTTTAAATAATTTTTAAAAATAGTTTTTAAAGAATTTTTAAAATAGTTTTTAAAGAATTTTTAAAATAGTTTTTAAAGAATTTTTAAAATAGATTTTAAAGAATTTTTAAAATGGTTTTTAAAAGTTATTATAATTTGAATTTGAAATTTGAAATTTAATTTTAATTAAATTTAATTTAATTTGAAATTTGAAAATTAATTTTAATTTAATATGAAATTTGAAAATTAATTTTAATTTGAAAATTATTTAATTTAATCCTTATTTATCTCACCCGATCTAGATTATCAATCAGGGAATCCTATAATTTTGTGAGATGAATTAGATTTAATTATAGAGTTTGGTTTAACTTGTGTTAGATTCAGGTTTAGCTTTGGTCTCAACAAATAGGCATTCTTCGGATAAACTTCTAAGCTTGGTGAGTCACCTGGACATCATTAGAAGTAACCAACCCTTCGAGGTTTTCCGAATAGTCCTATCCACGGAGCTTAGTACCAAACCTTGGTCTACCTAGTTAGGATCCGTAAGGGGTAGCTTCGGTCAGTTCCACTTGGCCAAATGCACCAGATCGAAGCCATATCTTTCTAGACATGCGATGCCCAAGCTTTCCCAACGTACTATCATCCAAAACTTCACCAGTACTACTTGTCAAGTTAAACTTTTTGTCCCTGTTTATTCTATTCCTAACTACCCTGCCAGGTAGGTTGGTTTTTGGGTACCCTACCGGGTAAGTTTGTTTCAGTTACCCTGTCGGGTAAATTATTTTTGGAGGTGCCCCTAAATTGTTGATTTTTATTTTTAAGATTTCTTGTATAATTAGAGTTAGTTTTAGTTAAGTTTTAATGTTTAATTTGTAATTTAAATTTAAGTTTTTAATTTTGAATTAATTAAATTGGTCAAATTATCTTTCTTTAAAAGAGTATATTTAATATTTAAATTTTCTTTCAATTTTAATTTTATTGGGTTAATTGACTTATCTTTCTTTAGTAGCTTATTTTTAAAGTTTAGGTTTTTATTTAATTTTGAGTTAATTAAATTGTTTGAATTATATTTCTTTAAGGGTTTATTTTCTAGATTATTTTTGTTTAATATGTTATCTTTAACATTTAATTTTAAGTTTGTTAACTTCCGTTTTGATTTTATCAAAGTGTTTGATTTTATCCTTATATTTTATTTACCTTTTAAGTTGATATAATTAGTGGAATTTATTAAATAAGTCTTATCATTAAAATTTAATTTTTTGTTAATTAAATTATCTTGGGTTTGGATAGAATTTTCTAGATTGATATTGTCTAGATTATTAAACAATTTATTAATTGTGTCTAGATTGATATTGACCTTGTCATCCTTTTTGTTTGAATTTTCAAATTTGTTTAGGTTTAAATTCGAATTTTTAGATTTATTAATTATTTTCAGATTTTCTGTATTTTCTAAATTAATTATATTTGTTTTATCAGAAAATATCCTAGGGGTATTTTCTGAATTCATTATATTTGTTTTATCAGAAAATGTCCTAGGGGTATTTTCGCAAGTATTGTCATGTACACTATTTTCACATATACTTTCAGATATATCCAAATTAACATGCACATATTTTAAACTACTACTAGCAAGGGTGTTTTGGTAAATATTACTAACCTTGAGCGCAACCCCTAATTCAGCAGGCTTCTCCGTTGGATCTGACTCGAGTCCGGATTCGACTTTAACTTGATCTTCTAGCTCCATTGGCGTCTCGTGAAGCTTGATCAACTGGGTCCACAGCTCATATGCATTCTTGTATTTTTCTAGTCTGCATATGATATTGTTAGGTAAAATATTACAAATAATTTTACTTACGTTTTTATTCAGTTCCAAGTTCTGAGAAGGTTTTTTCAATATTAGCATATAATCGATATCTACGCTTCCTAAGAAGCATTCCATTCTTCGCCTCCAGTAGTTGAAATCTTCATCGTACGATGGTGGTTCATTGGGGTTCCATCCTTCTTGAAAAGACATTGTTCTTGCACACAATGAAACAAAGACAAAATCCCAAGACTTGGTCTTGGATTAGCAGTGCTGGAAAAAATAATATTTCACTAATTTTTTTTAAAAAATAATAAAATATTATTAAAATATTAATAAAAAATATTATCTCAAATTTTTGAAAATGTAATATTTTGTCGATACTAAATAATAGTGAAAAGATGACGATGTATTTTTCAAAAACAGTTTTGGAGGGAAAAAACGAAAGGCGTAAGGTTTTATTTTAAAGACAAACGATATTTAATTTTTCTTTCAAAAAGTCCCCCCTTTGCCTGATTGGTGGTTGCACCAAATCAGAGCGGTACCTGCTCTGATACCACTTGTAAGACCGATAGGTTCGATAGAGGGGGGGGTGAATATCGATTCGAAAATATCGAGTATAAGCGCAGTGGAAAAGAAAAGTAGACACAGTTGTTTTTACTTCGTTCGGAGCCTGTGACGACTCCTACTCGAAGGCCCGTGGTCCTTGACCACTTTCGTTGGGCAATCACTAGCAATTCGAATATAATTACAAAATGAGTACAAGGAATGCTAATGAAACAAAGTAATACCGACAAGGAAATTAACCAAAAAGACGAAGAAGCACTTTGTCGGAGCTTTGTTAGCGTCGCGAGAAGCGAGCGCAGGACCGAAGAGTTCTAATGATAATTTTGCGCCTCACCGGGCTTCTTTTATATCCTGGATCCCTTCCGGCGCTGAACGGACGTGCTGCACAAACCATGATGCTCCACGTGGCACGACTGGATGAAATTTGCCTTCGGATCCTTCAGGCGCCGGACCTCAGCGCCGGATCCTCCGGACTCTCCGGAAAGTCCTTCTCCGCAAGAAAAGGTTAGTCCGAGGCAAATGTACCCTGCAGCAAAGAATGTTAGTATGATTTAAGAGAAAAGTATGACTTAGATTCCGTCTTTCCGAGGAATCTAGTCACGATCTCGACTTAGATATCCGAAATGGATCTAAGCCGGATCGACGCCTAATGTCCCCTTCCCGGGAATGCGTCCTCACAGTCACTCCCCTCCAGTGACTTACCCGTCGACCCGTCTGGACTTCTCGCCAAGCGTCCGGTCAGCCCGTCGACCCGCTTGGACTTCTCGCCAGCTATCCGGTCAGCCCGTCGACCTAGCTGGACTTCTCGCCAGCTATCCGGTCAGCCCGTCGACCTAGCTGGACTTCTCGCCAAGCGTCCGGTCAGCCCGTCGACCCGCTTGGACTTCTCGCCAGCTATCCGGTCAGCCCGTCGACCTAGCTGGACTTTTCCTGCACACTTGATAAAAGTGTCAGACAACAACAAACCTAACTTAACCTGATTTGTCATTCATCAAAACCTGAGTTAGACCGTTAGTGCTAACCGCACCAACACGTCCGATCGATTGAGACCCTTCAATCGATCGGGTGATCGATTGAAGCTCTGAAAAAGCTGAAATTCCATTTCAGTCAATTTCAGAAACCCCTAGAAAAATCTACAAAATTCCAAAAATCATAAAAATCGTTGTAGACATTATTTAGGGTATATAGTATCATGGAAAAATAGTTTTCTAAGAAAATACTTCATATTTTCAAAGATTGACACAAACTTGAAAACTTATAAACACTTTAGTGTTTTCTTCAAGTTTATGCTCAACTATTCAATGATGATTACTATCAAAAGATAGTCTTCACCAAGGTTTTTCAAAAGCATTTTAAAATGATTTTCAAAACCAATATCCAACCATGTTCCTTGGGCTCAATGCACATGACTTGTACATTAGTTTTTCCAATGATTGGAAAACACATAACTATGTGTTTTGATGAACTTAAAACTCAAAAGAATGCACTAAGTCAACATCTTGAGTTTTGTTCATCATCCTAACATCTCACTTGTATTTAATGTGTGCGAAACCACATACAAGTCATCTTATAGTTCTTTGTGAGATGTAAGCTTTGGTTTTTTCCCTAATCTAGGGATCATGCATATCTACCTAGGCATTTTGAGATTATGAACATTCACCAAGGATGTAATTTGTTAATAAATGCCATTTTTCCTTAAATTGTAAGGAATTAAAATAATGCATGGTATGTTATGACATACATCAAAAAGAAATAATTTTCAAAAGATAATTTCCTATAACTATATGATGTATGTATGACATGACATGATATTTTTATGTTTTTCATAATAAAACATGAATGCAAAAATAAACATGATGTCATGGCATATGATGGGCAAACAAAGCATGGTAAATTAGCATAAAAGAAATACCTAGATTATCTATCTAAGTATCCTTAATCCATAGCTAAATTAAAATTTAACCCTAGATTGCCCACTATTTCACAAGAAAATGCCAAAATTTAATTTTGACATTTCTTTTGATTTTCCTAATTTTGTGCTAATTTAAATTAAGCATATTCCTCAAATTTTGACACAATCTACTCTTACAAGAGTAACCATTTAAAAATAAGGCCTAAATTGCCCTTAACTTTCTAAGAAAATGCCAAAATCTCAAATTGGCATTTCTTTTACTCATATTTTGTTGTGCCATTGAAAATACATCAAAACTTCTCAACTCATAGCACATATTACTCCAATTAAGAGTAAATGATGATCCTTTTCATTTTCAAAGGTTAATAATAACCTTGAAAATGCTTCTTGAGTGTCAACTTCATCATGATTAGGTTAACTACCCTTTCAATTTGAGTTGACACTCTCTAACCCATCTATGGGGTAGAGAAAATGCTCCTAAGAACCCAAAACCTATTGGTGCTCCTTGGATGCTCTAGGTACTCGCTAGGGATAACCTCCCTAGATACCTTTGTAGTGACTTTGTTTGTCTTCTTAGAAGCCTTGGTCACCTTTTCTAGGTCAACCCTAGGGATTTCTTCCCTTGTGACCTTCTTTGTGACTTTCTTGGACTTCTTAGAAGTCTTAGTCACTTTTGTTGCAAAAATACTCTTAGGAATAACTTTCCTAGTATTTTTGACTTGACCCTTTGACCTAGGGTTAGTTCCATAATTATATGGAACCATATGATACGAAATTACATCCTTCTTAGCCTTTGGTTTGTATCCCAAACCTCTATGGCCATTGGATGACTTTTGTTGTCCTAAACCTAGGTTATGCTCATTTTGTCCTTTTTGGATATTTTCCATCCTTTTTAGAGTCTTTTCTAAATTATCAAGTCTTGACCTTAAGACTTGATTTTCTCTCCATAATCCCTCAACCTTGGATTTTTCACTAAAACCTTGATTTTTCTTTTTCTTAGGTAAATACCTAAAATCCTTAGGATTACTTCCTAGTTGGTTATCTACCTTCTTAGCCCTAGATGTGGTAGTCTTAGCATGGAGAGCCATATATTTTTCTTTAATACTATTATGCTCCCTATTTTGTGGTAAATAGCATTAAAATGATATAAATTAGAAGTAGCATGCTTTTTACCATTATTTAAAGGGGTAAGCTCAATAAATGATACCTTTCATTTTACCTTGGAGGCTCTCCCTTGACTTGTGCTTTCTTCTTGAGCCTTGACCGCTTTCTTCCCCTTGGGACATTGACTTCTATAATGTCCCTTTTGGTTGCACAAAAAGTACACAATGTGCTCCTTGCTCTTCTTTGTTGAGGGAGTGGTCTCTTTGGGCTTCTCCTTGTCCTTTAGTGCCACTTGGCTCTTCTTCTTGGCCAATTTTGGGCATTTGCTTTTGTAGTGCCCATGTTCCCTACACTCAAAACATATAATATGATTTTTATTCTTAATTGAAACATTTATACCTTCATGTGTAGGGATGACACTTGATCTTCCATTTGATTTTGCTTGACTTGTGGAGGTGGAAGCTTCTTCATCCTCTTCTTCTCTTGACCCGGATGTGGAGACTTCTTCTTGCTCCGGTGTCAATGATCTACACTCCCCCTCAATCCTAGAGGTGGAGACTTCTTCATCTTCGTCTTGTATATGGAACAAGGAGTATGCCCTCTCCTTGCCCTCTTCATTGCATTCCTTTGAAGATGAGGCTTCTTGGACTTCTTCTTCTTCGGAAGTTGAGCATCTCTCAACTTCGGAGTCCTCCTTCTCTTGATCTTGTTCCAATGAGTCACCCTCTTTGGATTTATCTTGATTTGATACAATGGAGGGTTCTTCATGAAGTTTGGCTAACTTGCTCCACAATTCCTTTGCATCTTCAAATTCTCCGATTTTGCAAAGAATGGTGCTTGGCAATAAATTAACCAATAATTTGGTTACCATGTTATTCGCCTCACACCTTTGAATTTGTTCTTGGCTCCATTTGCTCTTCTTGAGGATTTTTCCCTTTGAATTTCTTGGAGCCTCGAAGCCTTCCATTAGAGCAAACCATTGCTCTATCTCCATCATCAAGAAATTTTTTATTCTTGATCTCTAAGAATCGAAGCTTGTAGATACATATGGTGGAGGCACCCTTGTGTCGAATCCAAGTCCGTCTTGGAATTCCATGTTGAAGTTGAGCTTGAAGAAATCTTTGACTTGAAGAATTTTGCTCCAACTTCTTCACCCTCTAGCTTTATTGCCCCTTCCGGCGATGATTCCGGTGAAGAGCGACCTCGCTCTGATACCACTTGTTGTGACCGAATATGTAGCTAGAGGAGGGGTGAATAGCTCGGCGCGATCTCGTGCTCGTCGTTGCTTGTTTCTTCAAAGATATGCAGCAGAAAATACGAAGAAACACACACACAACGCTAACTCTAGGATTTACTTGGTATCCACCTCAAGAAGAGGTGACTAATCCAAGGATCCACACACTCACGCACCCTCCACTATAAAAACACTCCTTCTCGGTAACTACCAAAGGCGGAGAAGCCTTACAACCTCACAATACAACAATGAGAAAGAAAGAAGCAAAAATCCAAATGAATCTTACAAGATTACAATGAAAACCCTAGCTTCTTCTTCTTCTTGTTGCAACTCACCTCTTGACTTGGATGAGCCTCCAAGAACCTTCAAGAACTAGCGATGAGAAAGAAAAATCCCTGTGGAGAAGCAGTCGTGAAGATCGGAGCTGAACCCTGCGAGTGATAGCGAAGGAATCGCACGCCAACGGCTTTATCCAGCGCCAACGGTCGGATCCCGATCGATTGGATTGCTCCCAATCGATCGGGGAGGATTTGGATCGATCGGTCGATCGATCCAGAGCACCTCTGTGCTCTTGGGAAACTCCTGGATCGATTCACTGATCGATCCAGGGCTTATTGTGCAGAATCGCACCTCCCAATCGATCGTCCGTTCGATTGGGAGCTCTGGATCGATCAGTCGATCGATCCAGCGCTGTTCTGTGCGATTGCAGGCCTCTCCCAATTGATCCACCGATCGATTGGAGGAAGCTTATCACGGGGACTCACCCAATCGATCGGCCGATCGATTGGGCATGCCAATCGATCGGCTGATCGATCCAGCTCCTTGATTTCGCCCAAAATCAAGTCCAAAGCCCCCTAAACCAACATCTGGTCACCTATGACCTCTTGGTACATCATGCCTAGCATCCGGTGATCCTTGACCTGCTAGAACTCGCTCACCAAGTGTCCAGTCAATCCCTTTGACCCACTTGGACTTTTCTTCGTGTCAAGTATCCGGTTAATCCTTTTGACCTACTTGGACTTTTCTTCCTCGTGTCAAGTATCTAGTCAATCCCTTTGACCTATTTGAACTTTCACCACCAGGTGTCCGATCAACCTTGATCCACCTGAATTTCCTCGTGCCAAGTATCCGGTCAAAACTTTGACCTACTTGGACTTTTCCTCAATTGTCTGGCTTCACTCACCAGGACTTTCAATATGTCTGGCTTCACTCACCAGGACTTTCAATCTGCCTGGCTTCGCTCACCAGGACTTTCTTGTAGGACCGTTGGGCCAGCTAGGAGAGGGTTGTTGGTTAGTCCTGCAAAATAAAAACAACCATTCTCGAACTCTTTAAGCTAACACTTGCATAAATAAAGCAGAGCAAATAAATAAAGCATTAAAAAGACGAGACACAAAAGGTTTACTTGGTTACAACCGATGTGGTTGTTAATCCAAGGAAAATTAAGCTCACTTAAAAACTCCTTCAGGCGGAGAAGCCTCGTACAGCGTTGAAGTGCAGAAAACAGAAACTCAACTCTAGACTAAAGCTTACAAGCGTTGGAATTACAATTCAGAGTTCGTGGAAAAAGCTTCTGGACCAAGACTATATTTATAGCCTTGGTCGGGGCGCCTGGAAGGGTTCCGGGTGCCCTGGGGGGGATAAAACTTTATCCCCCAACGTTCAGATCGTGTAAATCGCGATCCTGGTCAAAATCAAGGTTCGGGCGCCCGGAAGGGTTCCGGGCGCCCCGGACGGCTCCGGGCGCCCCGGAGCCCAAAGTCAACAGGTGTTGACTTTTTCGTCCGGAACCTCTTCTCTGGTTCAGTCCCGCCTCGGTCCGGTTCTTCTCCTCCGGATCTGCTCGCTTGGGTGATCTCTGCCATCCGGAAAAGGGCTCACCCGAACCCAACTTCCGGTCTTCTTGAGCGGGCTTCCCTCTGGCTTCTCGTCCCTCGGAATCACCGTGTGTTTCCTTCTCATCCGCCGGCATAATCATCTGTAGTCTTCGTCCCTCGGACGCACCGCGTGCCGTCCTTCTCGCTAGTTGCGTTTCTTGCTCCCCGAGCAATCTTCCGCTCCGGCTTTCGTCCCTCGGAACCACCGCGCGCTTCCTTCTCGTCCACCGGCGTACTCATCCGCAGTCTTCATCCCTCGGATGCACCGCGTGCCGTCCTTCTCGCTAGCTGCGTCTTCCGCTCGAGTACCCATGCTCCTAAGCTCCTGCACACTTAGACACAAGGTTAAAATACACAGGACTTAACTTAACTTGTTAATCACACCAAAACAACCTTGGGGTTCCAACATTTCCTTCTGCCTGGATTCACTCACCAGGACTTTCAATCTGCCTGACTTCACTCACCAGGACTTCCAATCTGCCTGGCTTCACTCACCAGGACTTTCCAGTCAACCTTGACCTACTTGACTCTTCTTCACAATCTCCCCACATGAACAATTGCACCTGCAATCTCCATGTGTTGTTTACATGTATTGTCAAACATCAAAACCCAAACATCAAGACTCAAGCTTGACTCAGTCCAAGCTCAGTCAACTTGGTCACCCTTGACCTGGGGAATATTGCACCAACAAAAATATTCTAGAGTGGGGTGGGGCGGGGTGAATAGCTCGTCGTGGTCTTCGTTGCTTGCTTCTTGGTGATGATATGCAACGGAAAGAACAAGAAACAAAAATACAACTCTAACACAAAGGATTTACTTGGTATCCACTTCAAGAAGAGGTGACTAATCCAAGAATCCATACACACGAGCACTCTCCACAATGAAAACACTCTTTTACGATAACTACCAAAGGTGGAGAAGCCTTACAACACTCTCAGTACAAGAAGAAAGAAAGGGAAGCGAATACAAGTAAGATCTTACAAGGTTTACCGCATAAAACCCTAACCCTAACTTCTTCTTCTTGTGTTGAACGCCTCTTGATCTTGGAAGGATAGCAACCCTTGCTCCAAGAATGCTTCAAGAACTAGCATGAGTCTCTATGGAGAAATCGCTGTGATCGCGTGAAGAGAAATTGAAGAGCTCTGTCGAAGAAGACACTCGCAACGGCTTTATCGCGACCCAACAGTCGAATCTCAATCGATTGAATTGATCTCAATTGATTGGGGAGGCTTTGAATCGATCGGTTGATCGATTCAGAGCGCCTCTGTGCACTCTGAAAATTACCTGAATCGATTGCCCGATCGATTCAAGGTTTATCGCGATTTTTCAGCCTCCCAATCCATCACCTGATCGATTGGAGGCTCCCAATCGATCGACTGATCGATTGGGAGGACTTCTGTGCGTCGGTAATTCCCTCCCAGTTGATCCACTGATTGATTGGGAGGAAGAGTTGTCACGGGACTCACCCAATCGATCACCCGATCGATTGGGCATGAGTCAATCGATCGAGTGATCAATTCGGCTCACTTGTGACTTGCCAAATCAAGTCCAAAGTCCCTAAAACCAACATCCAGTCAACCATGACCTGTTGGAACATCATGCCTAGTATCCGGTCACCCTCAACCTGCTAGGACTTCCTCACCAAGTGTCCGGTCAATCCCTTTGACCCACTTGGACTTTTTCTCCTCGTGCCAAGTGTCCAGTCAACCTTGACCCACTTGGACTTACCAACGCCAGGTGTCCGATCAGCCTTGACCCACCTGGATTTCTCGTGCCTGGCTTCATTCACCAGGACTTTAACTTCTGCCTAGCTTCACTCACTAGGACTTCCATTTGCCTGGCTTCACTCACCGAGACTTTCACCTATCTTCACTCACTAGAGTTTCCCATCTGCCTGGCTTCACTCACTAGAGTTTCCCATCTGCCTGGCTTCACTCACTAGGACTTTCACCTAACTTCACTCACTAGGATTTTCCAACTGTCTAGCTTCACTCAATATGTTTCTCACCTGACTTCACTTACCAGGATTTTCACCTAACTTCACTCACTAGAATTTTCCAACTGCCTAGCTTCACTCACCAAGACTTTCACCTAACTTCACTCACTAGGATTTTCCAACTGCCTAGCTTCACTCACTAGGTCTTTCACCTGACTTCACTCACCAGGATTTTCACATAACTTCACTCACTAGGATTTTTCAACTGCCAAGCTTCACTCACCATGACTTTTCTAGTCAAGTATCCGATCAACTCTTTGACCTACTTGACTTTTCTTCATTTCTAACTGGTCAACCTTGACCGAAAGGAAATTGCACCAGCAATCTCCCCAAACGGACGATTGCACCTGCAATTTCCATGTATTGTCAAACATCGAAACCCAAATATCAAAACTCAAACTTGAGCCAACTCAAGCCTAGTCGACCTGGTCAACCTTGACACAGGAGATATTGCACGAACAAAACTTTCTGAGTCAGTTTCGACACTTGATTGTTTGGGCATCAATTGATTGATGAACAATAATAATTGACTATTCATAGTTAAACTTGAGTTGGCAAGAATTATTTTGCAGGTACAATAATTGAATTCAGTAGAGAAATCAACTGATGGTGATGAGCAATTTGTTGATAGACGAAAATCAATCTCAAACATAAGGTAAAAAACAGTGAGGGTTTCGTGGAGGTTTTCACAGCTAATTCTTAAAGATTTTAGAGACAAGTATGATTCTATTTCAAGACCTCAAGATACAATCCAAAAGCATTCAACAGTAAACAAAGTAAAGTTTTTGTTTGTAAATTATTGATTTACATTGTATTCATTGTTATGTTTTTATTTTGTATTTGCTTGTAAGAATAGGTATTTTGTGAGAAGTTTCTTTGCCTCCTAAAAGTATCTGACAAGGAAAAACCTAGTGGATTATTATTAGAACTAGACTATGGAATGAAAATTGGAGATTCCAAACTATGTTAAATGGTTTGTATTTTTTTTGTACTTGTCTTCTCTTTTAAGTTGTATGTTTTTGTTTTCGTTGCATATTGACGTGTTATAAATCGACGATCGATGATCGACGAAATAACAAATGGATACTTACCTCCTCTAACGACATCATCAGTTCCAACATTGAGTCCTAGGATTAGATCTAGTTATTTTTGTTGATCGAAAATATTCTTTCACAATCCATTAATGATTTGTTTAACATGGGATTGTTGAGTGAATAAATCCCCGAATAATTAACTAAGCACCAACCGACCCAGCCAATGAAGTGCCAATGCAAAGCTGCTTTTATCGTATTTATTTAATTTTTTTTAATAATTCACGTGCTCAAATTTTAGAACTGATTAATATTAGATATTACTATTGCAATTCTACGGAAAATTTTCCTATTAAATCGGACTATACTTATGGAGATCCATCTAAATAATTAATATTATAAGAATTATCATGAAAAAAAATTAAATTTTTAAATACTTGATTAACCATTTAAAAAACCTCATCGTTGTCCCATTATATGAAGATCGGATCTTCTATCTCCAAAATCTTTTGTTCCCGTGTTCACTTATCTTGTCAATTTATTGTCGGCGGCCTCCGGCCGCTGATCCAATAGAATTATACCTTGGGGAAATGGTGAACCCAGAGAGATCATCGTCGACGTGATCGGTACATGAATCCGGCCGAAACTGAGGAGTCTTTCTTCTGCTATCGATTTAAGCTCTTACTTAGATCCGATCGAATTTCGACGCCGATCACGCCAGCGGCGATCTCCTGAGTTCGTCTTCTCTTAGAGTATAGTTTTGACCAGTTTGATGGCCAGAGGTCGTTGACGGTCATCGGCCCGATCAGAACTATACCTGGGGGAATGATGAATTTAGAAGGATCGTCATCGGCACGATCAACACATGAATTCGGCTGAATATGAGTAGACTTTCTTCTGTCGTTGATTTGAGCTCTTGTTCAGATCTAACCAAATTTCAATACCAATTGCATCGACAATGATTCATTAGATTTACCTTCCTTTATAATATAATTTTTGTCAGTCTGATGACCAGAGGCCACTCACGATGAGCTTATGGTGATGAGTCAAATACAGATATAGAAAAGAAATTAGGACAGAAGATTCGATCTTCATTGCATAGGGCTACTTTGACCCTTTTACGATATTTTGACGTTGCCCAGAAAGGTATTAATTAGGCGAGGATTCAGTGAAAATAAAATAAAATTAAAAAAAAAACATGGAAAAAAAAAAAGAGGAGGAATTAAGATTAGGTGAAAAGTTAGCGTCGGTGGAGGGCGAGGCTGTCAAATCAAGCAGCGCCAGCGGTGATATTGTCATCGGCATTAGCATTCGCATTGGCATTGGACGACGCGGTGGTGAGGATATTTATATTTATATTTAACAGCTATTTTCAAAGTTAATATGTAATATTCATAATTCATTTTAAACACCGACATCATTCTCATAATAAATATATCTCTGCAATGATTACTCATTGAATAAAGAGCCATACAGAGCATCCACGTCGATGAGCGGATAACGACGGTTCGCATTATGTTTTTTGTCGTTAAATTAATAAATATATTCTTAAATCATTTAACATCGTCATCGATGTCCGGCAACAACGCCACACGTGCGGGGATTGCTGAATGCCACGTGCGATGCCACACGTGGGTCGTAGTTGTGACTTGTCGTCCAACGAGCAATTGTGGCCCAAAATGGAAATGTCTACATAATTAGGCCCAATTAAGGTTTTATCAACGCATGCACCACGGTCTTGTATGTTTTAACAGTTGTCAAAACCTAATTCACTCTCAATGTTCTAACATAAACTATCATACTAAATCAAGGTCCAGGTATTAAAAAAGAACACCAGTATATCATGTCTATCTAACAGAAAAATTAGTTTATCTTCTGAATTAATTCCAATGTGCCAGGCATAGTCCTTTTCAGTAAAATATAACATCCAATGAGCTAATCCTATGAGCTAGGTCTATTCTTACTTATTCGTAACAAAATATAACAGCCTAAAAGCTATTAGCTAGGTATAAAATAAACTCATACTATATATATATATATATATATATATATATATAAAGTCTTTTTCATATCTAAGTCTTTTTCATATATTTGGTATCATAATGAGAATAAAATTTTCAACATACTTAATCATGTCAAACTAAGCATGATTATATTTAAATCATTTAGATCTCATGAAATTAAGCATGTTCTTCTAACGTAAATGTTGGAAACCATAGTATCTAGTAAAATAATCAAGGCAAGTCGAATAGACAAACCAATAATGAGCTCGAGGAGATTATCGAAGTTATCTATCAAATTATCGAACTATGCAAATAGGATGTCATTCCAAATTATTAGTAGATGTACAAGTCATCAATGATATAATATCAATATGGATAAATATTAAGCATCAGCATGTATAAATATTATTAAAGTCTAAATCTGATAAATCAACTAAGAAATGAATCATCGTAGGTAGTGTCACTTAAATAGACTAGCACTGGCACTGCTTGGCTGTGGTCGGCAGAGAAGGGCGGTAGTGCGGCAACCAGCAGAGAAGGGGTTGCAGTGTCATGGCTGACACTACTCGGCCGCAGCTGGCATTGCTCGGCGGTCAACCAGGGCTTGGCCTGGCCGACCAGTGCTCGGTTGTGGCCCTGCTCTGTCGATCGTGGCCGAGCAGTGCTGGCTGTGGCCCTGCTTTGCCGGTCGTGTCCAAGCATTGCTAGCCATGGCCCTGCTCTACTGGCCATGGATAAGCAGTGTCAGCCACAACCTTGTTCTTTCGACCATGACCGAGCAGTGCTAGCAACGACTGTCGGTCGTGGTCGATTAGTGTCGACGGCAGCTACTGACCATAGTCGAGAAGTGTCGATCATGGCACTTGTCGAAGCTATGGCAAGAGGAGAAGAGGAGTACCTGAACGCTAGAGGAGGAGAAGCCAGAGGAGGGAGGAGAGGATCGCTTGAGTAGTTGAATCGCCGGAGCAGGGAAGAGGTCGCCAGAGTAGGGAAGAGATCATGCGTAGAGAAGAGATTGGGTGCACAGGAGCCCTAATATCCCAATTTTAGCGATGAATTAATTATTCCGTCACTAATAGCGACGGATTAATTATTTTGTCGCTAATAGTAATCTGCCATGAACATGGAAGCTATTAGGGTTTAGCGCTTCCCGTCGGCTAAATACAAAGAACTTAGTGACTGAATGTTGTTGTCTACCGCTAATTTCATCGCTATTAAGTGGTTTTTTTAGTAGTGTAACAGCCTAAGAGCTATATATATTTGAACTACCTTCAGGCAACTATAACAACCTATATGCTAGATAAACTATTGCTACCTCTGGGCCAACTTATAATAGCCAATGTGCTAAGTATAGGACTTTCCGCCTCCAAGTAAACTATAACAACCCCTATATCATGATAGCTTCTGAATTGTACTCTTTCATCAGTCGAAGATGTATTATCTAATCATATATCATAATGGGAACTAGTTTCATGCCCTTCTCAAATTTCTTCATTTACCCCCCTAGATGGGAGTCATTATTATTTCTATCGGCATCACTCATTAATATCCCACCGTAGGATAGGATTTATGGTATTTTAATTAACTCAGTAATATCCCCCTAGTGGACTTAGTTTTCTATCTCATTATTTAGGTCAATAATATCCCCGTGTGGGATAGGATTTCTGGTCTCTTTGGTACTTTTACAGTTATCTTTGGACCAATTGAATTTTTGACCACTTAGTACTTTTCGGTATTCTTATCAATTTTATTGGGATGTTATTGGATTTATGGTATTATTGTTATTATTATTAATCCTTGAGTGGGATCAGGTTTTTTAGTCTTCTCAGTATTGCTACTTGCCCTTACGATTAAGGGATCGAACTCCTCTCCCTAGTCAGGATAAATTGGTCTTCATTTCTTCATGGTATTCTCGTTATTATCCTCAGGTGGAATTAATCTTCCTGTCTTCGTGGTATTCTTATTATTATCATGGATTGGGTTGCTAATTTTTTGAGCATTCTAATTATGCTTGTATGACTTTAGTTGGATTTCTCTTATGCCCTCGTAACTAAGAGATTGAATATCTCCCTAGTAAGGACTAATCAAATTTCGGATTTTTCTTGGTATTCTTATGTTCCACAACAACGGGAATGAATTTTTCTCCCTAGTTGAGACTTTATGGAACTTCTGGTATTCATGATATTCCTGAATTAATCCTCTTTGACTTAACACTTTTAATCAGATTTCTTTCAACTATGCTCTTCAATTCGACTTGAAGGAGAGACATCTAATGATAATTAGATTGTTTTTCCCAAACAATTATCCTTAGGTTTCTATATTAATTAGACTTTATTCGACTATACTTTTAAGTTAGATTTGAAGGAGATGCATTTGATGGTGATTTATTATGGGTATCATTCGAGCAATATGTATTTTCCGCCGAGCAATACGTTCTCCCGAACAATACACTCTTGGCGCTATAATACTCATTGCTACAATACAATATCCATTACAAGAAAATTAATCTATCATGATACACACAAATATCCTTATAGTATATTTATGATAACACTAACGTTTGGTAATATCTACCAAGAATGCCCTATAAAGTGATGTCGTCTTAGACCCTCCTCAATTTCCTAACATTTTATAATGTCGTTATACAATATCAATGTTAATATCTAAAATGTCACAATTTAAAGATATAATGACACTCTATAATGTCAAAAAATATTTTTTTAAGGATATTTATATACGTCGTGTTATCATCATAACAATGACAAAGCTAAATGTCACTAAAACTCATTTATTATTACATTTATTTTTTTATAAGGACAATAAAAAATATCAGCAAAGATAATTTATAAAATTATTTATATGTCATCTTGACTAATTTATAATGACATTAATAAATATCATTATAATAATTTATAAATACATTTAAAATGATCATTAATATTTATTTAGAATATATAATATGAATTCAATTTTACACATCATCACAATCCATCCACTATTAGAATAGAAATAATTATAAAATTTAATTTAAAGTGAAAATAGATAATATAAATATTCATCCAAAGTTACAAATGCAAATTAATGACAAGTTCTTTACATCCAAAACTAATTACACGCTACACTCAAAATATTAAGTTTTAGAACTAACAAAGTCTTATAAAATAAAAACTCAACTAGGCAGATCATCTTCAATTGCCATATTGATTCACAAAAATTCAAGTATCCATCACCTATAAAGTACAATGAATATATTTGTATTAGTGAAATAAAATAATATTGCAAACAAAAAGCTAATAGAAATAATGATAAAGATGGAATAACATACCAAACCAGAAGATGTAAAGTATCATTTCATATTCACCTAATAGTAATCTTCACTTACTATTAACTACAAATATATTTCATATTTATTTAAAATTATAATAACATGATAAATATAAAAAATTAATAATATTTTAATGAAAAGTTAAAATTATACTATATTTTAAGACTAGTTAAAATTATCATTTCTCCAAATGTATCCTCAAACTTATGTAAAAGATCATAAAGTCTAATCAAATTCTCTTTTGGTCTAGGATAACTTGTATTCTTACTTTACACTAATTTGATCCTAGTGTTTGTCTCTCTACTATAGTATTTGGATCCATGCTATGGAGCACTCCTTTTACCATAATTTAATCAAATAAACTTTTGATCAAAACAAAGCATCCAATCTACATAAAAGTGTAAAAGAGTTAAAATTTTGAAAAGTTTGAAGATGTCTTAAACAGATAATAAAAATGAAATTAAATAAACCTTACCCGTAAAAATGGATGATGAGGAATAGAAATTTATGGATTACTACTTGGTGATGTGTGTTGATTACTATTGCAATTTGAAAGAGGATTGTGGTTTGATTGATAAGAAATCTTGGCTTTTAATACTGCAATATGTTGGCCTTGCTTTTTAATTTGCTTATTCATTTTTTTTTTCTATTTTTGTCTGTTGTTCCATCACTTGTCGATTGCATGTGTTACGACTAGAGACTTCTCCCCATAAACTAGATGAACTAACATCATCACCAAGTATATGTACTCGACTAGGTCTATCTAGTGTTGGAACCCCAAGGTTGGTTTTGGTGTGACCAACAAGTTAAGTTAGGTCCTGTCTGTTTCTAACCTGATGTCTAAGTGTGCAGGAGCTTAGGAACACAGGTACTTGAGCGGAAGACGCAGCTAGCGAGAAGGACGGCACGGGGTGCGTTCGAGGGATGAGGTGCTGCGGAAGAGTACACCGGCGGACGAGAAGGAAGTGTGTGTGGTGGTTCCGAGGTACGAAAGCCAGAGCGGAAGATTGCTCGGGGAGCAAGAGACGCAGCTAGCGCGAAGCTCAGCACGGGGTGCGACCGAGGGACGAAGTCTGCGGATGAGTACGCTGGTGGACGAGAAGGGACACGCGGCAATTCCGAGGGACGAGAAGCCGGAGGGAAGCACGCTCGAGAAGACCGGAAGATGGGTTCGGGTAAGCCCTATTCCGGATGTCAGAGATCACCCAAGCAAGCGGAGCCGGAGCAGAAAGACCCGGACCAGAGGCGAGCTGAACCGGGGAAGAGAGCACGGACCAAAAGTCAACTAGGTTGACTTTTGGCTCCGGGGCGCCCGGAACTGTCCGAGGCGCCCGAAGCTGTCCGGGGTGCCCGGAACTGTTCGGGGCCCCCGGAAGTGACTTTTTCACAGGATCAAGCTTTGACTCGATCCAACCGTTAGGGGATAAATTGTATCCCCCCCAGGGCGCCCGGAACCCTTCCAGGCGCCCCGACCAAGGCTATAAATATAGCCTTGGTCCAGAAGCTTTTCAACAATCACGATCATTCTATTTCCAAACACTTGTATGCTTTAGTTGTAGTTAAGCTTCTGTTTTCTGTGCCTAAACGCTGTAAGAGGCTTCTCCGCCTGAAGGAGTTTTTGAGCTTAATCTTCCTTGGGTTAACAACCACATCGGTTGTAACCAAGTAAATATCTGGTGCCTCGTCTTTTCTTTTATGCTTTTATTTATCTGCTTAATTTATTTTACAAGTGTTAGCTTAGTCGTTCGAGGAAGGGTTGTTTGTTTTTAATTGACAGGTTATTTACCAACCCTTCTAGCCGGCCCAACGGTCCTACAAGTGGTATCAGAGCCGAGACGCCTCAGAAGGACTAATCTCTATCTGAAGCAACAATGGCCGGAGCTAGTGACTACCCATCAACATTCGAGGGGGAGATTTCTTCATGGAAGCAACAAATGAAGGTATTTCTTAACTCTGATATTGGTATTTCTCTAATAATGAAAACAGGTTATGAAGCACCGAAAGACACGAACGGAGAGAAAATCGGCATACACCTCTGGAATGAGAAGCAACGTGAAGAGTCCATGGCAAATGCTCGGGCAGAGTTTCACATTCTAAGCGCAATACCAACTAAAGATTTTGACAGAGTCGGAGAGTACAAAAGCACGAAAGAACTTTGGGAAAAGTTTTTAATGCTCTATGAAGAACCGGTTGAAGTCGTCTCCTCAATAGACATCGAGCCGTCATCAGAAGAATCCGAGATGGAAGAAATTACCAAGACAACCCCAACAGCCGAAGTACATCCCGAGATCGATGATGGGGGAGAATCTTCGGAAGAAATTAATTCAACAGGGGGAGAACCAACGGCCGACGAGGTAAGTAAGGTATGACCTCTACACTCTGAACAACTGGTTCAATTAATCAAATTACCTGAAGATTTTTGTGAACCAAAATTTGAATTATCGAAAGAACTTTTCGGATTAGAAAATCTTCGGTCGAATAATTGTTGCAAATTACAAAATATTTTTTCGAAAGAATTATGCAACTTAGAAATATTATCGAAAATTTTTTCCGGATCTAAAAATTTCGAATTACAAATTACTTTACTGAAAAAGTTTTGTGAATTAGAAATTGATTTATCAAACAAAATTTTTAGATTAAGAAATTTATTATTAATAGATCCCCGCAAACTACTATTGTTAAAAAATTCTTGCAAATTATAAAATATTCCTTCAAACGAATTTTGCACATTGCCGAAAGAATTTTTTATATTGTCGAAAAATTTTATCAAGTTAAAATCTATGCCATCCGAATATTTCTATGAAATTGAAATTCAAAAAATAATAGAAATTAACATGATACAAATTTCTGCATGTATAATCTTTGTGGCGTTAAATCTAAAAAAGATTGATTTAAGAAATTATGATAAGTTAAAATGGAAATTTAAAACTTTCTAATAAATAGAATTAAGAACCAAATAAATAAATAAATGCATAGAAATTTTTTAAATGTTTAAATTTCCTTGCATAAAAGTCTTTTGGGCTTAGAAAGTTTTTTTTAGAAGCTTTTCAAAAAGCTATTGTTGACTTAGAAATATTTTAACAGATAACTTTTCAAATTTTCTAAGTCTTTAAACCCTTAGAATTTTAAACCCCATTTTATTGTGATCAAAGGGGGGAGAAGAAGAAGTATAAGTCTAGGGGGAGGTAGAGAAAATTGAAAATTAAAATTTTCTGTTGAAATTTAATTTTTTCTATCTTATTGCACTTAATTATTGAAAATTAAAATTTTCTGTTGAAATTTAAATTTGTTCTATCTTATTGCACTTAATTGCAATATAAGTTAGTTTATGTTTTATGTTTTTTTTCCTAGCTTAACTTGGGTTGATCACACCAGAAAGGGGGAGATTGTTGGAACCCCAAGGTTGGTTTTGGTGTGACCAACAAGTTAAGTTAGGTCCTGTCTGTTTCTAACCTGATGTCTAATTGTGCAGGAGCTTAGGAACACAGGTACTCGAGCGGAAGACGCAGCTAGCGAGAAGGACGGCACGCGGTGCGTCCGAGGGACGAGGTGCTGCGGAAGAGTACACCGGCGGACGAGAAGGAAGTGCACGTGGTGGTTCCGAGGTATGAAAGCCGGAGCGGAAGATTGCTCGGGGAGCAAGAGACGCAGCTAGCGCGAAACTCGGCACGGGGTGTGACCGAGGGACGAAGTCTACGGATGAGTACGCTGGTGGACGAGAAGGGACACGCGGCAATTCCGAGGGACGAGAAGCCGGAGGGAAGCACGCTCGAGAAGACCGGAAGATGGGTTCGGGTGAGCCCTATTCCGGATGTCAGAGATCACCCAAGCAAGCGGAGCCGGAGCAGAAAGACCCGGACCAGATGTAACACCCATAGGGTTCTTAGCAAAAAAATTTTAGAATAATTTTTATCATGAATAAAAATATGCCTTAGTTAAATTTTTGCTCCTAGCCGAACACTTAAACAAACAAAATAGAAATAAAAATATATATAAGGTCTAGGATTTGAACTCTAGACCTCCCACTAGATGCATGAATAAGATAAGCATTAGACCAAGAGTAATTGTGGTTGAAAAGAAAGGGAAACTATAGTTAAAGGTAAAGAGGTAAAAGCTCTTCTCTTGGGAAGAGAAGTTAGAATTGTCTTCTTCCTCTCTAATGAAGAGATGCTCTAGAATATTCTTTTCTTGCTCTCTAAGAAGGGATGCATCTAGACAATGTTTTCATTAAGAAGATAGTAAAGGAAAGGAGGAAGAAAAATATAGTTTTTCCTCCTCCTCTCATGATGAATAAAAGGGAGAAATGAAAAATGAGTTGGCATTTTGCTCTCATTCTCTCCTACTCTCTCTTTCACCATGACTCTCCCTCCCTCTCCTCTTCTTGCCGAGACCAAGGAGCAAGGAAGCTCTCCTCTAGGAAGGATTCACAAGCAAGGTTCCCTCCTTAGAGAATTTAGTGAAAGATGTGAGTATCCCCTCACTGCAGTACAAGTATCTTCGATCGGTTTCAATCGTAAACGTTTTCTTTTGAAATTTTAAAGATGTCTCTCTTGTAAATTTCAGTCAAGGTAAATATGGGTAGTCACTTAGGGCATGATAGAAAAAAAAAAAAAAAGAAAACTAAGGCCCTACTTACCATGTTTCGGCCTAGGACACAAGAAGGGTGAGATTAAATTTTCTTGTGAGAACATACTTGATTTTAGGCTTCCATGAGGTGTGGATTTTATATGTTGATGGCTTAGTTTCATAATTCGTGTTGCGAAAAAAAAAAAGGACATACTTACCATATGATTCGGCCAAAATGATTTTTAGGCCTTAAGTTAAGAATTTTGGATAGAAATCATGGTAGTTGTACTCCTTCATGATGTATAAAATTTTTACATGTTGATAACCTAAGCTTTTATGTTTTATATGAAATGAAAACCATGAAGACCCTACTGATATGTTTCGGCCTAAACAAAATAAATGGTTTAGGGTTAGAGTTTTGAACTCAATCATGCTTTTTCATGAAGTATAATGCCTTGTATGTGCTTAGATCAAGTTTGCATGTTATATGGTTAAGTTTTATGCTTCATATGGAATAAAATGATATGAAACCCTACTGATATGTTTCGGCCAAATTGAGATAAATAAGTTAGGGTTAGAATTTTGAATTCAAATAGTCTTATTCATGAAGTATGGTGACTTGTATGTGCTTGTACAATGCCTTGTATGTACTTAGATTAAATTTGCATGTTATATGTTTAAGTTTTATGCTTCATATGGAATAAAATGATATGAAACCCTACTGATATGTTTCGGCCAAATTGAGAAAAATAGGTTAGGGTTAGAGTCTTGAACCCAAATAGGCTTATTCATGAAGTATAATGCCTTGTATATGCTTAGATCAAGTTTGCATGTTATGTGGTTAAGTTTTATGATTCATATGGAATAAAATGATATGAGAACCCTACTGATAGGTTTCGGTCAAATTAAGATAAATGGGTTAGGGTTAGAGTTTTTGAACTCAAACATGCGTATTCATGAAAAATAATGTCTTGTATGTGCTTGGAACAAATTTGCATGTTATGTGTTTGAGTTTTTATGCTTCATATGGAATAAAATAATGTGGAAACCTACTGATGTGGTTCGGCCAAGATGGATTAATTGGGTTAGGAAAGAGTTTAAACCTAACTAAACATGCTTATGTATTCTCATGATATGTAGCCTTTGATATATGAGTAGATTAAGCTTTCATGCTTCATGATATGATGAAAATATGCCTTATGATATGTTGCATTGCTATGTCTTATGATATGATAGACTTATGACATGATGTGCCATGTTAATGATATGATATGCTAGACTCATGATATGATATGCCATGTTCATGATATGTATGCTAAGTTCATGAGATGATATGCCATGTTTGATGATTTGAAAATAACATGTTATACTTTATGTTATGATAGGACCATGTTATGTTTCATAATGCATGTATGAATGGCTTATGTAAGAGGAAAAGCCTAAAGAGTTGCTTCCCTTAAGTTGGGACCAAGAGCACTCTTCATGTTATGAAAAAGAGTTGCTTCCCTTAAGTTGGGACCAAGAGCACTCTTCATGTTATGAAAAAGAGCTGCTTCCCTTAAGTTGGGATCAAGAGCACTCTACATGCTATGGTAAAGAGATGCTTCCCTTAAGTTGGGATCAAGAGCTCTCTTCATGATATGACAAGAATTATGACAAGTATGATATGATATGACATGCATGATATTTTACTTTGTAAGGCTTGTACCAAGGGTGAGCTCCATAAGCGCCTCGGGGTCGACGGACTATGAACGGATCTCGTTAAGGGATGGGCTCCTTAGTACGCCCCTAGGTCGATGGACTATGAACAGACCTAGATCCCTAGTAGGTTCGGGGCTAGCTACCCTGTCCTAGGGATTGCGCGCATTTATGTTTACATGTGGTACAAGCCGGGGCCCTTCTCATGTTGATGATATTATGTTCAAGTATATGTATACAATATGTTTTACAAGAAGCATGATGCAAACGTTCATTCCATGATGTATGTTTTGAAAATCATTCTACATCTTGCATCTACATGTTCACATGATATGAAATCCTTACATGAAAATAAAAAGGAGGTATGATATGCTCACCTGACATGATATATGTTTTGATAGGTGTTTCTATGATACGTTTCATGATATGAATTCACATGACATGATAGATTTTCATGAGACATGCTTATATGATATGATATGTTATGATGTGTACTTACAAGCTATGACACATTTTATGCCATGCTATGTTATGTTCCTTATATGATAGGAGACGATTATGTTATGTTCTTCTATACCATTTGATGATATGATATGTTTGATTTCATGTGTCACTTTATGTATTATTGTGATTCGGATTTATGAGTAGGAAAGGAGCTCACTAAGCCCTTTGGCTTATAGCTACACGTTTTCCTTGTACTGCAGATAAAGGCAAAGAATGGATCAGTTAAGGGGAGCAGCAGGAAAGGCGATGAAGATGTGTGTGGAAGTGCTGGTGGATAGATCTATTTATGCTTTTGGGTTATCTAAGTTATGCATGTGAACAATATTGGACCTATGCTTATGATAATGTTCAGCTAGTATGATATCCTACTCATGTTATGTTGGTACGTTTGATTTCACATGCCATGTTAAGTGAATTAGATGCATATGGTAGATGTCAAAAAAATATATATATATAAGTCTTCCACTGCCATGAATCCATATGCATTAGTAAATGATGTCTATGTTAAGTGACGCCCGTCCCTCTAGGGTAGCCTTAGGGGTACCTGGAAGGGCGGGCGTTACACCAGAGGCGAGCTGAACTGGAGAAGAGAGCACAGACCAAAAGTCAACTAGGTTGACTTTTGGCTCCGGGGCGCCCGGAACTGTCCGGGGCGCCCGAAGCTGTCCGGGGTGCCCGGAACTGTCCGGGGCGCCCGGAAGTGACTTTTTCACAGGATCGAGCTTTGACTCGATCCAACCGTTAGAGGATAAATTTTATCCCCCCCAGGGCGCCCGGAACCCTTCCAGGCGCCCCGACCAAGGCTATAAATATAGCCTTGGTCCAGAAGCTTTTCAACAATCACGATCATTCTATTTCCAAACACTTGTATGCTTTAGTTGTAGTTAAGCTTCTGTTTTCTGTGCCTAAACGCTGTAAGAGGCTTCTCCGCCTGAAGGAGTTTTTGAGCTTAATCTTCCTTGGATTAACAACCACATCGGTTGTAACCAAGTAAACATCTGGTGCCTCGTCTTTTCTTTTATGCTTTTATTTATCTGCTTAATTCATTTTACAAGTGTTAGCTTAATCGTTCGAGGAAGGGTTGTTTGTTTTTAATTGACAGGTTATTTACCAACCCTTCTAGAAGGCCCAACAGTCCTACATCTAGTCCCATGATTTGAGCAAATATATCATTCTAATTCACTGGATCATTATAATCTAGTTTTTAAAATCATGTGATTCACCCCCTCTCACATGCATCTCGATCCAACACTAGATATATTTTAATAGCCTATGAGAAAACTATAACAACCTAGGTGCTAGGTAAACTAATGCCTCTGGGCCAATTATAACTTCCAATGTGTTAGGTGTAGGACTTTTGGCCTCCGGGCAAAATATAATATCCAATGGGCTAAGTATATTCTCATTGCCTCCGGGTAAAATATAACTGCCTAAGAGCCAAATATCTTACACTGTCTTTGGGCTAATTTATAATATCCTATAGCTATATCATCTCATGGTCTCTGGGCAAACTATAACAGTCTAAGAGATAGATATATTAGCATTGCCTCTTGACAACTATAACAGTCAATGTGCTAAGCATAGGACTTTCCACCTTCAGGCAAACTATAACAACACCTATATCATGATAGTTTCTGAATTGTACTCTTCCATCAGTCCAAGATGTATTATTTGATCATATATCTTAATGAGGAATAGTTTTATGGTCTTCTCAGATTTATTCAATTACCTTCCCAAATGGGAGTCATTATCATTTCTATCCGCATCACTCATTAATATCCCACAACGGGATAAGATTTATGGTCTTATTAATCGACTTAGTAATATCCCCCGATGGAATTGATTTTCTATCTCATTATTCAGGTTAGTAATATCCCCATACAGAATAGAATTTCTAGTCTCTTTAGTATTCTTACAATTATCTTTGGACCAATTGAACTTTTGACCATTTAGTATTTTTTTTTGGTAATATTACCAATATGATTGCAATGTCATTGGACTTCTTGTATTCTTTCTATTATTTTAATTCCCAGGAGGGATTAGATTTTTTGGTCTTCTCAGTATTGTTACTTGCCCTTACGACTAAGAGATCAAACTCCTCGCCTCGGTCGGGACAAATTGGTCTTCCTTTCTTCATGGTATTCTCATTATTATCCCTAGGTGTGGAATTAATCTTCTGGTCTTCATGGTATTCTTATTATTATCATGGATTGCGTTGCTAATTTTCTGAGCATTCTTATTGTTCCTAAACAACTTTGGTTGGATTTATAGATTTCTTCATATTTTATGTCCTCATTGTAGGTACAGCGGGGGTGAACGAGAGGAGGTGAATTGCGTATAAAATAAAATTAACCTCTTCTCGTACTTTGGACTTAATTAGTAGCACAATTAAAATAGTAATAATAAAACTAAATTAAAAAACTTAAAAGAAAGATTAAGAGGCCAGAGTTTTACATGGTTACAACCTATGTGGTTGTTAATCCAAGACAGTGAAAGATACTAGAAGATCTCTTTTATTGCAGGTGAAGAAGCCTCTTACAATCGTTGAAAAAGCTCAAGAGAATAGTAGGAAAGTGTCACGAGAGCTATAGTTCAAGTTATTGAATATTTTCTAGGTTGGTCTAGGGGTCTTTTTATAGCCCCTGGAAAATATTATCGGCAACTTGAAGGCACCTTTAAAGTGGTTCAAGGCGCCTTCTATCAGATAGATTCTATCTCCTAAGGATAAAACTTTATCCTTACCAACAATCACTAGAAGACGTCTTCTATGGGTTGGAAGGTACTTTCATACTGTTCATTGAAGGCACCTTCCAAGCCATGGAAGGCGCCTTCCATAAGGCAAATCAGTTCCTTAGCTGATCTCTTTGCGTGGGTGATGTTTCGGCCAATCAAATTTGAGCTCACCCGAATCTAACGCTGATCTTCTCCTCGAGCAGCCTTCCTACCTGGTTTCACATCCCTTAGATCGCCGAGCACGTCCTTCTCGTCCGCTGGTATACTCTTCTGTAGCACATTGTCCTTTGGATGCACCGAGCTCGTCGACTCCTTTCCCGTGCCATCCTTCTCACTAGCTGCATCTTTCACTCAACTTCTTGTGTTCCTAAGCTCCTGCACACTTAGACACAAGGATCAAATACAACAGGACCTAACCTAACCTTGTCGATCATATCAAAATTACCACAGTGTACTTACAATCTCCTTCTTTTTGGCGTGCATCAATCCAAGTTAAAGTTAGAGTTAAGCCAAATGAAATAACATAGTAAATTGTGATTATCAAAACAAATTTGCAATGTAATGATTTAAACAATTTAATAAAGATAAAATAAGTACAAGGATAAAAATGATCCTAACTCCCTCTTAATCCTTCCTAACTTTTATCTATTTCTTCACCTTTGATTGTATAAAAAATCATGAAAAATGAAATAAAAGGTTAGAAAAATTTTAAATTATTTTCTAGGCAAACACAACAAAAATTATCAGTAGGCTAATATTTTTAAATATATTCAATTTTTAATAATTAAGCTACTATTTTGACAAAAAATAATTTTAAATTACTTTTTGGTTTTGAAAAATCCTAAATTTTTTTGTCTAATTTAAGTAGAAAAAGATAGACCAGTAGAAAAATTTTCATAGAAATATATTATTTAGTTTAATAGAAATGATTTATTTTACTATAATAATTGAATTTTCGATGATAAATCTTAAAAATATTTTTCAACTTTGAAAATTCTTCTAAAATTTTATGGATATGGAAAATATATTGTCGAATCAAAGTTCCCGAATATCGATTTTCCTAAATTTTTAATATTAAAATTATTTTTTAGAAAATAATTCGTAATAATTCAAATAAAATTTGGAAAATATTGAAAATTTTTATTATGATAAAAAACATCATGTTTTATCAAAGAAAAATAAAAGTTTTTAAAAATAAGTCTAAAAAATGTTTTAAATTTTTAAAATATTATTTATATTAATAAATTCATAGAAAATAATTTATTGGTCAGAAAATTATAAAAAATATTTTTTTGATAGAGAATATTATATTTTATCATAGAAAAATAAAATTTTCAAAATCTAAGTCTGTGATATAATTTTTAAATTTCAAAATACAATTTTTGTTAATAATTTTATAGAAAATAACTCAACGAAAAAATTTTGAAAAAAAAAATCCCTAACAAAATACTATTGTTTAGTATAGAAATTTTGGATAAGAAATTCAAATAGAAAATTTTACTTGAAAAATATTTTTCTAATTAAAAAATTTCTATCCTAATAATTTAAAATTTTAGGATTTTAATATAAAAAAATTTAGAACCCAATATAGATTCCTACCTACTGGATTTACTAAAAATTTTGGAAGTACATAATTTCTAAGGATTTTCTTAATTTGTCCTTGGTGATTTCTTGTAAGATATCGAAAGATTTAATAATAAATATTATTGGACGAAAAATCTTGTTGGATTTTTCCAAAATTTTTAGAAATTTTCTGGAAAATTTTCGGAGCTCGTACGGAGGGTTTTGAGGGGATCGATCGGCAGGGGCGGATAAAGCCTGTTTGGAAAACCCGATTAAAGTGGGATTTGATTGAGGAGTTAACTTAGGTTTTAATTACCTAGACCTAAGTTTATAATCCCTAATTTCCGAGACATTCTCCTCAAACCCGAGCCTCTCTCCTTTTCTCTCGCGTGCGAAGCCTTCCCCATTCCCGATCCTCACCGGCGATTCTCCTCCTCCTTCTCTCGGCGTCGCCGGCATAGGGCAGCCACCGGAGCATTGAGGAGGCAGGCTACCGGCTACCGATTCTTCTTCCCCCCATTCCCTTCTTCCCCGATTTCTTCTCTCCCTCGCGCGAGTTCCCTTCTCCCGAGCCCTCTCTCGCGACTTCTTCTCGCTTGATCGCCAGTCGCCACGAGCTCATCGCCGGCAATAATCCCTCCTCCAGCGTGCCTAGGCCGAGTCTCCTCCTCCCTCTCCTTCTCGAGGCATGGGGTCTTCGTCCTCTTTCTTCCTTGCAGCCGATCGACGGGATCCGGCGGAGCTAGGGCACGACAGGGGTTGATCCGCATCTTTCTTGGTGGATCGAGCCCCTCTCAGCTTTTCTCTTTGACCTATTCATTGGAGGGGGTTGCGGATCATCTCCAGTTGAGGTGGATCGCGCGGATCGATTGAGGTAAGGCTTCGTTGGAAGATTCTGTGAATTCAAAGTCCTTGCTTAATTGGGTTGTTGGTGATGATTTTCCTGTTCTGGATTAGAGGAAGCAGAGGATCAATGTGCTGTGGAATTGCCCTGTTGCTGGTCATTATAAACTTCCCTTCATGAAGCTGTGAAGGTCTTGGGTGAGAAGGTGAGACTCTGTTGAGTAATTTCGGATAGATTTGAAGTGTTTCAAGAAGAATTTTCATGATGATTTCATCTCTTGTGCGGGCTGCGAAATTCTGGACAGGAATGGAAGGAGTTGTGGTGTGGATGGCATTGGCTATTAACAGGGAAGAACAATCCAATTTGGGTAAGTGGTGCTATGGATTGGTTATATTGCGTATTGGATTAGATTTGGGTATTTGATCTTGATGTAGTCTTGGATTAGGGGAAGGCATAGGAACAACACCTTGATGGATTTCTTATGGCAGATCACTGTTCTCTACAACTTGCAGCTGATAGGGTTTCGGCTGAAGGATTGGAGGTCTATCAAGGTGAGTAATGTCTCTGTTTGTTAGGGTTTTAGCAAACTAGTTACTCTACAACTAGGTTTTGGGTTTGATCTTGGAAGAATTGGAGTAGGAAACAATGGTGTTGCTTGAGGATTAATGGATTTGTTAGATGATATGATTAAATCTAAACTAATCTTGTGGACGAACCATGTCTGTTGGGTTTATAATAGTTGATAGTTGATTCAATGGATTAAATGATTAGAAGTTATGTTTAGAAGATTGAAGGATTTAAGGCGCATTGGATTGATTAATAGATTGTGGAATATGTTGGATCTAAAAGGAGATGAATTAAGAATTACTTGGAGGAATAATCAGAGATCAGATTTAGTGGAGTTTCCTAATTAGGCAGGGATTTTATTTAGCTATTTTAATTCTTGTGAATTTAGCTAAATAAAATATATATATATTGATCGCAGGATTTGGATTTGGGACGAGCGTCTCGACATGGGATTTTCAGATGACGATCGACAAATAAGGTGGGTATTTCTTCCTTGGCCTCTATGTAGATTTTCTTGTACTTAGTGCATGGATATTATTGGATAAATTAGGCTGCTTTATCTTATATCATGATCGGTTGCTGTTCTTCCTACATTATACTTATGCTTGACCCTTGTGATGATCTATTTAATTCATATACAGTCTCCACTCTTGATATCTACTCTGTTGTGATTACACGTGTAGAGTATGTCTGGTAGAGATTATCGGGTTGTTGGTATTACCATGCTGATTGGGTATGTGATGCAGACTGTACCTAGATGGGTATGTGTTATAGGAGTCATCTTGTTGACCGTGCATTTACATGTGTTGTGTCCATATGTATTTGTCATGTATTTTTGGAGGAGTTGGGTTGATTGTATGTTTGGGGTATATACACATGCATGTTGTGTTTTTACTGGAGGATACATGTTGATTGTACTTATATAATGTGTACACATGTTTGGTGGGATACGTGGAGGTATCGCCATGATTATATTTACGTTGTGGAGTACTTATGTGGATTCAGAGGTTGCATGGATGATGACGATGTTTGTATCATGACTATATATATATCATGTTCATCATTCATTGCATGCTGGCGACTGTTGTCTCCCTTATGGTGAGAGAGAGTCGTGAGTCATATCTAGCGCCGCACACTCGACCACTCATGGGTAGTGGTAGTGGGAACAGTTGCCGCTGTCCTGTCCTGCTCATTAGGCTGCTCAGTGTGTACTCTGTCCGCCTCGATCACTCTTGAGTAGTAGGTCTGGAGGGTTCAGTAGTCAGGGGGCTTATGATGTGAGTAGTCAGGGACCCTGATGTTATGTAGTTAGATAACTACTTAGCGTACCGAACGCCTCAACCGCTTTATAGCGGTTACGCCCTGTTGAGGTTAGTATGGTTTGTCACAGACCCAAGCCTCTCGGCCATACAGGGGTCGTGGTGTCTGGAGAGGTGGCGGGAGTGACCATGGAGCATCCATGCACTTTTGCATATGATGCACGGTGCATCTGGGGGTTATATTGGCATACATGCCTACTAGATACTAGTTGCATGTGTTTGTGGTATGTTGCTTTTGTTTGCGATATGATTGTTGCATTTGGTTGTCATGCTGCATACATGTCATTTATTTTACATGTATATGTAGTCGTATTTATATTGCACAGGTGTCACGGGTATATCTGTTGCAGATCCGGTGAGCTTACTGATCATTGTATTATGTGTCGATTCCAGATTGGGTATGTATATGTCATTATGTAAGTTGTGGTTTGTACAGTTTATATGTCAGGTTATTATGTCAGATATGTTAGGTGCATTGATTATGATAGTATGATCATGTTTCTTTATTCCCTACTGAGACTGTATACTTGTGATCTCCATGTGTATGTATTGTCCATGCACTATCTTTTCTATTACCCGCTGAGTTACCTATACTCACCACCGCATTTGTACATTTATGTTTTCAGGTAGCAGGTAGATGGTTGGTGTGTCGCTTGGAGTATCCTGTCTGCCGGGTCCTACGTCACATCCGAAGACTGTGTTCGTTTTCTATTGTATATTCTTTTCTTATTCGTGGCATTGTATTTGTGTTTAGCCATGTGACTATCTTATTCTTTTGGTGTTGTATTTGTGTTTAAGCCGTGCCGGCATGCATTGTATCTATTTGTCTTGTGTGGGCTTTCCGTTTTCATTTTTTCGCTGTGTTGGTTTTTGTACAGCCGTGTGGGCTGTTTTATATATAACTGCGTGGTTGTGATTGTTTCATTCCAACCGCATGTGGCTGATGTATTTTGCTTGTAGTGATGCTTCATATTGTCACTGGTACAGGGGAGACTGCCGGATTTTTGTCTGGCAGGGACTCCTTTGGGGCGTGACAATTTTTGGTATCAGAGCGAGGTTTACGATACTTGCTATGCGTTTTGGATTTTCGAGATTTATCTGATACCAATTTTTGGTATCAGAGTAGGTACGATGCCTATTATTCGTGTTTTGGATTTCGTGATTCGGTTTTCTTGATGTGACTTTTCGGGTTTTGGGACCAGGCAGCAGCAGGACATCTCCAGGCTATAGGAGGTATGTTTGCATATTGTTATCATACATTTCTGTTGGTGTATGTATTGTTGCCCATATAGTTATGATGTGTGTTAGTGTTCTCTTGTTAGTACTTGCCTATTTGTTTGTAGCATGCATTGCATGTGTTGGGTCAATCACTGATCACGGTTGACCTAATGGGGATCAAGGATTACAGTCTCAGGGATTTGTTATATCATACTACCAGTAGTTTGTGTCAGTTACTACTAGTTGGTTGAGAGTTAGAGTCATGTACCAGTCTCTATTTTTATTAGCTGGGTAGTGGATGATATTGGTATACTCATGTTGACTCAGTTAGTGGAGTATCGGTGTACTCCTGTTATTTTGATTAGTAGAGTATTGATTTACTCCTGTTGGTTAGGTTTGTAGATTACCCTTGTTGACTTGGGTAGTGGTGGATCGATTTTACCTTAGTTGCTTTTGACGAGGATTGATTTACCCTTATTAGATCAGTTAGTTGACGACCGATTTATTTAACAGTTCGATCATTAGGGTATCGTCATACTCTATTTCTAGAGATTCTGATCTTTGGGGTTGCTTGTGCTTGGTTAGATATTTGGGAGATACATTTGAGTACATGACTTGTACCATCGTGGAAAAGACTGAATTAGCCGTATACCATTATCGACTGGGTCAACCTATAGAGGATTGTTGTATCCTATTTCATGGGGACTTTGACCATAGACTGTCTGCACCTAGTTGATTGACTTAGAAGGTACAGTCGGATAGGATATCTCCACTGATGTGGAAAAGTGTAAAGCTACCTGCTTAACACTTATGAGATACATCCATTACTAGGGCGTATGAGTTGGAGAGTACATTTGGATATATGATTTGTACTGACATAAGAGAGTTGAAGTTAGCTGCTTAATCTTTACATGACCGGGTACCACGTGAAGGAAGAAGCAGAGAATGTTTTTGGAGACCAGGTCATCACTTAGTGATTTCCTTGAGGTGTTTTGAGAGAGAGTAGTTCTCTACTTCTTCGTTAGCATGATGGATTATAAGGCGATGATCAGTCGACTCGCCTAACGTTGTTCCATGGGAGATCCTGACTCATGGGACTATTGGATATGATTAGATATCCATGATGTACTTAGTGATATATACCCCGCAATGGTGCAGAGGAATGGTGTTAGTTGAGTAATACCTAGGAGGTCCGACCTAACTAGGTATAATTTCAGATGATGATCTTTGAGGGGTAGAGCGTTGATTGATAGATATTTTGATCAGCTATTTGGTTGTAGCGTTCCTCTATCTTTGTGTTCATTGCTCGATACTGGAGGTTGCTGCACCTCAGGGTGGAGCAATCACAGTATGATGGGGTACAAGACAATGGTTAGACGACTCAGCTAACATTGTCTATATCAGGTGGCGCAAGACCTTGACCACATGATCATTTTACCAGAGCTTGTAGTCTATTTATTATATTAGAGGGTTTGACCTTTTATTGGTATTTGTCGAGGGACATATATAGGATGATTATGAGGGTGGTGGAGATATCTTCTTGATGGGTAGGCTCTTAGTCAGCAGGTTGCGTGACCCTTTGACTTGGGATTGACATTCCTTTACTGTAGATACTTGATTATTAGAAAAGATGAGATGATGAGATTTGATAGACTTTTTTGGATACATTTATTTTGTTGGCAGTAGGTGTTGAAGGTTGGATGATTTCCTTTTACTCTATCTTTGTTTAGGGGACTATCTGGTGTGATTGATTGATGTTGAGGATGATCTTGATTGATGGATATTGGAAGATCAGGTGTGGTTATAGGTTGTCTTTTTATGATTTATTAGTGGATATTTGACTTGATGATCTATGATTTGGTGTTCGATGCTGATAGAGACATGAGGAGTAGCACTTGTGTGATATATATGGATTTAGAAAGAGTGGAGTTTAAGGATGGACCTATCATCTACTTTGGTTTAGATCATTGGGTTGGAATTTGTGGATATTATCGGAGATTGGTTGAGAGTTTCTCTAGCATTGTTTTGTCGTTGACTGGACTATCTAGTAGGGGTATGGAATTTTCTTGGATAGATGCTTACGGGATCTGTTTTGGGAGTTGGACGAAAAGTTGTTAACTGCACCGTCTTAGTTATGCTTTCTAGTGTAGACGGATTTGTACTCTACACAGATGTATCGTATCTGGGAGTGGTGCAATTCTGATATAGCATGAGCGGAGTAGTCTCGTGCTAGTAGTGAGAATTCTCGTGTAATGAGAATGAGATTCTTGATTTTCGTGGAAGATCATGTGTGTTCCCGAGTCACCTCTTATCAGGGAGGAGTTACTGTAGGAAACACATTGATCTGGATTTGCACTACATTCGAGTGACATCTGATGTGTGGAGGCATTAGAGCACTCTTATTGGTGGAACGATATGAAGAAAGATATCGCGGATTTTGTAGCTTGATGTCTATTATGTCAGCAAGTGGAGGCTGAACATCAGTGATTAGTAGGATTGCCTCCGTTGATTTGGATACTAGAGTGGAGTTGGGAGCATGTTATGATGGATTTTGTTGAGGGATTATTCAGGACTTGGAGAGGATATTGTGGTTTGGGTAATCATTGTTAGGCGATGACTTGCTCCCTAGCTATCGATTTGTAAGGCAGATTCTTTTGGATTGAGTAGCAGGATTATACTCTAGAGGGATTTCCGAACTGGATGAGGTATCTCTGAGTATTGTTTTGGATGGAGATCAGCGATTTCACCTCATAGTTTTGACTGTGGTTATAGTAGATTTTGGGTTAGGAGCTTCACTTTAGTATAGATTTTTACCCTCAGACTGATGGATAGCTTGACCGCCTTATACAGATGTTGGAGGATTTGAGGATAGTGGATTTTGGATTTCAGAGGTAGTTGATTTATCCCGCAGTTGGCAAGATTGCAGAGTGGGAGTAGCGGGAGTAGGGTGAGTTCATAGCTCAAAGAGTCGTTGCTATTCATTTGAAGGTGGATTGTCATGTTTGGAGATATGTTTATGATATTAGGGTGGAGTAGTAGATGAGGATGTTGTTTGGTTATTATACTTGGAGTGAGTAGTATATGAGTATGTGATTTGGATGTTACCCTTGGATGAGGATCCCTGAGTTGACGAGTAAATTTGGGGACCAAATTTTTATTAGTGGGGGAGAATGTAAGATATCGAAAGATTTAATAATAAATATTATTGGACGAAAAATCTTGTTGGATTTTTCTAAAATTTTTAGAAATTTTCTGGAAAATTTTCGGAGCTCGTACGGAGGGTTTTGAGGGGATCGATCGGCGGGGGCGGATAAAGCCTATTTGGAAAACCCGATTAAAGTGGGATTTGATTGAGGAGTTAACTTAGGTTTTAATTACCTAGACCTAAGTTTATAATCCCTAATTTCCGAGACATTCTCCTCAAACCCGAGCCTCTCTCCTTTTCTCTCGCGTGCGAAGCCTTCCCCGTTCCCGATCCTCACCGGCGATTCTCCTCCTCCTTCTCTCGGCGTCGCCGGCATAGGGCAGCCACCGGAGCATTGAGGAGGCAGGCTACCGGCTACCGATTCTTCTTCCCCCCATTCCCTTCTTCCCCGATTTCTTCTCTCCCTCGCGCGAGTTCCCTTCTCCCGAGCCCTCTCTCGCGACTTCTTCTCGCTTGATCGCCAGTCGCCACGAGCTCATCGCCGGCAATAATCCCTCCTCCAGCGTGCCTAGGCCGAGTCTCCTCCTCCCTCTCCTTCTCGAGGCATGGGGTCTTCGTCCTCTTTCTTCCTTGCAGCCGATCGACGGGGATCTGGCGGAGCTAGGGCACGACAGGGGGGCGTTGATCCGCATCTTTCTTGGTGGATCGAGCCCCTCTCAGCTTTTCTCTTTGACCTATTCATTGGAGGGGGTTGCGGATCATCTCCAGTTGAGGTGGATCGCGCGGATCGATTGAGGTAAGGCTTCGTTGGAAGATTCTGTGAATTCAAAGTCCTTGCTTAATTGGGTTGTTGGTGATGATTTTCCTGTTCTGGATTAGAGGAAGCAGAGGATCAATGTGCTGTGGAATTGCCCTGTTGCTGGTCATTATAAACTTCCCTTCATGAAGCTGTGAAGGTCTTGGGTGAGAAGGTGAGACTCTGTTGAGTAATTTCGGATAGATTTGAAGTGTTTCAAGAAGAATTTTCATGATGATTTCATCTCTTGTGCGGGCTGCGAAATTCTGGACAGGAATGGAAGGAGTTGTGGTGTGGATGGCATTGGCTATTAACAGGGAAGAACAATCCAATTTGGGTAAGTGGTGCTATGGATTGGTTATATTGCGTATTGGATTAGATTTGGGTATTTGATCTTGATGTAGTCTTGGATTAAGGGAAGGCATAGGAACAACACCTTGATGGATTTCTTATGGCAGATCACTGTTCTCTACAACTTGCAGCTGATAGGGTTTCGGCTGAAGGATTGGAGGTCTATCAAGGTGAGTAATGTCTCTGTTTGTTAGGGTTTTAGCAAACTAGTTACTCTACAACTAGGTTTTGGGTTTGATCTTGGAAGAATTGGAGTAGGAAACAATGGTGTTGCTTGAGGATTAATGGATTTGTTAGATGATATGATTAAATCTAAACTAATCTTGTGGACGAACCATGTCTGTTGGGTTTATAATAGTTGATAGTTGATTCAATGGATTAAATGATTAGAAGTTATGTTTAGAAGATTGAAGGATTTAAGGCGCATTGGATTGATTAATAGATTGTGGAATATGTTGGATCTAAAAGGAGATGAATTAAGAATTACTTGGAGGAATAATCAGAGATCAGATTTAGTGGAGTTTCCTAATTAGGCAGGGATTTTATTTAGCTATTTTAATTCTTGTGAATTTAGCTAAATAAAATATATATATATTGATCGCAGGATTTGTATTTGGGACGAGCGTCTCGACATGGGATTTTCAGATGACGATCGACAAATAAGGCGGGTATTTCTTCCTTGGCCTCTATGTAGATTTTCTTGTACTTAGTGCATGGATATTATTGGATAAATTAGGCTGCTTTATCTTATATCATGATCGGTTACTGTTCTTCCTGCATTATACTTATGCTTGACCCTTGTGATGATCTATTTAATTCATATATAGTCTCCACTCTTGATATCTACTCTGTTGTGATTACACGTGTAGAGTATGTCTGGTAGAGATTATCGGGTTGTTGGTATTACCATGCTGATTGGGTATGTGATGCAGACTGTACCTAGATGGGTATGTGTTATAGGAGTCATCTTGTTGACCGTGCATTTACATGTGGTGTGTCCATACGTATTTGTCATGTATTTTTGGAGGAGTTGGGTTGATTGTATGTTTGGGGTATATACACATGCATGTTGTGTTTTTACTGGAGGATACATGTTGATTGTACTTATATAGTGTGTACACATGTTTGGTGGGATACGTGGAGATATCGCCATGATTATATTTACGTTGTGGAGTACTTATGTGGATTCAGAGGTTGCATGGATGATGACGATGTTTGTATCATGACTATATATATATCATGTTCATCATTCATTGCATGCTGGCGACTGTTGTCTCCCTTATGGTGAGAGAGAGTCGTGAGTCATATCTAGCGCCGCACACTCGACCACTCATGGGTAGTGGTAGTGGGAACAGTTGCCGCTGTCCTGTCCTGCTCATTAGGCTGCTCAATGTGTACTCTGTCCGCCTCGATCACTCTTGAGTAGTAGGTCTGGAGGGTTCAGTAGTCAGGGGGCTTATGATGTGAGTAGTCAGGGACCCTGATGCTATGTAGTTAGATAACTACTTAGTGTACCGAACGCCTCAGCCGCTTTATAGCGGTTACGCCCTGTTGAGGTTAGTATGGTTTGTCACAGACCCAAGCCTCTCGGCCATACAGGGGTCGTGGTGTCTGGAGAGATGGCGGGGGTGACCATGGAGCATGCATGCACTTTTGCATATGATGCACGGTGCATCTGGGGGTTATATTTGCATACATGCCTACTAGATACTAGTTGCTTGTGTTTGTGGTATGTTGCTTTTGTTTGCGATATGATTATTGCATTTGGTTGTCATGCTGCATACATGTCTTTTATTTTACATGTATATGCAGTCGTATTTATATTGCACAGGTGTCATGGGTATATCTGTTGCAGATCCGGTGAGCTTACTGATCATTGTATCATGTGTCGATTCCAGATTGGGTATGTATATGTCATTATGTTAGTTGTGGTTTGTACAGTTTATATGTCAGGTTATTATGTCAGATATGTTAGGTGCATTGATTATGATAGTATGATCATGTTTCTTTATTCCCTACTGAGACTGTATACTTGTGATCTCCATGTGTATGTATTGTCCATGCACTATCTTTTCTATTACCCGCTGAGTTACCTATACTCACCACCGCATTTGTACATTTATGTTTTCAGGTAGCAGGTAGATGGTTGGTGTGTCGCTTGGAGTATCCTGTCTGCCGGGTCCTACGTCACATCCGAAGACTGTGTTCGTTTTCTATTGTATATTCTTTTCTTATTCGTGGCATTATATTTGTGTTTAGCCATGTGACTATCTTATTCTTTTGGTGTTGTATTTGTGTTTAAGCCGTGCCGGCATGCATTTATCTATTTGTCTTGTGTGGGCTTTCCGTTTTCGTTTTTCCGCTGTGTTGGTTTTTGTACAGCCATGTGGGCTGTTTTATATATAACTGCGTGGTTGTGATTGTTTCATTCCAGCCGCATGTGGCTGATGTATTTTGCTTGTAGTGATGCTTCATATTGTCACTGGTACAGGGGAGACTGCCGGTTTTTTGTCTGGCAGGGACTCCTTTGGGGCGTGACATTTCTTATGTACCAGTTGATTCTACCATAATTTATAAATTTTGATTTTTAAAAATTGTTTGAATATGCATGGTCATTTTTTATTTTTTCTATTTGTACTTTTAATTTTTAAGTTTCTATTTTTAAATTATCAAATATATCTAATGGGCATGAATTTGCTAAGTTTAATTTTAACCTTGTATTACCTTTTTCTAGCTGTACTATATTTGTAGATAATATCTTGATAAATTCAAAAGATTGCTTGGGAGATAGTGCATATACCTCACTTATCTTGTGCTATGATGTTTCCCCCTCATCGTAGCTTTCTTCTGAGGATCTTTCTCCTTTATCAATGCTCATTTCTGAGTTGCTTTCATCTTCTCCTTGGTAGTCCGCTAATAGGGCAAGTATAGTGTATTCTTTAACTTCTGACTCTGATGATGACTCATCCCATGTCGCTTTTAAATTTTTGTGCCTTGATTTGGTTGGTTCTTTCTTCTTCTCCTTCATCTTCATCTTTGGGCAATGATCCTTGATATGCCCTTCTTTGTTACAGTTGTAGCATTAGGCCTTTCTTTTGCTCCGAAAGTGGTTTTTCATTTGTGACTTAAATTTATTAGATTTAATAAACTTATTAAATTTTCTTACCAATAATGCTGCTTCATCTTCCTCGATGGTTGTTTCGGAATCTTAATCATCTATTCTTGCCTTCAAGGCAATTGTCTGACTTGGCTTATTTACTTCTGCACATCTAGATTCGTGAAGTTATAAAGTAGAAAATAAGCATTTTAATGTATACTAACATCTAGATCTTTAGAAATATAATAAGATTCGACTATAGAGGACCATTCAGGTGTCCTTGGAAAAGTATTTAATGCATACCTTAGAGAATCTCGGTTTGTTACCTTTTCTCTGAGATCTGTGAGTTTGGTGATCAGCTCCTTCAATTTGGCGTGCAATTATGTTATTGATTCTCCTTCTTTTAGCCTGAGGTTCGTCAGTTGGTTCCGGAGAAGGTCCTATCTAGTAAACTTTGATTTAGACGTTCCTTCATGTAGCTCTAATAACCTTTCCCTAAGTCCCTTTGCTGATTCGTAGGCATCGATTCTGTAGATATCTTGAGGTGGCAGCACACTTAGTAGGTAGAATTCGGCTTGTCAATTCACCACAAAGTCCGCTTGCTCTTTTATGTCTAAAGGTACTCTTCTTTTTATTCATCTTTTTGATCTTTTGGAGCTATAAAACCATATTTAATTATTAATAGAACTTCAAAATCAGTTTTAAAAAAATACTTCTATACATTTTTTTCATAACGCGAATTCTCCCTTGAACTTTGGTGGGTAGATGCTTAGTCTGGCCATCGTCTCGGTACTTCAGTCAGCGGTTAGTCCTTCTGAGGCGATCTGGCTCTGACACCACTTATTGGTACAGCGGAGGTCAGCAAGAGGGGGTGACTTGCCTATAAAATAAAATTAACCCCTTATTGTACTTTGAATTTGATTAGTAGCACAATTAAAATAGCAATAATAAAACTGAACTAAACAACTTAAAAGAAAGATTAAGAGGCCAGAGTTTTACTTAGTTATAATCTAGGTGGATGTTAATCTAAGACAGTGAAAGATACTAGAAGATCTCCTTTGTTTCAGGTGGAAAAGCCTCTTACAATCGTTGAAAAAGCTCAAGAGAATACTATGAAAGTGTTATAAGAGTTGTAGTTCAAGTTGTTGAATATTTCCTAGGTCCAGGAGTTTTTTATAGCCCCTAAAAAATGATATCCGCAGCTTGAAGACCCCTTCAAAGTGGTCCAAGGTGCCTTCCATCGGATAGATTCTATCTCCCAAGGATAAAACTTTATCCTCGTTAACGATCACTGGAAGACGCCTTGCATGGACTAGAAGGTATCTTCATACTGTTCATCAAAGACATCTTCCAAGCCATGGAAGGCGCCTTCCTTTGTGTGGGTGATGCTCCGACCAATTGGAGTTGAGCTCACCTGAATCCAACTCTGACTTTCTCCTTGAGTAGCCTTCCTACCCAACCTCTTGTCCCTTGAACTGTCACACGCGTTCTTCTCGTCTGCTGGTGTACTCTTCCGCAGCACCTCGTCCTTCAGATGCACTGAGCTCGTCGACTCATTTCTCATTTCATCCTTCTCGTTAGCTACATCTTCAACTAGGCTTCTTATGTTCCTAAGCTCCTGCACACTTATACACAATGATCTGTTGGTGCAGAGAGCGCCAGACGATCGAATCTAAGTTTTGATTATGACAAAGGGTCCAAAGTTAAGGTTGCTTATTGTTTAACCAGGTTGAATGAGCTTGCAGAAAAGTTCTAAGTGTGCTTAGGCAAATTCTATCCTGACTGCTAGGAGCACGCCGATTGGTCTGACGATGTCACGGTCTAGGCGCTTGGAAGGGATCCAACCGCTCACTCCTATAAAAGAAGCCTTCTACCAGAGTTTCAGGATATATCTTCTCTTTGCGATTGCTCTCGTGCGCGCTGCTTTCAAGACGCTCCTGCTACGTTGCGGAGCTTCTCCGATAACCAACGATTTAGTCTTTATTTTTTTATTGTTGGTAATTTCATTTTACAAGTTCTTGTAATTAATCTGTAATCCTTTTACGAACTACTAGTGATTGCCTAACGAAAGTACTCTCACATGTGGGCCTTGGAGTAGGAGTTGACGAAAGCTCTGAACCAAGTAAAATTGGTTTTGTTAGCATTGTGCTTATTATTTCTGCTGCGTACTCGATTTGATTTTTGAATTCTCGACAATCACTATTCACCCCCCTAGCGAACTCTACGATCTAACAAGTGGTATCAGAGCAGGTACTGTTGGGATCCTTTGGATGGCTAGAGAGGGGGGGAGTGAATAGCCTCCACCAAAATCTTAATCTTTTCACAAAAATTCTAAGCGAGTTTGTTAGCGCAGCGGAAAATAAGCAAACAAAAAGAAATTATACGAGAAAAGAACCAAGCACCACTAACACAAGATATACGAGGTTCGGGGATAACTTGCCCCTACTCCTTGGCGTGTCCGTAAGGTGGACGAGCCCTTGATCTTCGGTAGATCACACCCCAGATGACACCGGCTAATGAAGCTCTCCTTCTCGGTGGAGAAACCTCTCCACAAAGTCTTCGAACAGATTTAAAATGAAGCACACAAGACTTACAGATCACAGTGGCTCAAAGAAAATCGAAGTAAGCTCACAGCCACGAAGATGATGAAGACAGAGTCCAAGAACACAGCAAGCTCTCAACCGAAACACACACAGCTTTTCACTTGCTTCACGTTCTCTACTTCTTTCCAGCATACACTGCTTCTTATGTCTCTACATTCGATCAGCCTGCACCGGATCGCTGCCAACCTGCACCGAATCCCTGCTGCAAGCTACGGCGTTGCCAATCGCTTCTCTTCCTCTTCTGTTTCTCTGAGCTCACACCAATAGAACCACGGTCTTCACTGGTGCCTCTGAGCTCGAACCAATCACCAGGAGTTAAGCCAATCGCCACCTGATCACTGCCAGAAACACAGCCAATCGCAACCTGTAGCCGTTGCTGCTTCAAATGCATTTGACGCAGAGAAAGCAGTGGAAAGATCCTTTGTCTCATTCCTTTGATGAGGCTTAATTTGAAACTAAGCACTGGTATGGTACCTGCAACCTGTATCTCCAAAAGACTCACAGCAGAAGGTTAAACAGAGATGGGCAAAAAGAAGTGCGAATCAGAAAATATCAGAGAAAGCGCATGCACAATGAACTTAACTGTGGATCGGTCAGCAGACCGATCACAGACCCTTGGACCGATCAGACAACAGCCTGATCGGTCTGAGGCTGGTCTGATTGGTCGTGGCGACCGATCAGATTGGATGTGGATCGGTCCATAGACCGATCCAACGCCCTTTTTCTTCTGCGACATTTTCTCCTGATCGGTCTACAGACCTATCAGATTGCACTCAGTGTGCTACTGAGTGTTTCCTGATCGGTCACCAGACCGATCAGAAAATTTAGTCTCACTAGATCGGTCTGCGGACCGATCAGTCATCCAAAGTATCACTGGATCGGTCTGTTGACCGATCCAACGCCTATGTGATACTAGGATTGGTCTGAGAACGAGCTACCGAGCCCTCTCTGACCTAATCCGGTCCAGAGAACGAGCTCCCGAGCCCTCTCTGACCTAGTCCGGAGAACGAGCTGCCGAGCCCTCTCCGACTTCGTCTGGTCCAGAGAACGAGCTACCGAGCCCTCTCTGACCTAGTCCGGAGAACGAGCTACCGAGCCCTCTCCGACTTAGTCCGGAGAACGAGCTACCGAGCCCTCTCCGACTTCGTCCGGTCCAGAGAATGAGCTACCGAGCCCTCTCCGACTTCGCGTGCCAAGTTTCCAACTTGGACTTTTCCCTTCCACATGATCAACCTTGATCAATAATCAATCCGAGTTCAATTAACATCTGATACAAACTTAAATCAGTGTCAACATCAAAACAACAGCCAGGTCAGACTGTATCAACAATCTCCCCCTTTTTGTTGTTTGACAACACGATTTAAGTTTAGATCAGAAATGTTCTTATTTTCATAATTTTAGGGGAATCAAGATCCTCCCCCTAAGATGAAATACACCACGATGTAAGGAAGTCAATAACGGGAATCAAGATCCTCCCCGTTATCTTCTCCCCTAAAATCAAACCTTCATACATCTCTAAACTTAGATATCCTCTCCCCCTTTGGCAAACACCGAAAAGGTGCGAATGGGGTGATAAGACTCAAAAGACTCCCCCTTAACCCATACTGTCTTTTTCTTAATGCACCTAGAATTCCCTCTAAGTGTATTATGAGACAGTAATAAAGAAATAAGAGGCAGTCAAGACAAAGCATATGAACAGCATATCAATAGCCAATAGGAAATGACACATAAAGAAAAACAGGAAAATGAGCAGCATAAATAGATGAAATAAGCAAATATCCAGGTCATACAAAAATATCCAACAAAATAGCATCCAAAACACAGACAGTCAAAGTGACAAATAGAATGTATCAATCAATGTCCTCAACACGAGGAACATCATCATCATCTGCGGGAGGCACGTAACCCTGAGGCGGTATGCTGGAGCTCGAAGGTGGATGGCCTGAGAAATGCTGCGAAGGTGGGTAGTTGGTAATTAACATATAACTACATCACGTTCCATCAAATTATATTTGATATATAATATATTATTGATATTAGTCATTAATTTGATCTCGAATCAAAAATCCTCTCGCTATATCTATCTATATATATATCGATCTCATCAGCAACTGGAGGAGGAGCAGCAACCTGTCGAGGAAGTGCCCGTGGTAACTCTCCCAGACCTCTCCCATCCTTCCATCGAACAGTCCCATTCTGTCCCAAGATACCGGACTTGGAAAATGCCCGTTTCCCAAGTCTACAATCTTGTCTAACCATCTTCACTATCCTACCCTTAGACACATCTATCAGAAGGGTCTCGAGCCAATCTGTAATTATATGCCCATAAGGCATATAAATAGTGGAGCTGCTAGGCTGAGTATATGAGATGATCGAAGAATAGATGCTCGACATGATATCAAAATCGAGACGCCGACGCAAACCATAAAGCATCAGGCAGTGGTATGGTCGGATCTCTGCTAGAGGTTTGGATGTGATTGGAAGAAGACAGTTTGTGACTATCTTAAAAAGAATATAGTCAGGAGGAGATAGTCTCAGAGCCGCAAAAGTAGGAAACTCGACATCCAACTCATCCAGTCCATTCGGTCTAGGGTGTCCAAAGAAATACTCATAGATAGTGTCAGGTGATACATCAAGTGGAGGAGGTAATGGGTCTGGTAAATCAGGATAAATGGGAAAAGGATCTCCTGAACACATTCGGCAACCTAGATACCCAAAGAATTCTAGTAGCTCATCGTGCCGATCGAAGCGGCTCTCCAGCTCCGCAATCTGCCATCGCAGGTCAGGGTCAGCCTCATCAGCAACTGGAGGAGGAGCAGCAACCTGTTGAGGAAGTGCCCGTGGTAACTCTCCCAGACCTCTCCCATCCTTCCATCGAACAGTCCCATTCTGTCCCAAGATACCGGACTTGGAAAATGCCCGTTTCCCAAGTCTGCAATCCTGTCTGACCATCTTCACTATCCTACCCTTAGACACATCTATCAGAAGGGTCTCGAGCCAATCTGTAATTATATACCCATAAGGCATATAAATAGTGGAGCTGCTAGGCTGAGTATATGAGATGATCGAAGAATAGATGCTCGACATGATATCAAAATCGAGACGCCGACGCAAACCATAAAGCATCAGGCAGTGGCATGGTCGGATCTCTGCTAGAGGTTTGGATGTGATTGGAAGAAGACAGTTTGTGACTATCTTAAAAAGAATATAGTCAGGAGGAGATAGTCTCAGAGCCGCAAAAGTAGGAAACTCGACATCCAACTCATCCAGTCCATTCGGTCTAGGGTGTCCAAAGAAATACTCATAGATAGTGTCAGGTGATACATCAAGTGGAGGAGGTAATGGGTCTAGTAAATCAGGATAAATGGGAAAAGGATCTCCTGAACACAATCGGCAACCTAGATACCCAAAGAATTCTACGACGGAGAAATCGATAGTTCTCTTAGCGACTCTGGTTCTATAAGCACCATCACTGGTCTGATGAAGATTGTTGTAGAATTCAGATACTAGGTCATAGTTGATGTCCCTTTCTAGGTAGACTAACGAGTCAAGTTTATAATATGCCAGGGTTTCGGATACAGAGGGACAAAACTCATCCATGTACTTTCGATCCACAGATCGACATGGGAGTAGCTTGAATGTCCTCTGTTGAAACGTTTGTTCAAACTGGCGGTTCGGGAATCTCGAAGAAAAGGAAGGTTGAGGTCGAGAGGGTGCCTGGGACTTGGATTTCTCAGCAGATGACTTAGAAGTACCCTCACCGGCTGATTTCTTCCTAAATAGGCCAAAAATGGGACATGATCGGGACAAGTGAGAGTGCACGGGAGCCCCAAACAATCAAGAACCGAGACAAGAGACAATATACAGAGATTCAGTGAGAAATGAAATCAAAATGCCAACAATGAACAGATTTCGGGAAGGAAAAAGGAGTTACCTGGGTGCCATTTGTAGCTTTCGGAGAAGGTGGAGAGAAGAATCGGAACTGAGGAGAGTGCTGAGGAGAATGTCGGCTAGGGTTCTTTGGCGTGAAATGAGAGGAGAAAGGGTTGGGGGAAGTTAAAGAGGGTGATCAGAGCATAAGATCGGACGGCTGTCCGATCAGGAGAAATCCTGACCGATCAGGGAACGTCATGATCGGTCAGGGAATGTCCTGATCGGTCGTGGAGACCGATCAGGGAGCTTCCTGATCAGTCCCTGGACCGATCAGATGTGGATCAGTAAGGTCGATGCCTGCCAGTGTCTCCTGATCGATCCCTGGATCGATCAGTGAACCTTCTATGGTCAGGGAATGTCCTGATCGGTCGTGGAGACCGATCAGGTATCGAACAGAGAGGTCAAATGGGTCTGGAACTCTCCTGATCGGTCGTGGAGACCGATCAGGCAACCTCCTGATCGGTCGGTAGACCGGTCAGTGTCTGATAATACTGAAATTCTGATTTCAGTAACTGAAATTTTGAGTCGTTGTCTATCGAGAATTCTGAAAAGTTCAGAACTCAAGAATTCAGAATCTCCCAAATTCATAACCTAGAACCTAAGAATCATTACCCACAAATATATTCAAAAAAAAATGAGCTCTTATGGGCTGAGCTTGTTTAGAGCCCGAAAGTTTCAGACTTTAAAACCAAAAACTCAGACATTTGGAATCTTAGGGTTCCAATCTCAGAAAACCTTATAAAACTATTACCTATAGTGAACCAAGGTATTAATTAAGACTTAGGATTGCTATGATCAGTTTCAAATTTGTTAAAATATATCCAAGTTGCTATTATTTCCTTTAACAACCTATCTTATTATCAATCAAAGTCATGAAATGAATCAAACAACAATATCAATCAACACATCAACCATCAACCATAATTAGATAATTTCTAGGCAAAAGTCCAACCAAGATTCCTTGGTTGGAATATATGAGTAAGATCTAGGAACCAAATACACATGAATTATGTAATGGTCTTCCCCATACTCAATTTATGTCTCTTCAACCTAATTATTAAAGGGATGCATGATACATTTTGAATAATTTGGTTGATCCTAGCATCTCACCCCATTTCTATCAAACAAAAATATTTTGTTAAACCTTATAGTTTGTGTGAGATGTTCCCAAGTTGCCCAAATTAATTTCCCAATTTCTCTTGTCATTTTAATGGTCCTTATTGATCATGATGTGGTCAAAATGACTTATTGAGCCAAACACATTCCCAATTCCCTCCTTAAATGACTAAATTCATTTTCCGGAAGGGGTTTGGTGAAGATATCGGCTAGGTTTGACTTTGACTCAACATATGTGAGTGCAATGTCTCCCCTAGCTACGTGATCTCTAATGAAGTGATGGCGCACTTCAATGTGTTTGGTCCTAGAATGATGGACTGGATTTTTCGTTAGGTTTATTGTGCTAATGTTGTCACACAACACTTGCACTCCCTTATACGAAAGTCCATAATCTTCTAGAGTGTGAATCATCCACAACAATTGTGATACACTCTCTCCCATGACAATGTATTCAGCCTCGGTCGTGGAGAGAGCAACACAATGTTGCTTCCGACTTGACCAACTAACCAATGATGATCCTAAGAATTGGCAACCCCCACTAGTGCTTTTCCGATCCAATTTGTACCCAGCATAATCGGAGTCAGTATAACCTATCAAGTCAAAAGACTCAGTACGAGGGTACCAAAGACCTACTCTAATTGTGCCTTTAAGGTATCTCAGAATTCTCTTAACTGCAATTAAATGAGATTCCTTGGCACAGACTTGATATCTAGCGCACATGCCCACAGCAAAGAGTATGTCCGGTCGACTAGCTGTGAGATATAGAAGACTACCGATCATGCTTCTATAACGCGTTAGATCAACTGATTTTCCACTCTCATCATTGTCCAGACGAGTGTTTGTTGCCATTGGAGTGGACACTTCCTTAGAGTCACTCATGTTGAATTTCTTGAGCATCTCTTGAGTGTATTTCGTCTGATGGACATAAATGTCATCTCGAGTTTGTTTGATTTCAAGTCCAAGGAAGAAAGTCAATTCTCCCACCAGACTCATCTCAAACTCACTCTCCATGTGAGTGATAAATTCATTCAAATAGTCCTTGTTATTTGAGCCACAAATTATGTCATCAACATACACTTGGGCTACAAAAATATTTTCACCATCTCTACGCAGAAATAGTGTTGGATCTATTTGACCTCTCACAAAACCCTTTTCTAGTAGGTAAGTTGACAACCTTTCGTACCAAGCTCGAGGTGCTTGTTTAAGCCCATAAAAAGCTTTCTTGAGCTTGTACACGTGGTTTGGAGCTTCGGTATTCACAAACCCTGGTGGTTGTTCAACATAGACCTCTTCTTTGATGAATCCGTTTAAGAAGGCCGATTTAACGTCCATTTGATAGAGCTTGAAACCTCTATGTGCAGCAAAAGCTAGCATTAAACGAATGGACTCTAATCGTGCCACGGGAGCATAAGTCTCATCATAATCGAGGTCTTCGACTTGACTATAGCCCTTGGCTACAAGTCTCGCCTTGTTCCTTACGACTTCTCCCTTTTGGTTTAACTTATTTTTGAAGACCCATTTAGTTCCAATAATGGTGGTCTTCTTAGGTCTAGGAACTAAGTCCCACACTTGGCTCCTTTCAAATTGACCTAACTCATCTTGCATAGCTATGATCCAGTCAGGATCGTGCAATGCCTCATCAACTATTTTTGGTTCAATTTCTGAGATCAAGGCGACCTCATTAGACTCATTTCTAAAGAATGATCTAGTCCTAACCCCTTGTTGGATGTCTCCCACAATCTGGTCTTGGGGATGACTAGAGGCTATCCTAGATTGCCTTGGTGTTGGCGGTGCCTCATGAATGGTCTCACTAGGCACAGGCAGAGACTCAGTATCAGGCAAATGATCAGCCTGAGCCCTTTGTTGCCTTTGCTCATCGTCATCAGAGTCAACCTCGACTCTTTCTTCATTTTGATCATTCAAACTTAGATTTCTAAGTTCAAGTTGAATTTCTCCTACATCCCTTGATTGATCATTCGATTTAGGGATTTCTTCAAATGCTACATCTGAGGACTCTTCAATCAATTTAGTCCTATTGTTGTAGACTCGATAGGCTTTGCTGAAGAGAGAGTACCCGACCAGTATCCCTTCATCAGCCTTAGCCGTGAACTTTCCAAGATGATCCTTGGTGTTCAAGATAAACACCTTACAACCAAACACCCTAAGATGTTTAATTGTAGGGGGTTTCCCAAACCAAAGTTCATGAGGAGTTTTTCCTAAAAACCTATGTATCAGGACTCGGTTTTGCACATAGCAAGCTGTATTCACAGCTTTAGCCCACAAGTAGCTCGGTAGTGAGTACTCATTGAGCATGCTTCGTGCAGCCTCTTGCAAAGCTCGGTTCTTTCTCTCCACAACCCCATTTTGTTGTGGGGTCCTTGGAGTAGAGAATTCATGCCTATATCCTTTTTCTTGACAAAACTCTAAAAATCTATGGTTTTGAAATTCTCCACCATGATCACTTCTAATTGTTTTAATTGTTATTGATTTTTCATTTTCAGTTCTTCTACAAAAAGAAATAAAGATATCTATGGTTTGATCCTTATTTTTCAAAAAGAAAGTCCATGTATATCTAGTAAAATCATCAATAATCACTAAGCAATATCTACTACCATTCAAAGAAATGATACTACTACAATCAAACAAGTCCATATGCAGTAAATCTAAAACAGTAGAGGTACTTACAGCGCTTTTACCTTTATGAGTTGCTTTTGTTTGCTTACCCTTCTGACATGCATCACATAGTTTTGTCTTTTGGTACTTGATGCTTGGTAAGCCTCGCACTAATCCTTTGTTGGCCAGCTTTCTAATATTCTTCATGTTCACATGAGCCAACCTCCTATGCCAAAGCCATGATTCTTCTTCTTTTGACATGAAACACTTAGCAGAGGCATTAGTAGCACTTTTAAAAGAAATTTGATAAATGTTATCTACTCTTGTGCCTACTAGTACCGTGTCAAGTGTGTCAATGTGTTTGACCAGACATTAACTTGAATGAAACTCAATTGTGTAACCCGTATCACACAATTGACTGACACTTAGGAGATTAAAAGTCATCCCCTTGACTAGAAGGACATTCTTGATTTGGAGGCATTCGGATATATGAATGTCTCCAACTCCTATAACCTTAAGACTATCATTGTTACCAAATGACACATTACCTCTATTTTTGTTTTGAAGGGTAGTAAAAAGTGACTTGTCCCCGGTCATGTGCTTGGAGCATCCACTATCAACAAACCAAGTTGATAGACGCTCCCCCTTGATCAATGCCTACAAGACACGAAAGATAGATGTTTTAGGTACCCAAATCTTGGGACCTAATGCATCTACAATGAAAGACTTAGGCACCCATGCCTTGGTTACACCCTTCCTAGTCTCATGAACCCTAGAAGCATGTGATCTATGAAAATGGGTTCTAGACACTAGAGAAATAAAACTTGACTCCTTGGGTTGATACCCTAACCTAGCCTTATTGTAGACCGCCCTTTGGGCATTTAGAATCATGTCTAATGTCTTGGAGCTAGTTGAGAATTTCTCAAGCATTTTCTTGAGTTTCTCAACTTCACTCTTCAAGGCTTTGTTTTTATCTTCAAGGAGCTCTAGATGTAGGTCATCAACCTCATCTTCCCTAAGAGCTCTCAAGTTCTCTACTTCATCTTTTAAAGATTTAATTTCAGTTTTTGATTTTTTTAAGCAAGGTAGACAAATGTGTAATAGTCTTATAGCATTTTTCTAAGTGAGAAGAGGTTACCTCTTCATCATCCGAAGATGATGAAGCCGCGGCTGAAGTGCTTGCGTCCCCATCACTCCCAGAATCGGATTCCTCCCTTGCCATGAGTGCTAGTTGCCTTGTGCTCTTCTCCTTCTTCTCTTCCTCCGATGAGCTCAAGGAGGATTCATCCCATGTGGCTTTGAGGGCTTTCTTTTTCTTGGCCCTTTCCTTCTTCTTCTTTAGCTTTGGACACTCGCTCCGATAGTGTCCTTTCTTGCTACACTCATAGCAAGTAACGTTAGACTTATCAATATTTTGATCTACAGTTTTACCTTTGTATCTCCTGCTTCTTCTCATGATCCTCCTCACAAAATTTGCCATCTCGCTTGATGATGATCCACCTTCATCATCGGACTCGGAGGAGGATGAAGATGAAGGAATCTCTTTCTCCTTCTTTTCTTTCTTTCTTCTCCCATCCTTGCTCTTTTCTCCTGCAACCAAAGCTATACCTTTCTCCTTTTGACCTTTGTTAGCAAGTTCATGAAGTTCCATTTCACAAAAGAATTCATCTAACTTTACAATTGAAAGATCCTTAGAGACCTTGTAGGCATCTACCATAGATGACCACAAGGCACTCCTCGGAAAGGCTTTTAGAGCGTACCTTACAAGATCTCGATTCTCCACGCGTTCATCCACGGAATGGAGACCATTGATGATCTCTTTGAATCTTCCATGTATCTCACTTACTGTCTCATTTTCCCTCATGGTGAGGTTTTGGAGTTGGTTTAGGAACAAGTCTCTCTTGGCGATCCGAGAGTCCCGAGTTCCTTCTTGGAGCTCGATGAGCTTGTTCCATAGATCTTTTGCGCTCATGAAAGGACCTACCTTGACAAGTTGGTCCTTGGCTATTCCACATTGGAAAGTGACCACTGCCTTGGCATCGGCTTGTCCTTTGCGGGTTTGCTCGGTGGACCACCTCGAGGAGTCGAGTTCCTTACCTTCTTCGTCCTTTGGAGGCGTAAATCCTTCCTTTACAGAAAACCGCATGGAGATATCAGTTTTGAGATAATACTCCATGCGACTCTTCCAATATTGAAAATCTGCTCCATCGAAGAAGGGTGGTCTGTTGGTGCTGAATCCTTCCTTCATGGCCATCTTCTTGCTCCTTAGGATGTTAGTCCAGATGAAGAGCACCAGGCTCTGATACCACTTGTTGGGATCCTTTGGATGACTAGAGAGGGGGGGAGTGAATAGCCTCCACCAAAATCTTAATCTTTTCACAAAAATTCTAAGCGAGTTTGTTAGCGCAGCGGAAAATAAGCAAACAAAAAGAAATTATACGAGAAAAGAACCAAGCACCACTAACACAAGATATACGAGGTTCGGGGATAACTTGCCCCTACTCCTCGGCGTGTCCGTAAGGTGGACGAGCCCTTGATCTTCGGTAGATCACACCCCGGATGACACCAGCTAATGAAGCTCTCCTTCTCGGTGGAGAAACCTCTCCACAAAGTCTTCGAACAGATTTAAAATGAAGCACACAAGACTTACAGATCACAGTGGCTCAAAGAAAATCGAAGTAAGCTCACAGCCACGAAGATGATGAAGACAGAGTCCAAGAACACAGCAAGCTCTCAACCAAAACACACACAGCTTTTCACTTGCTTCACGTTCTCTACTTCTTTCCAGCATACACGGCTTCTTATGTCTCTGCATTCGATCAGCCTGCACCGGATCGCTGCCAACCTGCACCGAATCCCTACTGCAAGCTACGGCATCACCAATCGCTTCTCTTCCTCTTCTGATTCTCTGAGCTCACACCAATAGAACCACGGTCTTCACTGGTGCCTCTGAGCTCGAACCAATCACCAGGAGTTAAGCCAATCGCCGCCTGATCACTGCCAGAAACACAGCCAATCGCAACCTGTAGCCGTTGCTGCTTCAAATGCATTTGATGCAGAGAAAGCAGTGGAAAGATCCTTTGTCTCATTCCTTTGATGAGGCTTAATTTGAAACTAAGCACTGGTATGGTACCTGCAACCTGTATCTCCAAAAGACTCACAGCAGAAGGTTAAACAGAGATGGGCAAAAAGAAGTACGAATCAGAAAATATTAGAGAAAGCACATGCACAATGAACTTAACTGTGGATTGGTCAGCAGACCGATCATAGACCCTTGGACCGATCAGACAACAGCCTGATCGGTCTGAGGCTGGTCTAATTGGTCGTGGCGACCGATCAGATTGGATGTGGATCGGTCCATAGACCGATCCAACGCCCTTTTTCTTCTGTGACATTTTCTCCTGATCGGTCTTCAGACCTATCAAATTGCACTCAGTGTGCTACTGAGTGTTTCCTGATCGGTCACCAGACCGATCAGAAAATTTAGTCTCACTAGATCGGTCTGCGGACCGATCAGTCATCCAAAGTATCACTGGATCGGTCTGTTGACCGATCCAACGCCTATGTGATACTAGGATTGGTCCGAGAACGAGCTACCGAGCCCTCTCTGACCTAATCCAGTCCAGAGAACGAGCTCCCGAGCCCTCTCTAACTTCGTCTGGTCCAGAGAACGAGCTATCGAGCCCTCTCTGACCTAGTCCGGAGAACGAGCTACCGAGCCCTCTCTGACTTCGTCCAATCCAGAGAACGAGCTACCGAGCCCTCTCTGACCTGGTCCGGAGAACGAGCTACCGAGCCCTCTCCGACCTAGTCCGGAGAACGAGCTACCGAGCCCTCTCCGACTTCGCGTGTCAAGTTTCCAACTTGGACTTTTCCCTTCCACATGATCAACCTTGATCAGTAATCAATCCGAGTTCAATTAACATCTGATACAAACTTAAATCAGTGTCAACATCAAAACAACAGTCAGGTCAGACTGTATCAACAGGTACAACTCTGATTTGGTGCAACCATCAATCAAACAAAGGTGGTGAAACCTTTATTTTATTTTCTTTCAGTTTTCAATTTTTTCGATATATTCCAAATTGGTACAATTACCTCTTTGGAAGTTTTTTTAGCGTAGCAAACCAATCTGAATTGGTGCAACACCAATTTAGTCTTAATATTTTTCTTTTTTTCCACACTACTAATCCAAGACCAAGTCTTAGGACCTATTTTGTATCTTTTTCCTTGTGTGCAGAACCTATGACCCACATCAAGGGATTCAGTATCGTCCATCCTCCCCTGTTCAGCGATGATGATTTCTCATACTGGAAGAAGTGAATGGAGGTCTATCTAAAGACCGAATACGACCAGTGGTTCAGTGTCACCAAAGGCTACAAAGTTCTAGTTGACAATGCCAAAATTCCACTGGACTCGGAACAGTGGAACCCAGAGATGAAAAGGAAAGCACAGACGGACTTTAAAACCCTCAACACACTACAGTGTGGGCTGACAAAGGAGGAACTAAATTGTGTCGGCCCACACGAAAATGTAAAAGAACTGTCGGGCAAGCTCATCGAATTGCAAGAGGGAACGATCAACGCTAAGGTAACCAAACGATATCTCTTCCTAAATATATTATTTAACATTAAGATGCAGGAAGGAGAATCTGTGAGTCAACTCCACGCAAGGATCAAAGACATCTTCAACGGGCTTCATACCATTGACCACTAAATAGAGAATCGCGATTTAATAAGCTATGCCTTGAACGCGTTTCCACGAAATGCATTGTGAGCATTCATTGTGGATGCCTACAAAATTTTGAAGAATCTTTCAAAATTAAAATTGGACGAATTATTTTATGAACTTGAGCTACACGAACAAACTAACGCCAGAACCAAGAAAGGTGTTGCCCTTTTTACAGGTTCCTCCAAGGAAAAGTCAAGAACCAACCCTGAATTTGAAGGCCAGTCAGACCAAGACTCGGAAGACAAAGAACACCTGGTGGGCTTGGTAAGAAAAATATTCACCAAGAGAAAGAATAACTTCAGCGGAAAAGACCTGCAGAAGATCAACTCCACCACTGAACCAAGGAATGTTACATGCTTCAGATGCAACAAGAAGGGTCACTACAAGAATGAGTGCCCAAAATTGAAGAACGACAAGTCAAAGACAACCAAGAAGAAGACACTCAAAGCAACGTGGGACGAATCGTCTTCAGAGGAATCGAAAGATGAAGAGTAGAGGCACCAAAGCCACCTCATGCTGATGGCCCGCCAATCAGAATTGGAAGATGGGTCTGAACCCAAATTGAGCCACGAGTCCACACTCGTTTCCGAAGGTTCCGAGGAGCTATATTTTAGTTTAAACAAAAAAAGTTTTTTAAAGTTATTGCATGCCTAAATAGAAAATTAACTGCAACTAAAAATCAAAATAAAATTCTCCTTGAGGAAAACCAACACCTCAAGGAACAAATTACACAATCTAATCCAAATCAAGTTGTAAAACTTGAGGAGGAAAATTCAACACTAAAAGTTGAAATCAACAAATTTAAAGGGCTATTAGAAAATTTTATAACCAGATCTAAAAATTTGGGCTTAATTTTAAAAAGTCAAAAATGTGTATATAACAAATCTGGTCTTAGATATAAGTCTAGTTCAACAAATAAATCATTTTTATCATCGTAACCCAAAACAAAAACCAAATTAAAGATTGGGTTCCAAAAGCGTGCTTAACCACGCAAGTAGGAATCAATCAATACTATATACCTAAAGATACAATATATTATGTAAAATCAAATAATCTAAATCAAATGCCAAAATATAAACCTAAATCAACTAAACTAAAATCAAACCATAAAAATAACCATAAAACCAACTTAAACCAAGATTATAATCAAGTATATTATAATTATAAAAGTAATCGACATAAACCCAAAACCAAAACCTAAATCAGATCATTAATTCATGGGGAGGCCCCAGAATAGTTGACACCTCCAAAAATAATCTACCTGACAGGGTAATTAGGACTAGCTTAAAAAGGGACAAAGTTTAACTTGACCTACGGTACTGGTGAAGTTTTGGATGATAGTAGGTTAGGGAAGCTCTGTCTATACATGTCTAGGAAGATATGACTTCAACCTGGTGCATTGGCTGAGTGGAAAGCTACCCTTTACAGATCCTAACTAGTTAGACTAAGATTTTGTACTAAGTTCAGTGGATAGGACTATTTGGAAAACCTCAAATGAATGTTTACTCTAATGATGTCCAGGTGGCTCACCATAACCCAAAAGTTTATCCAAAGAATGTCTATTTGTTGAGTCTAAAGCTAAACCTGAATCTGACACAAAGTTAAACTAAACCCTAAAATTGAACTTAACTCATCTCATAAAATTATAGGGTCCCCTTATTGAAAACATAGATCGGGTGAGATGACTAAAGACGTTAAAATAAAATAAAATAAAATAAAAATAAAAATAAAAATAAAAATAAAAATAAAAATAAAAAATTAAATCAAATTAAAATAATTTGAATCAAATTTAAAATTGAATTGAATATTCAATTTCAATTTATTTTAAAAATCATTTTAAAACTTTATTTTAACTTAAAAATAATTTTAAAATTTTAATTTAACTTAAAAAATATTTTAAAATTTTATTTTAACTTAAAAATTACTTTATTTTAAAAATTTATTTTAACTTAAAAATCATTTTAAAAATTATTTTATCTTAAAAATCATTTTAAAAATTATTTTAACTTAAAAATAATTTTAAAAATTAGTTTAACTTAAAAATCATTTTTAGAAAATTTATTTTAACTTCAAAATTATTTTTAAAATTTATTTTAATTTAAAAATATTTTAAAAAATATTTTAAAAATATTTTAAAAAATATTTTAAAAATTATTTTAACTTAAAAATTATTTTAACTTAAAAATCATTTTTAAAAAATTATTTTAACAAAAAAATTATATTAAAAATTTATTTTAACTTTAAAATCATATTTAAAAATTTATTTTAACTTAAAAATTATTGTAAAAATTTATTTTAACATAAAAATCATTTTAAAAATTTATTATATTAAAATTTATTTTAACTTAAAAATCATTTTAAAAATTTATTTTTACTTAAAAATTATTTTAAAAATTTATTTTAACTTAAAAATAATTTTAAAAGATTTTAACTTAAAAATTATTTTAAAAATTTATTTTAACTTTAAAATCATTTTAAAAAATTATTTTAATTGAAAAATTATTTCAAAATTTATTTTAACTTAAAAATCATTATTAAAATTTATTTTAACTTAAAAAATTCATTTTTACTTAAAAATCATTTTCTAAAATTGTTTTAACTTAAAAATAATTTTAAAATTTTATTTTAACTTAAAAATAATTTCAAAATTTGTTTTAACTTAAAATTTATTTTAAAAATTTTATCTTAAAAATCATTTTAAAATTATTTTAAAAATTGTTTTAACTTCAAAATTATTTTAACTTAAAAATTATTTTAAAATTTATTTTAACTTAAAAATTATTTTAAAATTTATTTTATCTTAAAAATTATTTTAAAATTTTATTTTAACTTGAAAAATTATTTTAACTTAAAAATCATTTTAAAAATTTATTTTAACTTAAAAGTTATTTTAACTTAAAAAAATTAAAATTAAATGAAAATAAAAATAAAAATTAATTTAAAATTAAAAATAAAATAAAAATTAAGACTAAATTGAATCAAAATTAAAATTAAATTAAAATGAACTTAAAATTTTACTTCTAATAACTTAAATCAACCTAAATTAAATGAATATTGAAATTTTATTATAAAAAAAAAAATCAGAAACCTGAGTCAGAAACCACGGGTGGGCACCCCTGGTATTCAACTCCTGGCGCCCCTCCTCGCCCCTGCTCTAGGCGCCCAGACCCCGTTCGAGCACCCAGATCTCCCTATATAAGGGGTGACAGGGGCGCCCCCAATATTTGCACCTTCCCTTTCTCTTTTGCAAAGGCATTCACCAGGCTTTAACGCAAAAGAAATTAAATTTTCTTTTCTTCCTCCGATTATTACGTTGCTATGGTACAACCGAGGTCATCAGTTCTATTATTTTCAGTATCAATACCTCGGTAAATTCTATTTCCCTTTCTAAGTTTTTAAATTATTTTATTTTAATATTTTATGCTTATTTTAGTTTTCTTTGATAAATTAGGAAATGTTCTAGACTTGGTGTTGGGCCCTCTACTGCCCTAGTACTGACCCTAGATTTTCTACTGAAGAACTTAGGATTAGGTTTGCTAGTATTATCTACAGTCTGATGGACTAGGTGTTTAGATAGACAATTTTTTATATGTTCATGCATTCCTATTGTTGAAGTCATCGACAACTACAACTTGCATCGTCTGGTTTATTATATCAGTTCAGTTAACATAGGTTTATGTGTTGAACTGTATAATAATCTAGTTAGAGTTGATGACCTCATGTACACCACTAGGGTAGCTGGTATTGATATCACGCTATCCCTTGTTGTCATCTGTACCTTTCTAGATTTACGCCCATCTGCATGCACTTTTCAGCGCTATCCTCCTAGAGATCCACCATTTGGTAATCCTTACTCACACATCACACTTGATACGATTTTTTTTGGAAAGAGCGAGTACCCACAGTTACCCTATTCAGGTCAGTTCCCCTTAGAGTTTAGGACTATGTCCTTTATAGAGTTTTTGTCTCTTGCATTTTACCGTTAACCACTCCCGATATCGCAATGATGCGTCCTTTTCACTCATTCTTACTATATGCGCTATGCCATAGATTAGATATAAATATTAGGCTACATATTTTTCATGCCATTATTTACTCAGCTGGACTCATCACCAGCAGACGGGTTCACATGCCCTACTGTCACATCTTGACCGCATACCTTACATCCTTAGATATTGATGTCACCAGAGGTGATGTCAAAGTCCTGACTGAGTTTGACATGGTAGGATCTAGGAACTTTTCATTAGGTGGTGTCCATATAGATGATGAGGATGTCTTGTCTTGGCAGAGGGGGGGCCTAGCACTAGCTTGACTCGGACGTCGAGCCACAGTCAGATGCCGAGGGGGAGGAGGCTGGGGTGGATGAGTTCATGGATGCGCTTTTTGGTGATTGTCCTACTCCAGCACGGCCTCTAACTCGAGCACCACATCCCGCTCCTCACACTCTAGCCGATCGAGTTACCGACTTTGAGACAGCTATGACTGGTCTTCGGCAGGAGGTCTCTGATTTTCGACGGGGCTTGCAACAGGAGATTTCCGATCTTGGACGAGACATGCAGCAGGATGTCTCCGATCTTCGACAGGACATATCCATCTCTCGAGAGGATGACCGGACTCGTCACGCTGAGTTGATAGAGATGTTATGATCTTTGGGTTCCAAACCACCCTCCTCATCATCACAGTAGACTAGGTTGCTATTATCTTAGTGTATTTTGTCTTGATCATTGTCCTTGTATATTGGCTTATTTTCACTTCAGATATTGACTTGTCACATTATGCTTAATAGACTAGGACTCTTACTTTTAAAAGTATTTTCAAAATATTCTTTAAAATTCTAGGGTAAAACATTTTATTTACATTTCTCAAAATTTCCTATTTTTAGAATTTTTAAAATCAGTTTTTAGCCTTAGAATAGATCAAACCTTTAGAAAGCATGCTCCTATAGGTCTAGAACTTGAGCATCTCACTAACACACTACGACTACCTTGTTTGTGTATTGCTAAACTTAGAAAGGGGTGAGATGTATAGGCAGATTGCCTAGACTTAAGATGCTTATATCAGTGCATCAATATAAGTCTGGACGTTAAATACCAAACAAATAGTAATCCGGTTAAATATTTCAACTTAGTCAAATACTAACTAAATATAATTAACTTAACTTGACTAACCAAGTAAAAACTGCTATCTTTTGATAGTCAGTAAGTAACTAATGGTTAGACAGTTAAGGATTTTTTTTATTTCATTTTAATGTCAGGTTCAGGGGGAGGATTAATTTAAATAGTTTTCATACTTAGTAAAACTATCTGTAATAAAATTATTTTCTCTTTTTTTTTAAAAATATTTTACAAACTTATTTTTTGTTTTAAAATTGCTTTAATTTTGTAAACTTATTTTTGAAAATTATTTTAAACTTACTTTAATTTTGCAAACTTGTTTTTGAAAATTATTTTAAAATTGCTTTAATTTTACAAACATAGTTTTGAAAATTATTCTGAATATTACTTTAATTTTGAAAACTTATTTTTGAAGATTGTTTTGAAAATTAGTTTAACTTACAAAAATAAGTTACCTTATTATGTTAGTAGGTTTTTGCCTTAATATTTTTCAAAAATTATTTTTGAAAATATTTTTTTTCAAGTTAACTTAAAAACTCAATTATGTTGACAATTATGAAAAGTTAGTAGGTTTTTGAATATGTGCTCAAAAGTTATCTTTCAAAATTTAACTATTTTGAAAACTTTAGTAGATGTTAGAAAATTATTTCTGATATAAAAGTTTAATGCTTTTATTTTTTTAAAAGAAAATCACTTTACATGATGCCTTTATAGGCTTTTCCTTGTTTAAATTATTTTTTTCTTATTTTGTAAGTTAATGTCCCCCAAGTAACTCTAGATTCTGTTAGCAATCTCTACTTTAATTTTTTAGCCGCTTATTCCTATCTTTTCTATGTTTTTTTATGAATGTCAAAAGGAGAGAATTAGGTGGATTAAGTCTGTACCAAAAATACCAAGCATAAAACACTAACTAACTTAACTAACTTGAAAACCATTGTTTACTTTTTGCATATTTTTCACTAACTTAACCCAGGTTGTCATTGCATCAAAAAGGGAAAGATTGTTGGTGCAGTTAGCACTAACGGTCTAACTCAGATTTTGATGAATGACAAAGTAGGTTAAGTTAGATTTATTGTGATCTAAAACTTTGACTGAGTGCGCAGGAGAAATCCAGCTAGGTCAACGGACCGATCGGATAGCTGGTGCGAAGTCTAGATAGGTCGACGGGCTGACCGGATATCTGACACAAAGCCCAGCTAGGTCAATGGGCTGACCGAATAGCTGGCACAAAGCCCAGCTAGGTCGATGGGCCGACCAGATAGCTGGCACGAAGCTTAGCTAGGTCGACGAGCAAACCGGATAGTTGGCACGAAGCTTAGCTAGGTCGACGGGCTGACCGGATAGCTGGCATGAAGCCTAGCTAGGTTGAAAGGCTAACTAGATAGCTAGCACGAAGTTCAGACAGGTCGATGGGCTGTCCGAATGTCTGGCAGGTAAGTTAAGGTAAGTCACCGGAGGGGAGTGACTTGGTGAGGACACATTCCCAGTCAGGAAACTTAGCCGTCGATCCAACTTAGAACCATTTCGAAATCTAAGTTAAGATCGTGACTAGATTCTGGTCTCGGAGAGACGGAATCTAATTACTACACTATTTGAATATAATTGTGCTAACACTTTATTTTGCAGGGTAGTATAACTTTTATTTTTGCTCAGACTAACATTTTCTTGCAGGAAAATGAGTTTCTAGAAAATGGTGGTCCTAGCGCCCGGAAGGGATCCGGGCGCTCGAAGTTGGTTCGAGCACCCGAAAGGCAAATTCTATCCTGATAGCTAGGAGCGTGCTGATTGGTCTGATGATGTCACGGTCTAGGCGCCTTGAAGAGATCCGGGTGCCCGGAGCACTCCTATAAAAGGAGCCTTCCACTAGAGCTTCAGGATATACCTTATCTTTGTGATTGCTCTCGTGCACGCTGCTTCCAAGATGCTCCTACTACGCTGTAAAGCTTCTCTGACAACCAACAATTCAGTCTTTATTTTCTTGTTATCGGTAATTTCATTTTACAAGTTCTTGTACTTAATCTGTAATCCTTTTACGAACTACTAGTGATTACCCAACGAAAGCACTCTCACGTACGGGCCTTGGAGTAGGAGTCGACAAAGGCTCCGAACCAAATAAAATTGGTTTTTTTAGCGTTGTGCTTATTATTTTCGTTGTGTACTCGATTTGATTTTTGAATTCTCGACAATCGCTATTCACCCCCCCCCCCCCTCCTCTAGCGAACTCTACAATCTAACACTAGGGGGAGGTAACCCTAAATAAAGGAAAGCCCTAACTGTGGTTAGGCAAGACGAAGTCTTGGCGGGATGAGCACTTTGGGCAAAATCCTAGAGTTGGGGACTTTAGGTGAAAATCCTGTCGGTCGCGGACCAGGTGGAAGTCTGGATGGGTCGTGGAGCGGACGTTCAACATGAAGACCTGAAGTCTTGGGTGTTGAGCAAAATTCCAGATGGTCATGGAGGACCAATTTGGCAAAAGGTAAATTCTCCTTAGAGTAGTAGGTGAGGACGCGTTCCCCCGAAGAGGGAACAGTAAGCTTTGGTTCGACCTAGAGTTTTAGCGAAACTCAAAGTTAGAACCGAACAGTCAGAGGCTGTCAAATTCATATTTTACCTATATTTTATCTTACTTGGACTAACTCTATTTTGCAGAAAACAAAAAGCTGGAAAAATTTGGCCCGAGCACCCGAAGTTGGTTCGGGAGCCCAGACCAGCCTCACCTCAGGCGGGTCTGGGGCGCCTAGGTGGTCCGGACGCCAAGACCTAGTCCAGGTGCCCTGACCCGAAAAGTCATTCACAAGCTGATGTGGAACACATCGATTGGCCGAGACACATGGTCCAGGCACCCAGAGAGGTTCCAGGCGCCCGAAAAAGCCTATATAAGCAACATTTGATCGAGAGCTTAAAAACAACATCCAGAATGACTTTTGCATTTACGCACTGCTCCGATAAAGCCTCTACAATGTCCAAAAGCTCCGATGACAACTCTGCTGAAGCTTTCATCCTACAAAGTCGTCGGTATTCTTAATTTTCGAATTACTTGTAATTATTTCAAACTGCACTTGTAATCTTTACGAATTGATTAGTGATTGCCCATCGAAAGCACCCTCACGTGCAGGCCTTGGAGTAGGAGTCGTCACAGACTTCGAACCAAGTAAAAACAAACTATGTTAGCTTTGTTGTTTCTCTTTTTGTCTTTCTTTTCGCTGCATTATCTCTGATGGTGTTCTTTGAAACAAATTAGCTATGAGCGATATTCACCCCCTCTAGTGCAACGATCCTACAATTGGTATCAGAGCCGGGCCACTCTGAATCGGTATAACTACCATTCGAGCATTCTAATTCGTCGCTTTTTCATCCATTTTTGGTAAAAATAAATTCTTATGTCTTTCATTTTTTTTCCTTCCAAATATTTTTTGAAAAATCCATTCTCATTTTTTCACCATTAGTAAGAGTAGGTAAAATATCGCATTTAATAAAATTTGTCATAATATTTTATATTATTATTTTATTATTATTATTTTTTTACACTTAGTAAAATACCCTTATTTTATTTTTCTCCAGCACTACTAATTGAAGACCAAGTCTTGGGATACTTGTCATTTTTTTATGTGCAAGATTTTTTTAACAATGACCCACCAAGAAGCTACAGCACCGCACACCCACCTCTTTTCTCTGGCGAAGACTTCGGCTATTAGAAGAGTTGAATGAAGTACCACCTCAAGACACAAGTCGAGATGTGGATAATCATCCAAACAGGCCTCGCCCTCCCTCTTGACGGTACTGGAAAACCAGTATCATGTGAGAACTGGGACACAAATCTGATGAAAAAGATCAAGACTGACGCCAAAGCAACATGCACTCTATAATGCGGACTAACCGAAGAAGAGCTGAACCGAGTCGACCCATTTGCAAGCGTGAAAGAACTATGGAAGAAGTTGATCAAACTGCACGAGGGAACTTTAGACACTAAGGTAAGTAAGCGTGACTTGATCTTAAATAAATTGTATAACATAAAAATGCAGGAAGGTGAATCGGCAAGCCAACTTCACGAGCGGATTCAAGACCTGCTCAATGACCTTCACGCAATTGGTTAGAAGGTGGAAAACTACGATGTCATCAGGTATGCACTGAATGCATTTTTCATGAATACTTTGTGGGCATCCATGGTAGATGCTTACAAAGTATCAAAGGATCTTTTGCACATTAAATTAGATGAATTATTTTATGAATTTGAACTTCATGTACAAATTAATACTACTTGGGCGGAGAAAGGTATTGCGCTACTTGTAGGGAAACTCATGAACAAGAAGTCGAAGCCTAGGCGCCGGACCGAACCCGAGTTTGAAGATGAATCAAACTCAAAAGAAGATAAAATCACCATCGAACTAGTCAAACTAGTTTGGAAAGCACTTAAGAAGAAGAAGGTGACTCAATTGAACATGAAGGCCAAGTCTGGAGTTACCTGCTACAGTTGTAACAAGAAGGGACACTACTGTTGGAAATGGGGATAGTGGGGAACGTGGCCCATGTTCCCCACTACACATAATGGAAAGGTCCATTATACCCCTAGTGGATTTCCCTATATAAAGGGGGTACGTCCAAGGCTCTCGGGTGTGTGAAATCGCGAGCGTGCGACGAGAATAAGAGGAGTACATCCAAGGCGACGGGATTTGGTTTGTGGAATTGCGGAGGGCTTTCCGACATTGTGATCGCTCTTCCGACAGTGAGTCTTCGCCACTGCCGATTGCGGATCTGCGGGAGATCGCTGTAAGTATTTACCGCATTTAATTAATTCGTCTATCATGCATTTAGAAAATATTTTCTACATTGGTATCAGAGCACGTAGTTATTTCTAAATGCTTAGAGACGAATTATAAAATCGTTGTACGGATGTTTTCTTGCTTTGTTATTGCACGTCGCTATTTTGCACGACTAATGTGTCGTAGCATACACGCTATGCCAAATTTGTAAAATCTAGACCGCTGGATTTGCCGGTGATGACAGTTCATGGCCGTCGTAGGCATCCTGGCTGACCGGCTATGTGTTGGTGGCTAGGACAGGCAGAACCACTGTCGGCGATCTCGTCGAGCCTAAAATTGATTAGATTTTGGTACCGGAAAGGATCGACTGGCACCGGCAGAAGGTAGACATGACCGGCGACCGTGTCCGTCGCGGCGTGGGCGGTTTACGCAGTGTGATTGAAGAAGGCAGCGTGGCAGCGTGCACGACGTTCACAGAATGCGTGGCGTGCGTGCGTGTGTGCATGGGGACGTGGTGGCGAAGAAAACGGCGAAGAGATCAACTTGATGTTTCTGTTTTGATTTTTTTTTTTCTCAAAACAAAAACGGAAAAAAAAACATGCAGTGCTGTGATATGTTCACACCTGAGCCTTGCATTAATTTTTTATTTTTCCAGTACTGTGATAAGTTCACAGAATTATTGCATGCAATTAAAAAAAAAACCGAAACCTTTTGATTTCGAATTGCTCTTCCTGTAAAGTTTTTTTTAAGCATCTGTGTTTAAAAAAAAAATTTGCATGTTAAAATTAATTAAAATTATGATTGTTAGTCTAATTTTAATTAATTAGGTGGGTTTAAATTGGTTGGTCCAATTAGACCCGGTTTAGATTAAACCATTGGGTTTAATTAAACCAATTTGATTCAACCCCAAATTAATTTGGGTTGATTAATTAGAGCTTAGACCAAATATGATCAAATGACCAGATTTGTTCTAATAGGTCAGATTTGATCATAACAATTAGATTTGTTCTAATTGATCGGACTTAAACCAATGGGCATTGGTTTGATCAAACGGACCTGAGTTTGATCAATAAGTCTGAAATTGGTTGAAATGGACTTAGAGAAAAAGTAACAGAACATAGGTACAAAAATCCCTGTCCAATTAGATTAGTTCTAATTAAAGACAATGGACCAAGCTTAGGATCTGGATCCCTAATCAACCGATCCAATGGATCTGACCAATTAGATTAGTTCTAATTGTCGACTTAACTCCTGAAAATCGAGAAGATTTGTTTTTCTTGATTTATTATGTTGGTACTATGCCTGTATAAATTGAAATAAGCCGGTTTTGTACTGGTTAGTCGGTTTTGTACTGACTTATTTATTTTCAATTTTTCAGATGGCACGGACGATTACCACATTGACTCGTCGCGAAGTGCGACGAAATCAGCTCAGGGAGGAGATTCAGGAGATAGAGTATAACTCTGCTTATGGAGTCGACGGACACATTGGACGGCTTGATGATCTGTTTTGGAAACTTGAGCGAGAAGAGTTTCCAGTCCTGGACAGTTATAGGATTTGGGCTTTGATGCAATCATTGCCAGAAAATCCTAGGATGATAGCAGACTATATTTGGGGGCGTCATCAAGGACGCGTCACATATTCTGTATTATGTGAGGAGCTGCTTCATCATATGACTGAAGAGGATCCGGAAGAGTTCGAAGAGGACCCGGAAATGATCGAGGAGGAACCAGAAGAGGATCCAATTGTGGATCCAATTGGAAATCTTGAAGCTGTCATGCCTGGGATTATCCCAAATGAGTCCAGGCTGAGAGGGATTATATTAGCCACTGCACTAGTGTCTGTCCTAGTGGGAGTGGTAGTTGCTTATCTAGTTTATTAGAGTTATGTTATTTTTATTGTCGTTTTGTATGAACAATAGTTAGTCTATTTTATTCATGTCAGTTGGTTATATGTTAACAATTTGCAGCATAATTTTATATTAATGATATGTTCATTTATTTATGTTGTTTGCTTGACATGATGCATGATTAGTTCATGATATATTAAATGATTAGTACATTTAATTAAAAAAAATACATGATATGTTAAATGATTAGTTCATTTAATTAATGAATTCATGATATTATAAATGATTAGTTCATTTGTTGGGATGTATGTAATAGAATTGATTAATATTAATTTGATTGGTCATACGGATGATGAGTGAAAACATAGTTGTCACTTGATTTTGTAAACCAACTCAAAGTAATATTAAGTCAATCATAAATTGCATACATATGATATACACTGAATACTAAATAATTTGTTTATTTATGATAGATTATGGCAACCAAAAACATAATAGCTGAACTCAACAAAGGTGAAAAACTTAATGGGGATAACTATAAAATCTGGCACCTCAGGATACAATATGTACTTGAGGAACAAGAAGTTCGAAGTGTAAATCAGGTTATGGAAGTACTGAGATGGTCCCACTGCACAACACAGACGAGATCTTGATGCCTATAAGGCATGGAAGAAAAGGACTCCACTGCAAAGGGTATATTGATTAGTTCAATGGTAGACGACCTAGCTTTTGAATATGAGTCATATCTTAGCTCATGAAGTCTGGGTTGCCCTTAAAGAAAAATACAGTGGAGTAAGTCTGAGCAAGCTTCGACGGTAATGATCAAGTTTGACAGCTACAAAAAGCGTCCGAATGTATCAATGGTTCAACACCTCAGGGAGATGTCGAACATGATTCGGGAGCTTAAAACTGCTGGTCATGAGTTGACTGATGAACAACAAGTTCAAGAAGTTATTCGTTCACTTCCAGATTCTTGGGAGACCATGAAGCAGACCTTAACTCACAGTGAGAGTATCAAAACTTTCACTGATGTCTCACGTCATGTAGAATTGGAGGCGGAGAGAGTTGAATCCACAAGGATTTCTGGACAAGCCTATGTGGCTGTAGGCTCTGCAGGATCATATGGATCCAAGAAAAAGAAATGGTTCAAGAAAGGGAAGGGAAAGAAGAAGGAAGCTGCTGGTGTGGGACAGGGCCCAATCAAGAAGATAGTCAAGAAGACTGGAAAGAAACCTAAAAACAAGTTGACTTGTTTTAACTGTGGCAAAAAGGGCCACTTTACTCGGGAATGCACTGAGCCGAAAAAGGTAAATCCAAGTGTGTCTTCTTTTCAAGAGTATTTTGTTGCTAGTTCAGTGTTGTTAGCTGATTCTTATCCTCTGTGGATTATAGATTCGGGAGCAACCAACCATGTAACTCGGGAACGAGTTACATTTGTTAAGTACCGTCGGGTACCAGCTGGCAACAAGTGGATCTATGTGGGAAATAATGCAAGAGTTGAAGTCAAAGGAGTCGGCACTTGCAAACTCAACCTACGTGGTGGTAGAGTTTTATTTCTACATGATGTCCTGTATGCTCCTGAAATTCGACGGAATCTTGTTTCCGTTACGTGTCTTCTTGATTTAGGGTATTGTATTAATTTTTACAGTCGGTCTGTTGAACTTAAGATTGACTCAGTGTCAATCGGATATGGTTTTTTAACAAATGATTTTATGGTTCTTGATGTAGAACCAGATGTCAATTATGCTATTGATGGTTGTTTTTCAAACATTGCTTTAACTAGTGATGCAGATATAACTGATGAGGTTTGGCATGCTAGATTAGGACACATAGGACAAGAACGTATGAATCGATTAGCTAAAGAGGGTCTATTGGGCACTCGAGCTAAGATTCAATTGTCTATATGTGAGCATTGTCTTGCTGGAAAAGCAACTAGGAAACCATTTGGTAAGGCTATTAGATCTGAATCAACATTGCAGTTAATTCATTCGGACATTTGTGGTCCAATGAATGTGAAGGCTAGACATGGAGCTTCCTATTTCATTACATTTATTGATGATTTCTCTAGGTTCGGTCATGTGTATTTGATTTCTCACAAATCTGAAGCATTAGATTGCTTCATTCGTTATATGAACGAAGTTGAGAATCAAACAGAACGTAAAGTTAAGACTTTACGCACTGACCGTGGTGGGGAGTATTTGTCTGATATGTTCAAGACAATATGTAATGATAGAGGGATTATTAGACAGCTGACAATCCCTGGAACTCCACAGCAAAATGGGGTAGCTGAAAGAAGAAATAGGACTCTTCTTGAAATGGTTAGGTCTATGATGGCGCAAGCTAATTTGCCAATCTCCTATTGGGGAGATGCATTATTAACTGCAGCCTATATACTTAACAAAGTGCCTTCAAAGTCAGTTCCATCTACCCCATATGAACGTTGGACAGGCAGAAAACCAGATTTGAGTAATCTGAGACCCTGGGGGTCAGCTGCTTATGTTCATGATAGTTCTCACAAGTATGGAAAACTGGGGCCTAGAGGTAAGAAATATATCTTTATAAGATATCATAAGACCTCCAAAGGTTATGTTTTCATAGGTGAGCAACTAGATGGAACCATCTCCGAAATAGACTCGAGAGATGCGACTTTTCTCGAAACAGAGTTCCCAATCAGAGGTGATGTTGATAAAAATGTTCCTCTATTTGAGGAGGATGAGATATTATCAACAAGAGAGGTGTCAAAAGGGATACCTGAGTCTAGTCAACCGAGTGGGAGTGATATGTCGAGTCATGAGTTGACTTCTCAACAGCCCAACTTACGGAGAAGTGTTCGTAAGATCAAACCTAAGAAGAGGTTTGATATTGAGAATGAGGCATTGGTTACACTTCCAATTGACGATGACGAGCCTCAATCCATTGAGGAAGCATTGGGATGTAGAGTTAGAGAAAAATGGAAAGCTGCAATGGTTGAAGAGATGGAGTCTATGATTCAAAATCATGTTTGGGACTTAGTTGATCTTCCTCCGGGCCGAAGGGCTATTGGGAATAAATGGATTCTCAAAATAAAGAGGAAAGCAGATGGATCGATTAACAGATACAAAGCTCGTTTAGTTGCAAAAGGATATACCCAAATGGAGGGTATTGACTTTGAAGAGATATTTTCTCCCGTAGTGAAATTTGTATCAATAAGAGTTATTTTGGCCTTTGTGGCACATTATGACTTAGAATTACATCAAATGGATGTAAAAACCGCTTTCCTTAATGGTGATCTTGATGAAGAAATCTATATGGTTCAACCAGAAGGTTTCATTGCTGAAAGCCAAGAGCAAAAAGTATGTAGACTTAGAAAGTCTATATATGGACTAAAGCAAGCATCAAGACAATGGAACATAAGAATTAACGAAGTCGTTTTATCTTATGGTTTTGAGATGATCAATGAGGATCATTGTGTCTTCCTGAAAAAGGAAAAAGGAAAGTATGTCATTTTATCATTATATGTTGATGATATGCTAATAGCTGGAAATGACATAGGATATGTGAATGAAGTCAAGAAGTGGCTGTCATCACAGTTTGATACAACAGATATGGGAGAAGCTGAATACATCTTAGGAGTGAAGATCATAAGAGATCGTCCTAAAAGACTTTTGGGTCTGTCACAAGAGTCTTATATAAATAAGATGTTACATCATTTCAGCATGTCTAATTGCAACATAGAACATACACCTATTGTGAAAGGTACTGTGTTGAGCAAGAGTATGTGTCCTAAAACTCCAGAGGAAATAGCTGAGATGAATAAAAAACCATATGCCAGTGCTATTGGTAGTTTGATGTACACTATGTTGTGTACACGTCCCGATATCAGCTATGTTGTGGGCTTGGTTAGTCGCTTCCAGTCAAACCCAGGACCGAGACACTGGAAGGCAGTAAAAAAGGATATTCAGATATCTGAAGGCGACAACAGATTATTGTCTCTGTTTTCAAGGATCAGATATGAGTCTGAGAGGTTATTCAGATGCAGATTGGGCAGGAGACCTGGATGATAGAAAATCCACATCAAGCTATGCATTCTTGCTAAATGGTGGTGCCATCTCCTGGAACAGCAAGAAACAAGCTTGTGTAGCTTTGTCGACTATGGAAGCTGAATATGTGGCATGTTCAACAGCTGTGCAAGAAGCAATCTGGTTGAGGAGGTTTCTGAAGCATCTGAAAATTGCTGAGGATAGTGGGAGTCCAGTAACTGTCTACTGTGACAGTCAAGCTGCAATAGCTTTTTCCAAGGATCCCAAATATCATAGCAAAGGCAAGCATATAGAAATTAAATATAATTTTGTAAGGGATATTGTGGCTAAAAGAAAAGTCATTCTTGAGTATGTCCCTACACGTGTTATGCTTGCAGATCCTTTTACTAAGCCAATGACTAAAGAGTCATTTAAAGAACATGTAAAGTCTTTGGGACTTCGTAGAATGTAACAATATTGAAATAACAATCAGACTTTGTGTTATGATTGTGTCATTTGCCATAATTTATTCAGTGTATATGTTGTATTTGTTACATTCATGTAAGATCTCGGTGAGCATGTTGGCAGGTGGAGATTGGTCCACTCACATGGACAATCATCTCTGTTTGTTAAGTACAAATAGGGGTAAGACCGTTACTTATGAAACAGCTTACGTAGCTGAAATTAGAGACAGATTCATAAGTTGAGGTTGCCTTGATAATTGTGTCAAGATGAGATCATTTATGTATAAATAATGATCGAAGTAAATGAACCCACCATTTACTAAACCTGTTGAAAGCCAGATTAGAATTCATATGTTGAATTCAGGATTAGACGTTAGGTATGTCTAGATCGAAATCTGTACGATGTTAAATTTGAAGACAACATGCACTCTTTTTAGTAAAGAGAATAACATCGTAGCATGTGATTCATACCACATGTGCTATTGCGACAATAAAGGTAGTAGGAGAATGAATCCCTATTTCTCTACTATGTGAGACCTTTGAGATTATATGTTAATCTCAATTTTTGCCTTAGTGACTATTTAGCTGTCTACTTGAAGTTTTAATCAGTGTCTGCTACTTTAGCGTGTATCCTATGGCTATGGATGATTCGGTCTATGGAGCATAACTAGGAAAGCGACTGGTTAAAATGAATTGATTCTAGCTAAAAAGGAAGATTAAATATATTTACATCTTTTGTTGTTATTCACTGGTCGACCCATTTCTGTTATGTACGGAAATGAATGTGAATATTGGATATGGAACATGCTCATGACATAATGGTCATTATAAGGGATTAGAGATGTTCATATCGATGTAAATGAAAATTATTTAATCTGGGTAAATAGCAAGACATGGATATCTTCAAGATAATGGCTATGTGTCACTTGAAGATTGGATGGATCCTGGATAAAGGCTATGTGCCACCAGGAAAGTGGCTAAGTGCCATAAAGAGTGTGTCTCTAATTTATTTGAGTAGCTAGGTAAAGTGTAACAACTTTATTAGCATTGATTACTCAAAGAGCGGCTAAGTCAAGGTGTAACAATCTTCTTAGCAACTATCGCTCAGTGTGCTTGCTGTCGCACGAACCATTTTCTCTAAGTATGGATTGGATGTTCTCATATGGTCTATGTGACCAAACTCTCTAATAGTCTATGTGACTTATTAAGTCTTTGTGACTTACCTGAATGAACTAGTCTTAGTGACTTACCTTGGACGAGTGGGAGATGTTGGAAATGGGGATAGTGGGGAACGTGGCTCATGTTCCCCACTACACATAATGGAAAGGTCCATTATACCCCTAGTGGATTTCCCTATATAAAGGGGGTACGTCCAAGGCTCTCGGGTGTGTGAAATCGCGAGCGTGCGACGAGAGTAAGAGGAGTACATCCAAGGCGACGGGATTTGGTTTGTGGAATTGCGGAGGGCTTTCCGACATTGTGATCGCTCTTCCGACAGCGAGTCTTCGTCACTGCCGATTGCGGATCTGTGGGAGATCGCTGTAAGTATTTACCGCATTTAATTAATTCGTCTATCATGCATTTAGAAAATATTTTCTACAACTACAAACCTGAATGTCCAAACTAGAAGCAAGGAAGAAGGAAGGTGTTGAAGGCAACATGGTCCGAGTCATCGAAAGAGTCGAACGAAGAAGAACGCGAGCAAGCAAGCTTTGTTGCTCTACCAACACAAGTGTACATTGTCGAAACCGAGTCTGAGTCCAAAACCGGTGCAGAATCAGAAATCAAGTCCGAAAGAAGCCACGGATTCGTATCCAAAGAGCCAAACCACATTGTAAGTTCTTTGTTCACTGGTACTCAAATAGATGAATTGCAAATTAATTTCAAAAGAATAATTAATTTTAAAATCCTAATAATTTTAAAGATTAAACCTTAATTATTTTCAACACAAAATTAAATATTCAAAATTCAATATTTTTCAAACTTAAATATTTTAATATTCAAAATTAAATATTTTTAAAATTAAACTTAAATATTTTAATTCAATATTTTTGAAATTTAAACTTAAATATTTTAATATTCAAAATTAAATATTTTTGAAATTTAAACTTAAATATTTTAAAATTTAAAATTCAATATTTCTCAAACTTAAATATTTTAAAATTCAAAATTTGTCAAACTTAAATATTTTAAAAATTAAAAATTCAAATATTTTTAAAGTTCAAACTTTTTTTTTTTAAATTCTCATCATCTCACTATCACCCATAAGGTTCACATGTTTTTTTTTTTTTTTGATGAAAAAGATTCGCATGTTTGATAACGTAAAAAAGGCGAGATGAAAAATCAGAAAAATAGATAATTATTTTTATTTTATTTTGTTTGCTTGGACTTTATAACCCTCAAAACTTAAATGATTCTCTTAAATATTTTTGGCATTGATCAAAGGAGAGTGAAAGAACTCAAGTTAAATTAAATATTTTTTTAAAAAATATTTTCTCAGAATTTAAAATATTCTTTTCAAAATTTTAAAATAGAGTTCTTTAAAAAGTTTAAAGTATTTTTAAAAGCAAGTTCAGTGTTGTTTTAGTTTAACTATTTTTGAAAAAGAAAGTCTAATCATTTTTAAAAAGTAACTTTAAATGTTTTTCAATTAGTTTTGGAAAAGTATTTAAATTTTTCTGTTAGTTAAAATTTAAAGAAGTTTTTCTAAAGTTAAGAATTTAGTTAAATTTTTTAAAAGATAATTTTTAGTTAAATTTTTAAAAGAATTTTTTTTAGCTAAGTACTTAGTCAAATTTTTCTAAAGCTAAGTATTTAAATTTTCTTATGAAATCTTTCAAATTTTAAGTATTCTTAAGACATCTTTCAAAAGCTAAGTATTTAATTTTTTTAAAGAAAATCCTTCAAAAGCTAACATATTTAATTAAAGGTTTTAACTAAAGATTTTTATCAAATTCTTTCTAAAAAGATAATTAAACTACTTATGCCTTAAACATTTTAAAAGTTTTCTTTGGTAAAAGCTAAACGAAGTGTTTTAAATTCCTCTCAAACCAAAATTGTTTATTTAAGGGGGAGCTTAGTGATGTAATTATGAAAGAGATTAAAATTTTTTCAACTATCTTTACAACTAAATTTTTTTTCTCTGACTTAGTTTTTTTTTGATATATATCAAAGGGGGAGAGAAAGGTTAAAGTTAAGTTAAATATATAACCTTTGATTAAGGGAGAGCATAAGAGAATTTATTTTGTCAAATGATTTTACTTATGCATAAGTTCTTTTGATGCTTAAGTTCTATATTTTATTGTTATATTTTACTTAACTTTGAACCAGGTTGCTATAATTAAGAAGGGGGAGATTGTTGGTACAGAGAGCATAAGACGATCGAACCTAAGTTTTGATTATGACAAAGAGTCCAAAGTTAAGGTTACTTGTTGTCTAACAAGCTTGAATGAGCTTGCAAGAAAGTCCTAGTGGAGTTTAGGCAGGTGGAAAACCCTAGGGGGAGGTAACCCTAGGTCCTTGGAGGAGGTAACTATAGACAAAGGAAAGCTCTAACTGTGGTTAGGTAAGGCGGAGTCTTGGCGGGTTGAACACTTTGGGCGAAATCCTAGAGTCTAGGACTCTAGGTGAAAATCCCGGTGGTTGCAGACCAGGTGGAAGTCTAGACGGATTATGGAGCGGACGTTCAACATAAAAACTTGAAGTCTCGGACGTTGAGAAAATTCCAGACGGTCGTGGAGGATCGATTTGGCAAAAGGTTAACTCTCCTGAAAGGAGTAGGTGAAGACGCGTTCCCTCGAAGAGGGAATAGTAAGCACCGATTTGACCTAGAATTTCAGCGAAACTCAAAGTCAGAATCGGATAGTCAGAGGCTGTCAAATTCATATTTTATATATATTTTATACTGCCAGGACTAACTTTATTTTGCAGAAAATAAAAAGTGGGAAAAACTTGGTCCGGGTGCCCAGAGCTGGTCCGGGCACTCGGATCAGCCTCACCCAGGGCGGGTCTGGGGCGCTCAGGCGGTTCGGGCGTACGATCCTGAAAAGTCATCCACAAGCTGACGTAAAGTGCATCGATTGGCCGAAACACGTGGTCCAAGCGACCGGAGGGGTTCCAGGCACCCGGAATAGCCTATATAAGCAGCATTCAATTGGGAGCTTAAAAACGACAATTAAAACGACTTCTACATTTGTACACTACTCCAATAAAGCCTCTACAACGTCCAAAAGCTCTGACAACAACTCTGTTGAAGCTTTCATCCTATAAAGTCGTCGGCATTCTTAGTTTTTAAATTACTTATAATTATTTTAAACTGCACTTGTAATCTTTACAAATTGATTAGTGATTGCCCATCGAAAGCAGCCTCACATGCCGACCTTGGAGTAGGAGTTATCACAAACTTTGAACCAAGTAAAAACAAACTGTGTTATCTTTGTTGTTTTTCTTTCTGTCTTTCTTTCCGCTGCATTATCTTCGATCGTATTATTCGAAACGAATTAGCCACGAGCGCTATTCACCCTCCCCCCTAGCGGAACGATCCTACATGATCAAATATAACACGATCTAACTTAACTTAGTTGACCACATCAAAACTATCATGGAGTACTTACACTCATAACTAGGGATTGAATTTCTCCCTGGTCAGGACTAATCAAACTTTGGATTTTTCTTGGTATTCTTATGTTTTACAACAATGAGAATGAGTTCTTATCCCTTGTTGAGATGTTATAGGATTTCTGGTATTCTTGATATTCCCGAGCTAATCCTCTTCAACTTAAAAATGACATTTAGAACGTTGGATCGAAAAGAATTTAGATATCTCCACAATGGTATGATACTGCCCACTTTGGGCCTAGATCCTCATGGCATTGCTCTTGAGCTCTCCCCAAAATGCCTCATACCAATGGAAATATCATTTTCTCTTATAAACTCATAATCTTTTCCATGTGTTTTCAATGTGGGACTATGTTTGCAACCTTGCAACCTAACAATCCCCCTCTCAAACAAAAGACAACAAGCTTCCCATGTCCGATCCTTGACCCACCAGGTCTTCCTGCCCCTCGGTCCACCCGACCTACTAGGACTTTCTTGCCTAGCCGCAACTATGACTTCCTGCCTGGTGGCTGATCCTCTTGATCCGAACATAGGAGCCATCACTTTATTTGTTCGAGGTCAATATTGTACTCACATGGCTCAATCAGACCATAGCTCTTGTGCATAGTCAGTAGTTAAACCTTCTGGCAGTCCGTATTCTGATACCAATTGTTGGATCGAAAAGAATTTAGATATCTCCACAATGGTATAATATTGCCCACTTTAGGCCTAGATCCTCATGACTTTGCTCTTGGGCTCTCCCCAAAAAGCCTCATACTAATGGAAATATCTTTTTCTCTTATAAACCCATGATCTTTTCCATGTGTTTTCAATGTGGGACTATATTTGCAACCCTGCAACCCAACAAGAATGACTTCTGCATTTGTGCACTGTTTTGATAAAAGCCTCTACAACGTCTAGAAGCTCCGACGACAACTCTGCTGAAGCTTTCATCCTACAAAATCGTCGGTATTCTTAGTTTTCGAATTATTTATAATTATTTTAAACTACACTTATAATCTTTACAAATTGATTAGTGATTGCTCATCGAAAACAGCCTCACGTGTAGGCCTTGGAGTAGGAGTCATCACAAACTTCGAACTAAGTAAAAACAAATTGTATTAGCTTTGTTGTTTTTCTTTCTGTCTTTCTTTTCGTTGCATTATCTCCGATCATGTTCTTCGAAACGAATTAGCCACGAGCGCTATTCAACTCCCCCTAGTACAATGATTCTACATGATCAAATATAATAAGATCTAACTTAATTTAATTGATCAAATCAAAACTACCATGGGTACTTACACTCATAACCAGGGATTGAATTTCTCCTAGATCAGGACTAATCAAACTTTGGATTTTTCTTGGTATTCTTATGTTTCACAACAACGAGAATGAGTTCTTATCCCTTGTTGAGATTTTATAGGATTTCTGGTATTCTTGATATTCCCAAGCTAATCCTCTTCAACTTGATATTTCGGGCTTTATTTGATTATGTTCTTTAGTCTAATTTAAAGGAGAGGGCCGAGAGGCATAGGATGATAACCAAATTTTTCCTCCAGCAATTATCCTTGGTTTCTATATTAATCGGACTTCATTCGCTCGTTAGAGGAGATGCATCTACTGATTGATCGTATTTATTTCTGAGCAATTTGGGTATCCTTCGAGCAATCTGTATTTTTCGTCGAGCAATACGTTCTCACAAACAATACACTCTCGGAGCTATCCATTGCTACAGTTCAGTATCGCTACAGTAGATTGCCAGTATTGCTATAATAGTCTATATATATCTTCCTGGGCTAAATATTACTCGGGTGCTACAGTATTACTATAGTATTTTGGAAATCAAGCTAGATTTGCCAAGCCATACTCCCCGCTGTTACACTATTCTGAAAATTATATTGAATTCGTCGAGCAATAAAACTATTCTGCCAAACTTATATGTCTCGGCGCTACACTAATTGCTACCATATCTCACGTGCTACAGTACTACTACAGTGCCACTGTATTCCAGACCGTGTTTTCCCGAGCAATCCTCTCCTTAGCCGCTATCGTAGTCGCACACTGCTTCGTTGCTACAGTAATATCGCTACAGTGATACTACATTATATCGATAATCACAATAAGTTCACCGATCAATGCAATAATCAGTGCTACACTTTGATTGCTATACTAGCACGTTTCCATCCGAACTTAGGAAATCTTGAAGCATAACGGCATGATAATATTTGACAACGTGCTTACTAATAATCCGACAAGGTCAGTATACGATCTAGCAGTTAGCTCCTTTGGCCCTCAATGGCATGACAAGGTCAGATATTATATGGAGATTTCTTTTCCAAGGTTATATAAAGAAGGGACTAAGGTAAATAAAAGTGATAGTTGTTTCTTCTAGTGAGCAAAGGTGACTCTGCTCCAAACTTTAATTATTCAGCACTATTTTCTATTTTCTTCTTTTTTTTTTTTACTTTCTTCTTCTATTTTTAAATAGATAACTGATTTAAGTATCGAAATGGTCGACCGTTAGGGTTAACCAGCTCTACCACTTCTTTACTTATTAGGATTTTAGAGTTTGGAGAGAGGAGAGATCAGAGTATCATTGAAGATTTATGGAGAGGAGGAATCTGAGCAAACGAAAAGTAACACCATCAAATAAATATAATTATAATTTTACTAAATCTGAAGCAGCTTAACATAGGAACCTAAAATGGACAAATGACCAAAGAGCACATTTAAAATTAAGGAATTTCTAAACTTAATTTTTAAATTTATCAAAGGGCATATTTATTTTTGAATTTTATCTTTCTCACCAACTAGTGTAGTGCTGCATAAAAAAAGCATCACTTGGGATTAAATTTTAAAGAAGAATACCACTATAGTGCTGGATTTTAAAGAATAACACAACTCCATTTTGGTGTTATATAATCCTAAAATCAGTATTGCTGTGATATTATATTTTGAAAATCAATACCGCAATAATATTGATTTTTAAAATTTAGCACTACAATGATACTATTTTTTAAAATTCAATAATATGATAATGTTATTCTTTGAATACTACAGTAGTCAATGGAAAGAGTAAAAATAAAAAATAAGTGCGTCCTTTATAATACTACAGTCGTTAATGGAAAGAGTAAAAATGAAAAATAAGTGTGCCCTTTACAAAATTTGAAAGTTAAAGGCCTCTTTAGCAATTTTGTAATTTTAAGTGCATCTTTTCATCCATTGCTAAATTCTTATCCTTTAATATTTGACTTGGAGTTCTAGAATCTACCATGTATTTTCACACTACAATTATCTTCTCATCTTTTCTCTAAATTGCCTTTGTTGTTAAGCTAATGGAGTTCTAAAGATGACGTATGGGAGATAAATTCATATGATATACAATGCAATTTAAGGAGTTATTGCTATAAAGAAGAAGATGGCTTATGAGAGAAAATCATATGATAGGAACAAGATACATATTTTAAAGATATTTACAGGGTGTCAACATTTACTCTAAAATTAATTTAGAGATATGCATCACTTGATATCAATAAATAAAAAGACATTTTAATTATTATCGGATGAATATTTTAAAAATTGACTTTTTTTTCTTATTAATTATTCTGCCCGAGCAGTAATTAGAATGAATTTCCTATGGCGGCGATTCCGCAGGATGAACAGCCGGCGCCCTCGCCGGCAACGGCGGCCGCTCTTTCGAGTTGTCGTCCTCACTTTCCCCTGTCTCGTTCTCCTCCAGCGACCTCATCTTCGTCTCCGGTGTGAAGAGGTAGGTGTGCAACGTCCCGACAACGCAAACGCCGCCCAACATTATCAGAGCGTACATCATACCGATGCCCGGCTTCCACCCGGCCTTCCGCTCCTCCTCGTGCCTCGTCTGCGAAGCCCAGAGGAAGCCCACCGCCCCGATGGCGGCCCCCACCTTCCCTGCCGCCCCCGCCATCCCATGGCACGTCGCCCGGAACCGCGCGGGGAACAACTCCGCCGGCACGATGAAGGTCGTCGTGTTCGGCCCGAAGTTGGAGAAGAAGAAGGTCAGGCCGTACAAGACCATGAAACCGGCGCCTTTGGTGTGTTTGTGCCAGTAAGCGTTGTACGGAGCCGCCAGCGCGAAGATGAATAGGGCCATGAAGGCGAAGCCCATCATCTGGATCCGCCGACGCCCCGCCCGCTCGATGAAGTAGACGGTGGCGAAGTAACCGGGGATGGTGGAGGCCGCGGCCACGACGGCCTGGAACTTGGCGACGTTGTAGGCTTCCTGGAAGGCGTTCACGGAGTTATCAGTCGGAAACCAGGACTGGTAGATTAGGGATTGAAACAGAGTGCTGCTGTAGTAGGGGATGTCGACGAGGAACCACGCCATCGAGCAAGCAAAGAGGTTCCTCCCGTGCCGCCTCGTGAATTCTCTGGAAAAGAGTCCGTACGCCGGCGGCGACCGTGGTTGCCTCTGTAAAGTCTCTGACTCTTCCATGTAGTTCTTGAGGTGGAAGTCCGGCAAGACTTTACCCATGTCGTTGGTGGCTTTCTCCACATCTCGCTCCACCAGCGCCGTGTATCTACGGAGCAGAGGAATCCCCCAAATTCAATCGCCATGATCGGACACAATTGGAAATGTGAAGGGTGGTTAATTACCTTGCGGTTTCCGGCATGGAAATCCGCCAATAAAAAGTCAAAGCCGCCGGAACGACCCCGATCATGAGGATGATCCGCCAGGCCAAATCTGCGACCTCCGGTGTGTGCAGGGGGTTGGTGGTGGAAGACTTGGTGGCGCGATCGAAGGCGGCAGTGACGGCCATGGTCACCCCGGAGCTCGCCAGAATCCCAAACCCCTGCATCGAGAACACGGCGGCGATGAAGGAGCCCCGTGTCCGCTTGTTGGCGAACTCCGACATGATGGTGGCGGAGAGCGGGTAGTCTCCGCCGATGCCGACGCCGAGCACGAAGCGGAAGAAGCAGAGGCTGGTGAGGACGCAACCACGGGTGCGGCAGACGGAGAAGCCGCAGGCGAAGGAGCCGGCGATCATGAGGAGGAGCGACACGCCATAGATTCGACGGCGACCGACTCGATCTCCGAGTGCGCCGAACATTAGCTGGCCGACGACTGTGCCGGCGAGCACCACGGCCACGATAGTGGAGACCACCCACGGCGGAGTCTCTCCGGGACTTTTATCGTCGGCCTGGTAGTAGATTCGTCCGATGAGCTTCATCACAGGTGCGATGCAGAAGAGATCGTAGGAGTCGGTGAAGAGTCCCATGCCGGCGATGACGATGGCCTTGAAGTGGTAGTACTGCGTTCGCGCATGGTCAAGAGCAGTGAGAATCTTCAACGCCATCAATGCTCTCTTCCTCTACTCTGTGTTCAGCTCTCGACCAGCTACCTGGCTTTCTGGTCAGAGGAGAGAGATGCGAGATGAGATTCCACTGAAGACGCCGAAGGGTCAGTCATCCATGGGCCAGTTGACTCATCCATGGGCCAGTCATCCACAAAAACCGAAGATTTTGAGCAGTTGACTCATCTCCTGGCGACCGCCGACACCAAACATGGCATAGATTTGCTTGCGTATCTGTTTTATCCAGACACGTCAGCGACATCGACACGTGTGGAGCGGTTGATGCGACAAGGAGAGCGCTGCTGTTTGGAAGGTGAGGGACGATGGATTTTGTGAATCCACCAATTGGAGGAGAGTCTTCCTCCCTTCTATTGAGTACGTGAGGTGATTCCCTAGGCGTTAACAATGTTGTAGACAAGATGGGCAGGGTCATGTCGCGTGACTCGATGCAATGTGACATGCATCTCGACCTGGTCAACTTAGATAGGCTGGACTTGATCAAATATTATTAAGTTTTTTTTATCCAACCTTATAAATAAAGGGTCTAAATTATTAAATTGCTTAAGGAAATTTTAAAATAACTCAATCATATATTTATTTTCTATTTTACCTTTAATAAGTCTAATCAATCTTTATTTAAAAATCAGTTTATCAATTTTTTATAAGTCAGAACAGATTTTTCTTTATGTCAAAATTTTAAGTAACTCAAGCAATTGATTTTAAAAATAAATTTACATTTTTTTTTATTAAAATTGATTTTAGATAAATCGGTTGATAGATTAAACTATCTACATTAAACTATCTCTTATGTGTTTAGCTAGTTCTCCTAATTATCTATGCCCTCAAACTATGACTGTAAATGAACCAAACGTTCACGAACAAGTTTGGTGTTCGATTTGATAAGAGCTTGTTTATGTTCGTTCAATATACACAAAATCAATTAAATAAACAAGCTTGAACAACTCATTAAACTAAATAAACAAGCTTAAACACATATGTGTTCAACTCGTTAATATTCGTGAATAATATTCACAAACAACGTTCGCGAATAATGTTCACGAACCATGTTCATTAATAAAACTCTTATCAATATACTAAATAAATAAATAAATAAAATAAAATAAATAAGTTTGAATTATCAAACTTAATAATCAATCAAACAAGTAAAAGTTTCAAACAATCAAATAAACTTGAATTGAGAGCTCGATAATATCTAAACAAACCATGCTTGAACTAAGCTCAAGGCAAACTTGAATTGATAGCTCGATAACATCTAAACAAAGTAACCTCAAAGGAAGCTTCAAACAAACTCAAGCTCATAAAAAATATACCAAGTCAAGCTTGAACAATCATTTCAAAAGCTTGGTTCATTTTAAGCTCGGCTCGGCTTGGCTCATTTTAAGTTCGGCTTGGCTCGATTACCTTATCAAACAAGCTTGAACACCCCAAACGTCGACTCAACTCGGCTTGTTTACATCCCTACCTTAAATATCAATTTAACCCAATATATTGAGAGTAGTAATTTTTTAGAATGTTGGGTCCATCAACCAATTTTTCCCAAAATAGGCTAATAGACCAAACATCCTCGGATTGACATAAAACTAGTTTCTATGTCGATCCCGTCCGGAAGCTGAGTCGGATGAAGGCGGGCCTTGTTGTGCGAAAAATTGACAGAGAGTCGTTGGAGTGTTGAATCTGCCTGGTACCCCCCCTGAATCGGTTCACACGGGCGGCTGACAACCCTGCGCACACTCAGACGGATCCCCAAGTCGTTAGAGATCAGAAACCAGGGAAAAGTCCCCGGGTCAGGCCCTCCGACGCTCAAGTCAGGTACTTTTTCCCCAGAAATCACAGAGAAAGTACGAAAAGTAGAGAGTAGTGAGAAATGACGAGTGAGCGTACCTGCACAAGGGACAAGACATCCCTTTTTATATTGCAACGAAGATTCCTGGGTCTGGCGAGTGTCAGGGAATGTCGGCTGTCAGACTTTGTTTAGCGGTGGTTGACACGTGGCTCTTCCTAATAGGCTGGCGACCAAACCGTAGGTGTATTGAGCCCCGACTGTTGGCATATTCCCTGACACCTTGATGATTCCCTCTGACAAGCGGTTACGATTCCTCGGCTGATTTGTCCTGTAGCGTCTGACCGATCCGAGATCTGGACTCACCCTGCTTTTATATACCGTTGCCCTCGACTTGTATGTCCCGATCTGTGTTAAGTTCTTACCCAGATCTGCCTTTGTCATCTGCTATCTCCGATCTGCATTCCGGGTCTGTATCCATACTTACTCTTTGGGTTGGATGTCCTGACTTGCGCACTAGGTCTGTAAGAAGACCTCTAATCCTTGGTACAAACGTTCTGACCTGCACGTTGCGTCTGTCCGCCGACCCACATTTATCTACTATTATCCAAGGCATTAACGTCCCGACCTGCACGCTGGGTCTGTCGGCCGACCCACATCTATCTGCTGTTATCCAAGGCATTAACGTCCCGACCTGCACGCTGGGTCTGTCCGTCGACCCACATCTATCTGTTGTTATCCAAGGCATGAACGTCCCGACCTGCATGCTGGGTCTGTCTGCCGACCCACATCTATCTGCTGTTATCCAAGGCATTAACATCCCGACCTACACGTTGGGTCTGTCGGGCAACCCACATCTATCTGCTGTTATCCAAGGCATTAACGTCCCGACCTGCACACTGGGTCTGTCCGCCGACCCACATCTATCTGCTGTTATCCAAGGCATGAACATCCCGACCTGCACGCTGGATCTGTCTGCCGACCCACATCTATCTGATGTTATCCAAGGCATTAACGTCCTGACCTGCGCGTTGGGTCTGTCCGCCGACCCACATCTATCTGTTGTTATCCAAGGCATGAACGTCCCGACCTGCACGTTGGGTCTGTCTGCCGACCCACATCTATCTGCCGTTATCCAAGGCATTAACATCCCGACCTGCACGCTGGGTCTGTCGGCCGACCCACATCTATCTGCTGTTATCCAAGGCATTAATGTCCCGACCTGCACGCTGGGTCTGTCCGCCAACCCACATCTATCTCCTGTTATCCAAGGCATGAACGTCCCGACCTGCACGCTGGGTATGTCTGTCGACCCACATCTATCTGTTGTTATCCAAGGCATTAATGTCTTAACCTGTGCGCTGGGTCTGTCCGCCGACCCACATCTATCTGCTGTGACTTTGACTTTGGACACGTCAGCTGGACTTTTGACCTTCCTGCTGTCTTCATCAGCTTGACTGCTGACCGACCACGAAGGCTTGACTTTTGACCTTCTTATCCTCCACATCAGCTTGACTGCTGACCTGCGACGAAGGCTTGACTTTTAACCTTCTTATCCTCCACATCAGCTTGACTGCTGACCTACCACGGAGGCTTGACTTTTGACCTTCTTGTCCTCCAGGTTAGCCTGACTTCTGACCTGCCACGGAGACTTGACTTCTGACCTTCCTGTGGCTTTGACTCGTAACCACATCATTCTATCGACCCCATAAAACACGCACCGTATCATATGTGTTCGTCTAATTCTCCTGATCGACCATGAATGTGTTCAAAAAATCACTGTTTAAAAAATCATTACTCTAAATATATTGGGTTAAATTAATATTTGAGAACATGAATATAATCAAAAGAATTAGACGAACATATAAGAGTCAGTTTCTTGTCAATATAAGATCGTTTGATCTATTAGCCGACTTTACCTTCAAACATTAATTTGACCTAATATATTGAGAGCAATAATTTTTTGAATACGAATGCATTGAAAAAATCTAATTCATGTTCAAAAAATCACTGCTTTCAATATATCAAGTCAAATTGATATTTGAGGATCTGGATATAATAAGAAAACTAGATGAACACATAGGATATAGTTTCATGTCAATTCGAGGTTGTTTGGTCCATTAGTCAATTTTTGGTAAAATCAATTGATGGACCAAACATCCTTGGATTGATATAAAACTAGATATTATGTGCTCGTCTATTTCTACTGATTATATCCATGTTGAACTAATATATTAAGAGCAATGATTTTTTGAATACTAATATGTTTAAAAAATTTAATTAGTATTCAAAAAATCAATTCTCTCAATATATTGAGTTAAATTGATATTTGAGGGTATGAATAAAATCAGGAGATCTAGCCAGACACATAGGAACTACTTTCATGTCAATCCGAGATCGTTTGGTCTAGAGTTGAGCTCACCTAAACGCAACTTCGACCTTCTCCTCGAGTAGGCTTCCGCTCCGGCTTCTCGTCCCTTCGAAGCATTATGTGAGTCCTTCTCGCTCTATTGGCATACTTTTCCGTAACTTTTCATCCCTCGGATACACCGAGTGTCACGCCCCAGAGGAGTCCCTGTCCGAAGAAATTTCGACAGCATCTCCCCCGTACGAGTGACAATCTGAAGCATTACTAAATACAAAATATACATCAGCCACACTCGGCTGGAATATATATACCATAGAAAATGGAAACAACACAACCACGCAGTTTAATATACTCAGCCTACTCGGCTGGACAAAAAAATAAAATAAGCACAGCGGAAAGAAAACGAAGAGAAAACCCACAAATTACAAAGTTATCAAAACATCACAAATACCAAGTTCACACCACAAGTATCAAAACCTAGTTCTCACAACCCCAAATCCAACGTATACGAAATGCAAGTAAAGAGAAACAAAACTAAAATCAATTTTCGAATATGACGCGGGACCCAGGATTGGCAGCCGACATCTATCCAAGCATCCATGACTCATCTATCTGTTACCTGGCGAAAGAAAACCATTTTACGGGGTGGTGAGTATTGTAACTCAGCGGGTATAGAAAAGATAGTGCATGAACATAATCAACCAATAAAGAATACCCAAAAGGAATACAGTCTCATAAGGGAAGTAGCATATACAAAATGAAACCATAATCAATGCTCATACCTGGAACCATATCCTAGGCTAGATATAGAAGGTCAAGAATGATACTAATCTGCTACAATACTGCTCGTAACTATAGAGGTAATGTGTCAGACATATAAACATTTCCAATAAATACACCAAGGTCTATTCGCCTACAACGAGAGCATATCTCAACATGAGACAACATATCAGCATAAGTGAACAACAGCAAGAAGCAACGACAGCATAAATATACCACATCAGCATAAGTAAGCAATAATAACATACATAAACAACCACAGCCGCCTCTCGTGCACCGAGTCTGTTGACTCCATTCCTATGCCATCCTTCTTGTCCGTTGCGTCTTTCGCTCAACTTCTTGCTTTCCTAAGTCTTTGCACACTCAAACGCAAGACATCAAATAATGCAGAGCCTAATTAGACTTGGGTTATCACATTAAAACCAACACAGGGTACTTATACAAACCTCTCGAGTTGTCGACTTCCCAATCATCTGAGCTGTTGATTTCCCAACTTACAGATTTTGACGCCACATCAATGCGGTTACAATTCCGTGCCGCATCATTTTAGCATAGTGGCAAGACTCGATCAACATAAGGGTCATGTGACTTCAAGACTTGGTAATGTTGGTACAATTTCCTAATTAGGTCAAGGTTAACTATTTTGACTATCTTTGAGTTAGCTCAAGCTTAAGTCTTGACGCTTGAGTTTTGATGTTTGACAATATATGGAGATTGCAGGTGCAATTGTTCCTTTGGGGGGATTTGTTAAGGTTGACTTGTTTGATATGAAGAAGAGTCAAGTAGGTCAAGGTTGACTGAATACTTGATTGGGAAGTCTTAACTAGAGGTTAGGCAAGGGCAAGACTAACGTGAAGGTTGGCATAAGAATAAAATCTAAGTGGGTTAACGTTGATCGGACACTTAACGTGAAAGTCCTAATGAGTGAAACCAGGCAGTTGGAAAATCCTGGTGAGTGAAGCCATGTGAAAATTATAGTGAGTGAAGTTTGGTGATAGAAAGTTCTGGTAAGTGAAGCCAAACAGTTGGAAAATCTTAGTGAGTGAAGCTAAGTGATGGAAAGTCTTGGTGAGTGAAACCAAGCAGTTAAAAAATTCTAGTAAGTGAAGCTAGGTGATGGAAAGTCCTGGTGAGTGAAGCCAAGCAGTTGGAAAATCTTGGTGAGTGAGGCAGACAATTAAAAATCTAGGCGGATTAAAGGTTGACCGGACACCTGCTGATTGGAAGTCTAAGTGGGGCAAGACTGGTTGGACACTTGGCACGAGATGGTAAGTCCAAGTGGGTTAAGGTTGATGGACACTTGGCACAAGGAGAAAAGTCCAAGTGAGTCAAAGGATTGACCAGACACTTGGTGGAAAAGTCCCAGCAGGTCAAGGTTGACAAGATGCTAGGTAATGAGAAGTCTCAACAAGTCACAGTTGACCGGATGTTAGGTAGAGGAACCCTAGACTTAGGTTTAGAAGTTAGGGTTTGGTAATCAATTAGGCTAATCGATTACCATAGCTTAAGCAATTACCCTAATCGTCTAAACTCATTGTCGCGAGAAACAAAAAGGGTTGTAATTGATTAGGATAATCGATTAGGGTAATCGATTACAACATGCTTAATTGATTAGGGTAATCAATTAAGCAGTTTTCGCAAGTGCACATAGAGGTACCTAATCGATTAATCCAATCAATTAGGAAGACTTAATTGATTAGGATAATCGATTAAGCTTCAGAAAAATAATCGTTATACAGGTTGCTGATGTGGTAGTCGATTAAGGAAATTCTTAATCGATTAAGGCACCAATGGAAACCTAGAAAAGGGTTGACGCGTGCACTGTTTCATTAGATCTCCTCTCCCACTCTCTGCATTGAGCTCACAAATCTTCACACAAGTTCTTTGGAGACTTAGAGTGAAGTGTTGTTGCACTTCCAAGTTTATCAAGAGGTGTCTACAAGCAAGAAGTAAGAAGCTAGCGTTTCATTTGTTGTAAATCTTGTAAGATTTCATGTTGTATTAGCTTCTTTTTGTTCTTCTTCTTGTATTTTTGTGTGTGAGCTTGTACGAGGCTTCTCCGCATCAGGATTGTTTCTGAGAAGGAGTGTTTTGATAGTGGATGTGCGAGAGAGGGCCAGATCCTTGGATTAGTCATATTTTTTGAGGTGGATACCAAGTAAATCCTATTTGTTAGCATTGGATTGGAGGAGCTTGCTTCGAGTATTTCCACTGTAAAAGATTATCATCGACGAAGCGAGCAAGCTATTTACCCTCTCCCCTAGCTCTGAAGTGTCCCAACTGGTAACACTAAAAAAAAATCCTCATTTGTGTTGAAATTTACGACAAATGTTTAGAAAAAATTGTTGCAAAAAACCTTGTGATGAATTTTACAATAAAAATTTTTGTCGCAAATATGTCGTTGTAGAATTTTGTGATGAAAAATTGAAATTCATTGCAAAATTTGTAACAAATAATATTTTGTCATAAAATTTATTGCAAAATTAGCGATTAATTTTGCAACGAAAATCAATTTCGTTACAATATTTGCCATGAAAGTAATTTCATCACAAAATTTGCGACTGATAAAATTTCATGGCAAATTTTAAGTCTAGACACTTTTTGTAGCAAATTTTGCCAAAAAAATATTGTGGCAAATTTTGCCAAAGAAAATTGTGGCGAAAATGTCATTCGTCACAAATCTACAATGAAAAAATTTTCATCGGAAACCTACGTTGAAAAATATTTCTGTCGCAAATATGTGATGAAAAATATTTTCATCACAAAAACTGCAACGAAAATATCATTTGTTATAAATTTATGACAAAACTTATTTTTGCCGCAAATTTGCCACCAAATCATATTTTGTGGCAAATTTTGCAACTAAAAGAATTTGTTGCAAAATAGGCGCAAAAGTTCCAACAAATTTATTTTCAATTCAAAATTTATCACAAACGTGATATTTTTTGCAACAAAATTTGTGATGAGCATTAGCGCCTAATTTTGGGATGAATCTGTAATTTTTGGACAAATGTATATTTCATTAGCATATTTAGACCATTTTTCCACATATAACCTTATTATACTAGCACATATAACTCAACAACAACTAACCATTCAATCATCATCAACATTAAAATTTTCCGTATGCAACACAGATTATTTAGGACTTGGTCAAAGCAATTATCATCATTCTCCAATCGGCCAAGCTAATCCAACTGGCTGAATTGATCTGATCAATCGGGTCGATCAATTCGAGTTGATTTGACTACTCGAGCCGATTTGACTCGCCGATTTGACTAGACTTGTCGTTGGTCCGACTTCCTGACTTATTGACCTTCTGAGTCCCCAACATATGAAGGGATATGATGGTTATCATAACTCGAAAGGACACGACAATTACAATGACACCTTTTAATAAGGTGTGTCCCTTGGGCTTCTCTCCCTACATAAGGTAAGGGGGAGGACTCTCTTGGTAGGTTATCATCATCCGCTCTCATCTACTTTACTTCATTTTTCTTCATTTCTTTTTATTCTACTCATTTTGGGGTGATACGACGAATAAGTTAGGGCCCCCGAAGTTGGAGCTGAAGTCAAGAAGACTAGTTGATGTGGTGGTCAAAGTCAAAGAGGAGTCTGCACTCGAGGTTAACAGGATCACATGGTCGGCCGAGCACTCCAACTGATTGGATCTGTTGTTAGAGCAGATTCTGAGTCCATGGTTGATCGAGCAATCTAGTTGATCAGATCTTCTGTCCGATCGAATTTTGAGTCCTCGCCTCAATGGAGAACTGAGTCCTCTTGGCTTGAGCGAAGCTTTTAGACATGCGGCCAGACCAAACTTTTGTCTGATCGAATGCGGAGTCCTCGAGATGGTCAGCCTTCCGTAACCAATTCAACCTGCCCAAGAGCAATACTCGACCGAGTAATAGAGAGGACTCAGCCAACTCATCGTTAAAGTAGGGTTTGTCTGCCCAAAAACATAATATCTCTCTTTAGCGTCTTCTATAACTGTTGTCAGAGAATAAAGGGAATATCCCTGTGCAATTCATATGTTGGAAGCTTCCACCTTGCAAGCACAAAGGTGGTGGGCCCAATTTAGGAAAGATTGTAAAGTGTTAGAATGGTTGGTCTTATTTTAGCAATGCATCGATATTCATATAGAGGGAAAAATAATACTATATAAGGGGTCTTTATCCACAAGCACAGGTAAGCTTCGCTATCAGAATTCCCTTTTCCTTGTCACTATTCTTCATTCTTTTTTCCAGCTCCTTGTCTAACTTGAGCGTCAAGGATCCTTCTCTGGCCTGATCATTAACATTTTCTTCTCCTAGCTCTTCTCTTTGCAACGCAGGCTCGATCGTGTCACCAAGTTCCTCCTACTCAGAGTCTTCTCATGGTCAATCTTGAAGCCACCTATCCATCACACTATCTTTCCTGATTTCAAACAGAATAAATTTAACGTCATCAATAAAAACTGTCTATTTCTGAAACGCGAAGATGTTGTTGGTTCTCTTCTCTTCGCACCACTTAGTTGCTCATTCCAACCACTCTTGTGTTTTCTTAGCAAGTTTGATTACACTCATTATTTAATTTCTATGCTGAGATAGGAATTTGTTTGGATTATCATAAATTCAGTATTGCTTCTATCTATTCATATATGATAAATTTAATGTTTATCCCCTTGAAATTGCTTCTAAAAATTCTTAGGTACTTTTAAAATTCTTCTGTCTAATTAGACAAAGTTGATTATAATATATTTTTCTCTATTATGGCCAAAATTATCTACAACATACATTCCTTCGTCGGACAAGGTCGTCTTAATATTTTTCCTCTATCAAGAATAGAGTCACCTATAACATACATTTCTCCATCAAGACAAGTTCGTCTCAAAAATTTTCCTCCGTCTAGGATGGGATCATCTCAATATTTTCCTCCATGAGGTACAAGGTCGCCACTTACTCTCCTGACCGGATATAGTCACTGATCGAGTACCATTTTTCTCTATCAGGGATAGGTCACCTCTGACATTTTCTTTTGTCAGAGATGAGGACATCAATTATTTTTTCGATTCGGACATAGTTACAGATCGAGTATCTATTTTCCTCTATCAGGGACGAGGTCGCCTCTGACATTTTCCTCCATTAGGGACGAGGTCACAACCTACTCTTCCAACTTAGATATAGTCACAGATTGAATTTATTTTCCGCTGTCAGAAGTGAGATTGCCTTCGACATTTATCTCTATAAAGGGTAGGGTCGCCACATACTCTCCTCCTGACTTAAATATAGTATGGATCAAACATTTATTTCCTCTGTCAGGAACATAGTTATCTACAATATACATTCCTTAGCCAAGGACATAGTTACCTACAAATCCTACTTCCTCTGTCCATGGCATAATCACCTACAACATGCATTCTTTTGTAGGGGGAAATTCACATATAATATATTCCCTCTATTAAGGACAGAATCGTCTCTAATAATTTTTTTTGTCAGGGACGGATCTCTACTTACTCTCCCGACTCTTGAGTTTTCGTCATCATCTCATTAGAGAATCGACATCTTCACATCTGGTTCGATTGCATTTATTTTATTTTTGAATATACATTGTAACTCTTCTTTCCAGGTCTACCTTGAGGGGCTCCACCACGATCGCCAGCTGCGCCCTCTTGCTCTTCTTCTTTGTTCTTAGCATCTCAGCCATATGAACCCTTGTAAAGGTTGAAGATGGAGTAGTAACATGTTGATTAGAAAAAACAAAACTTTGTTCTCTTATTCGAAATACATTCAAAAGGTGTCAAATGAGTCAAACCACAAACGAGCAGTCTAAACTAGCTAGAGATAGTTTAGGACCGACCTAGCATAATCTATTTTTTAATAGGTTAGACTGTGCATGATGCAACCTTGGTTGATAGGTGAATTACGTAGGTGAAGATGTGAAGGATGACGCATGGAGGTGAACTGCATAGGTTAATAAAAGAGTGCCAAGGAATAAGAAGATAATCTCATTGAGCTACTAAGGGGAATATTTGATTTAAAGCTAGTAATTGGGATTTCTTACTATCTCAACTCAACGCATTCCAAAAAAAAAAAAAAAAAGGCAAAGGCTTTTGCTCGAATGCACTCAAGGTACAAGAAGTTGTTAATAAACTTATGACTATTGAAGTGAAAGTTATCGACTAAGATCTATGGAATGCTCTTAAAGGATTTTCACGGACTCCATGATAGACTCTAATAGTGGATTTTTACAGAATATCTAAAATGCTAGATGCTTTCAAGTTGGAAAACATGTTCTCAAGTTTGGTATGAGGCCAAATATGTTAAAGAGGGACAAATAATAAGAAAGGAATTACATTTGTGATCATGGATGACATGTTCTCACCATCATCATCCTCTTCATTGGACTAAGTGAAGATGAAGCTACACGCCCTTCCCACACGATAAAGAAAATGATGAAAAATAAGAGCACAAGAAAATCTAACGAAATTTCCATATGCTTCAAATAGATGTATATTTTTATTAAGTTAACATAGATCATATGTTATTTTATTATTCATATGGTTGATTTTAGATGAACCCCTTAATTAGGGTTTGATGATGCATTTATGGAAAGTAGACTCAATTTGAAGACCATGGCGTTTTGTGCATAACTTCTTTGCAACTCAAATTAATATGATATTTCATGTTATAGAAAGCTAAGAGATATTGTTGGTGCAATCGACCTCTAGTCAAAGTTGATCAAGTTACCAAGTTTGAGTGGACTTGAGTTGGATTTATATGTTTGATCAATATGTTAGTTGTCGAGTAAGAGTTAAGCAGGTCAAAGTTGACGAGATACTTAATAAGAAGTAAAAAGTCCAAGTGGATCATAGTCAATCCGACACTTGATAGTCGAAAGTCCAACAAGGAATTGATATGAGAAATCAAAGTGTACGTTGAACTGGACACTTGGAGATTGAAAGTCCAACAAAGAGTTGACAAACAGAAAATCTAAGTGGATTATGGTTGACTAAACACTTTGTGATTAGAGAAGGGGAAAGTCTAAGTGAGTCATAGTTGATCGAACACTTAGTGATCGGAGATGATGGAAGTCCAAGTGGGTAATAAAGACCGGACACTTGGCATGAGAAGTAAAATCCAAATAGATCAAGGATGAACAAATACTTGGTATGTGGATGAAAAGTCCTAACAGATCATGAAAGATTAGATGTTAGGTGAGAATGTTGAAGTTTTGGCATGTAAGGTTAACTGAATATTGGGCAACAAATAACCTCAGCAGGTCAAGGGTTATCAAATGCTAAGTGAAGGAAGTTTTAGTAGATTGAAGTCAATCAGATACTAAGTAAGACAAGAATTTAGTCTTAAAAATGTTAAACTAGGGTTATCAATTGATTATTGTTGCTATAGTTGGCATCAATGGTCCAACTTAAATTTTGATGGATGAGAAATGAATTAAAGTTATGTGTTTTGTGATCTAACCTTTCTACCAAGTATGTAGGACTTGATGGGTCTGACACCAGGTTGAAATCTAGTTAGGTCTGGAGGACCTAATTGCTGGTGTAGAAGTCTAGATAGGTCAAGGAGTGATCTGATATTTGGTGGGAAGTCTAGTTAGGTCCGTGAGACTTGACAGCTGGTCGAAGACTAGTACGGGTCTGCAGACTTAACAATTGATGGGAAGACCTGGGCTGAAAGAGAGTCAACCGATTTTGCATAGCAAGATAAGTCACTGGAGGAGAGTGCCCAGTGAAGACAAGTCCCAATTAGAGACTTTAGGCACAGGTCCACTTTGGGTCCATTTTAGAAACTTAGAGTGAGACCGTGACTAGATCTTGGTATTGGTAAGACATGATCTAACTCATAAATATATATAAACTATTCATGCATATATTTTTCTAACTTTGTGTTGTAGACACATACATAGATCTTTGAATTCTGGACGCATGGCCACTGATAGAGCTTGATTCTGAGTTCGACCTTTAGAAGATTGTTGTATCGAACCAGGGATTAGAGGTGCCTCGGATGGATTGGAGACGCTTCGGACAAGAAGTTCTATCTCTTTTGCATTGGATAAGGCCTATTGGAGGTGCTCTGGGTCATTGGAGGAGCCTCCAATGACCTATAAAAGGAGGATTCAGTCAGCTTTCAAGAGACAACACTAAAACGAGTTCCTACGATTGTTCTGCTACTCTGACTAAGTTGTGCTGCTAAATTCAAAGCTCTAAATGACTCAAGAACAACATGACGCCACTATGTGTTCAAATGAGCCTAGACTTGGGTAACGTGTAGTTTTTGGTTATTTGATACTCTTGCATTCTTTACTGTACTGGATGAAGTACAAAAATCTAAAGGTGGCATGGGATGAAACGTCATCATCGGAATAGGAAATCGTAGCCTATGCTGAACTTACACTTATGGAAAGTCACCAAGAAGACGATGAAGCGAGCTTATCCGAAATGAGCATCGAGAGCATTGACAAAGGAGGAGCTACTTCAGAAGGAAGCGGTAATACAGGAAGAGCATTAGATAATGAGATCGACAAGGTAAATCAGGTATGATCTCTACCTCCTGACAAGTTATATAAATTCATAAAAATGCTGTCTAAAAATCTTTGTTAGAAATTAAAAATAAAAATTTTAAAAAAGGAAAATGAAGAATTAAAAATAACTTTAGCAACATTTTGTCGATTAGAAGATTTTGACAAGTTTAAAATTGAAAATGAAAAAATTAAGGGATCAAATAGAAAAACTAAAGAAGAATCAGTTTCAAAATTCTAGAAATTATAAGAGCTAAATTAATATTTCAAATATCACAAGGGTCAAATTAGAAAAATAATAAGAAAACTTATTTCTAGAAAATATCTGATTAATCTAGTAAGAAAAAATCTATATTGTGTTTCAAAATCATGCTTACATTAAATTTTTATGCATGTTTTAATTTTAATTTTCTTTAATATTTTTTTTACATGTTTAAATTTATCAAAATTTTCAACTAAATTGTTTTATATCCTTTTTGTTCAAAATTAATTAGATCTTAATTTTTACGTGAAAAAGGATTTTATCACTTATATGTAGGAAAACTTCTTAAATGTTTTGAATTCTATATTATCATATCTTTAAAATTAAAATTATTTTTTAAAAAACTTATTTTTCTATGATAAAATATCATGTTCTCTATCAAAAGAAATTTTTTGACCATTATTTAATTTTCTATGAATTTGTATCAAAATGATAATTTTTAATATTAAAAATTCCAGCACATTCAATTTTTAAAAATTTATTTTTTCTAAAGATATAATTTCTGTTTGATCTCAGAATCTATTTATTTTCAATTCCAGCACATACTGAGAAAAAGTTACAAGAACTTTTGATCTCAGAATCTATTTATTAAGATTTTTTTTAAAATACATCTCTATGTAAACAATAATTTATTACTGCATATATTAATTTTATTAATTTATGAAAATTTTATCACTATTTTGGATAGGTATGTTTCATAGTTTCAAAAATTTTTAACGAATTAAAATATTTTTAAAATAATTTATTTTAAAACTGACTTTTAAATCACAAAAATTTAGTTTTTCAAAAAATAATTCCCACAATCTTTTTTAAGTGTTTGTCACTATTTGTGTAACCCTTAGAATTTTTACCCCTATTTTTAATGTGATTAAAGGAGAAGATTTATAGATTAAGTTTAGGGGAGGTAATATTTTGCATATTAATTGTTTTAATTTGCATATTTAATGCTTAAATTTACTTTACTATGTTTGTTTTTTCCCTAACTTAATTTGGGGTGCTCACATCAAAAGGAAGATATTGTAAATACCACGTAGTAGTTTTAGTGTGATCAACCTAATCATGTTAGGTCTTGTTGTACGTTTGATCCTTGTGTTTAAGTGTGTAGGAACTTAGGAGCACAAGAGTCGAGCGAAAGACGCAGCTAGTGAGAAAGATGACACGGTAAAGAGTCGACGGGCTCGGGGCGTCCGAAGGAAGAGGTACTGCGGAAGAGTATGCTGGCGGACGAGAAGGAAGCACACAGAGTTTCTGAGGGACGACAAGTAGGAGTGGAAGATTGCTCGAGGAGAAGGTCGAAAGATGGATTTGGGTGAGTCCAATTTCGGATGGCCGAGATCACCCAAGCGACCAGAGAAGGCACTGGACAAGAAGGCACTGGACAGTCAGCAAAAGGCTGACTGATCTGAGTGCCTTGACTTCCCGACGCCCAGACCATTTTGGTGCCAATAGGGCATCTCGATGCAGTGGATCAACTTTGGGTCCATGTTAGTAGCGGTTTGGGTGCCCAGAGCGAGTTTGGGTGCTCGGGAGTGGATAAAAAGTTATCTTCGCACCGTTACGAAAATTGTTGCATAGAGATAGAATTTGTCACACTGGGGGCACCCAGATAGGGGCTGGAAGCTCAGATCATGCCATGTTAGCAAATGATCAGATTCAATCAGTAGGCTATAAATAGAGTCTTGGTCTTAGTAGTTTTGAACAACACTTTCTGTACTCAAAGTTCTTATTCCATTTTCCAGTTTCTACACTGACGATGTCCTGTACGAGGCTTCTCCGCCTTTGACTTGTGTCCAAGAAGGAGTGTTCTAGTTGAGCTATATTTGCCTTGGATTAACAACCTCCTTGGTTGAAGACCAAGTAAATAGTTTGTGTATATTACTTATTTTATGCATTTTAGTTTATTTTATTAAAGTGTTTGTCTTAATCAAAACTGTAAGTTTTGAGAAGGGCATTGTTGTTTTTTCAGGGCAATTCACCCCCTCTTACCGGTCTCACGAGACCTATAGTATGCTCTCAAATTCAGCTAGGGGTCTGCTGTAGGCCAACTTTATGATGATATCTAAATGCATGCTCCCTATCATCAAAATGTATGCTCAATCTTTGTGCGGTATATAGTAGTCTCAACTCCTGTCCGTATCAAAATGCATGCTCTATAACCTCAACTATTAAAGTGCATGTCCTCATAATTTTAACTAACCCTACATCTATATCAAAAAACATGCTCAACTCTTTGAAGTGTGCTAAAGAATTAATTCATCCTCAATGAGGTATCAAATATGAGGATATTTCTTTTTTTTTTTTTCTAAAATGCCACTCATGTTTGGTGGAATGCCAAATCTAAGTAGATGTCCAGAGACTATTAGGGATGGATTTGTATCTTCCGGAAGACCAAATTTACATCAAAACACACTCCCTCAAAATGTTGTAGTTCCTTGTCATCCAAACATGTTGGATCATAGCTGACATGGCAAGGTGACAGGTTCTAGTCAAGCTGGACGTACCTCAGTATTGGAGCCTAAAAATCTATTAGGATCTAGCGTGCTAAACACATAAAAAGTGCAATAGAAAAACTTACTAGATCTTTTCAGAAGATCCATGCGAAGGAGGAAGAATAACATATACTAAGTTTTATGAGGAAGAGTTCTACCTTTGAAACATGAACACGATCTCCTGACAGCAAGGATCTCAACACGATCACATGTCCGTGCCTCTTATGGTATCCACATGAACACAAGAAAATGGAGAAGACCAACACTTAAGGTTGTGCTAGCAACCCTCTAGTAAGTTTCGGCCAAAGAAAGAGGAGAGAAGAAGAAGAATGAATTCCCATTTTGAAAACGAGAAAAAAAAATACTTTTATACTTCATCCAATGAAAATACTTAATGAGACTTAATGAACATTAACACTCCATTAAGGCCATTTTTGAATTCTTCATTCTTGAATTAAATTTTCAAAATTGAATGAATAATCAATTTCAAAATTAACTCTTTTAATGTTTCATTAATCTCTATTAATACTCTTTAGTGAATGAATTTACTTGAGTTTAACTCAAGTCTAATTCAGATTAGACTGAATTAATATAGTTGAATTCACTTGAGTTTAATTCAATGAGTCTAATCTGGATGTGTCAATCATCTCATAATTGACTCTTAGAGCTAATACTAACAATCTCCCACTAACTCGAGTGTCAATCACTAAAATAATCTCATCCAATGATTCATCATATTTTAGTCAATCTAAAATGAACCTATCTCCAAATCAATATGTTCTTTGTATGTGACTCAATAGGTTCTCGTAACGTTGCTAATGTCTCTAAAACTATTTTAGATATATAAACAATGAGTAACATCTAGCAAGACATCATTGCTACCCAAGTGACAAGAATGTCGAGATCTGACCTAATATTTCAGTGTCTATTATCTTATATGACTCAATCCTTCTATCCTTGATATCTATACTAATCAATGAGGCATAGACCGTGTCATCCTCTTATCAATCTTTATATTTCTTGATCTCTAAGTAGACACACTCAAACAAATAATCTCAATATCTCATATTAACTCATTTGAGCATGGTCATGCATTCTTATGTCCTACTAATCAAATGGCCCACAGATATCACTTCCGTCAGATAAAAGGGATAGATCTCATTTACATCATTTACATCCCTCCGCATAGCTTATTGCATACCGAGTGATTGATTTTATAGTCCACCTTGTTATATGTGACATTTGTCAATACCAAAGTATACAATTCCTTATGTAGCGAATCGTAGTGACTTCAGGTCTAAGGACTATTCATACCAATAGTCACATGAGAATGTTTATGATACTCATATAATGATCCATGAAATATTCTTATGGCAGGTCATTTAGTACGTATTCTCTAATATATACTCATGTGTCAACCTGATATTTCATATCTATGACTTATGAGATTAAGTCATCCATTAACCTACATTCTAGTCTCAATGCATTAATATTATCCTTTTATATTAATGTTTGACTAGGAATAATTTAGAGTAGTGTTCTATATATATATTTACATATCTCACTATTAATTCAACCAATTGATATGTTGTAAATTAGAACTTATTACCCTAGGCATTATTATACTTATTCATTCGACACTGAACTGAAGTAAATATAATAACCAACTTTACCTTTTATTAACTAATAAAATATGATACAAAAGTACCCTTGCCAATCATCTCATAATTAGCTTTTAGGGATGATACTAACAACTTCCCACTAGTATTAGTGTTAATCACTGAAATATCTAATGCAGTGGATCGGATGACCGGCTAGAAGGGGGGCTTGAATGGACAACACCCCCAAATCGATAACTTCCTATAATGTTAGCTTGCGCAGCGGAATACAAACAAAACAAACAAGCTAAAGACTAAAACTAAGAAAAGAAATGCAAACCGCTAACACATTCATTTAATGTGGTTCAGAGATTAGGGCTCCTACTCTACGGCTGTCCGTAAGGTGGACGATCCCTATTCGTCAGTGGATTAGCCCCGAACAAACTCCGGCTATCTCAAGTCGCTCCTTGTGGGTGGAGAAACCTCACTACAACACCAACCAAGACTCTTGAGACTAGTAGACTACTAATTAGGATTTACCACCACTAATTTCATCAACTTTAACCAAGATCCTAAGGCTTGGTTATATAGGCCACGAGTTGGAAACCCCGCTTACTAGTCGATTGCTAAAACCATCAATCGACTACCCTCTATGGATATTCGACCGTTACATCTCAACGACTCGATACCAGTCAACTGCTAAAACTAGCAGTCGACTGCTCCACACTGGTCGAGCGAACAGAAGCATTCTGTTCGCTCCCAGTCGACTGCACCGGTCGACTGGTGAAATTAGCAGCCGACTGGTACTTGAGTACAATCTCTTAGCACTCAGACTCTCACCCTTACGACTCATTTGATGCTTCTTTGCAGCCTTGACCTCTTGTCTTCAAGCTTACTTCCTTTGGCTCTCATCCCTCGAATGCATTCAAGCTCGTGGCTCGTCCCCAATGTCACCCTTCGCGTATGCCTCGAAGTCGCTTCCCTTGGCCCTTGTCCTTGCTGTCTTGTCCATGGTCTCTCGGATGCTCCATCCTTCACCGGACTCGAAGCCATCAGCCTAAGTCACATGTGTATCCTGTAAACCTGCACACTCACATACACATATCAAATACAAGGGTGAACCTAACTTAAACCCTTTTCCCAAAGACCAAAACATATGGTGGCACGGACCATTGGGATTGCTCCAACAATCTCTCCCTTTTTGATGTTTGGCAATACGTTTAAGTTAGGGAAAACATAATAGCAAATAAGCATGCTAAAGCAAAAGGACTTATGATGCCAAGGTTACACACTTGGACTTACACCGCCGAATGAAAATAATGCAACATGCATTGGAACCTCTCCCAAGGCTCCCCCTACACCTATGCTCCCCAATGAGCTAGGATTTTACCACGGGGCTAAGGCTCTCCCTACACCTATGCTCCCCAATGAGCTAGGATTTTCATTATCCCAAAGGTATTTTCAGGTTTTCCCAACTAAACCTTACTTCTCTCCCTTTGCCTAACATCCAAAAAGTTCTCCAATAATATCCCAATTGTTGAAAACTTATTTATACAAATTGACCCTAAACTCGTGTATTTATCTCTCATGGATCTCATATACCTACACGAGCTGACCCGATCCCAAACCAATGTTGAAAACAAATTCAGAATAGCATCAGTCGACTGCACCAGTCGACTGCCGTTATCGAAACAACACACAGAACCATTCTGTGTTCAATATTTACTGTTATCAGTCGACTGACACACTGTTTTCAGCCTATCTTACATTCGGAACCCAATTTCAGAAATACGCCAATAATTCCACAGACATCCAAAAATCTCTAAATTTTATGGAGAGGTCTGTTTTACCCTTGTCTACTTAGGAAAATACATTACAAAATGTATCTATCACCAATCCCAAGATTGACATAAAAGCCAAAACTAGATAAATGGTTCAATTGAACCTTGACCTATAGTCCTAGTTTTGACTTCCTCTTAATGTATTTGCTTATAATAACCCACAATACATCCTTAGCATTGGTTTATATGACATTTATACATTCAAAACCAATTATCATGCTATATGACCCCAATGTCATATTTCCAAGCATGAAACACAATCCAATTGTGCCAATTCCCTATGTTTGAGACTCAAGTCCGTCTCCAAACCACTTGACACATTCCATGACCCAACCTATACTCCCAAGTAGTACCCACTTGAGATCCATTGGCCATGGGTCCAAACTTAACTCTTTGAGCTCCCCCTAGAGCTCTTAACCTTAGCCACCTCCCTAGGTGACTCATCCACAATTGCTAGGTCACATCGGTGCACCTCTGGTGAAACTTGGCCTACAAACCTAACCTTCTTAACCTTGGACACTTTGCCCTTAGTTAATTTCTCCTTACCTTTAAATGGCTTCCCCTTGCCATTTATTGACTTCTCCTTACTATAGTCATATGCAACCCTAGCATAAGACTTTTCCTTAGCTTTGGAGATACTAGATCGGTATCTTAGACCAGATCTATCATTGTTGGGTCTTTAGCTACCCAACACCATACCTAAACCCTTAGATCCAATATTGAATCTTTCTAGGATTTTCTTCAACTTATCAAGCTTTGCCTTCAAAGTTTGATTTTCCTTTTCTAGGTCCCTAACCCTAGAGTTGATATGTCCACCTTGGACATTCCTAGACCTACCCTTCCTAGGCATGTGTCTCCCCTTCTTGGGATTAATGCCTAGGGTCTCCTTAGGTCTACGATTTCTAGATTTGTCATGCATAGATACCTTAGGGTTTTGATCTACATTAGCCCTACTTCTATCATGATATTTGAAACCAAAATTTTGCATGGGTAAATAATGAAAATTATTCCTAGAATGCATGGGAGTATAAGAATTAAACCTTGAATTGTAATTCAAGTTAGGGTATACCTCCTTTACCCTTGAAGTTCCCCCTTGATTCTTGCTTCTCTCCTTCTTCTCCCATTTCTTTAGATGCGCAAGCTTCTTGATATCCCTCTTCTTGGGGCATTTTGTGTGGTAGTGTCCCTTCTCCCCACATGTGAAGCATATAATGCACATTCTCCTTCTTTGAGCTTCTTCATTCCTACAACCCTTGTTAGTGTTTAAATTAACTTGAATGAGTTTAGGAGTTACCTTCTTCTTACCTAATGGACACCTACTCTTGTAGTGCCCCTTCTCATTGCACCCAAAGCAAATGATGTTGTCTTTTGACTTTCCTTCAGTGGAGGTGCTCACTAGGTTGACCTCTTCTTCGCTTGTCTTGGATTCATCTTCAAACCTTGAGGATGTGGATGATGTCTCATTTTTCTCATTCACACTTGTGGATTGCCTCTCTTCATCCTTCTTCTCCTCGGGCGTGACCGAATTCACTTCCTCTTCTTATTTTGATGTTGAATTGGTCTCCACATCCGATTGGTCCTTCTTCTCCTCTTGGACCACTTCATCTTTTTCTTCGGATTTTTCCTCTTCGTGTATAGGCATGAGTTCTTCCCATTGCACCCTCTTTATTTTGCTCCATAAATTGTGAGCATTTTCGTACTCACCTACAAACCTCATCACATTAGAAGGCAACATATCAATTAAAATTGACATTACCTTATTGTTTGCCTCCAATCTTAAGGTTTGCTCCTCCGTCCAATATCATGGTCGGAGCTTCTTCCCTTTCTTGTCTTTCGAGACTTTGAACGGTTCCTTGATCACCATCATAATATCCCAATCCGTGTCGAAGAAGACCTCCATCTTCATCATCCAATAGGTGATGTCCCATAAGCCTCTGCTTTCAAACTTCGGTGGTTCAATTAAATCGGTCATCTTCTTGTATTTGCTCTTCTCGGTGATTAGTCCGGTGAAGTGCGACCTCGCTCTGATACCACTTGTAGGGGATCGGATGTCCGACTAGAAGGGGGGTTGAATGGACAGCGCCCCCAAATCGATAGCTTCCTACAATGTTAGCTTGCGCAGCGGAATACAAACAAAACAAACAAGCTAAAGACTAAAACTAAGAAAGGAAATGTAAACCGCTAACACGTTTGTTTAACGTGGTTTGGATATTAGGGCTCCTACTCCACGACTGTCCGTATGGTGGACGATCCCTATCCGTCGGTGGATTAGCCCCTGGCAAACTCCAACTATTTCAAGTTGCTCCTTGTGGGTGGAGAAACCTTACCATAACACCAATCAAGACTCTTGAAACTAGTAGACTACTAATTAGGGTTTACCACCACTAATTTCATCAACCTTAACCAAGCTCCCAAGGCTTGGTTATATAGGCCACGGGTTGGAAACCCCGCCTACCAGTTGACTGCTAAAACCATCAGTCGACTGCCCTCTGTGAAAATTTAAACGTTACATCTCAATAGCTCAATACTAGTCGACTGCTAAAACTAGCAATCGACTGCTCTACACTGGTCGAGTGAACAGAAGCATTCTGTTCGCTCCTAGTCTACTGGTGAAACTAGCAGTCGACTGCTACTCGAGTACAATCTCTCAGCACTCGGACCCTCACCCTTACGACTCATTTGACGCTTCTTTACAGGCTTGATCTCTTGCATTCAAGTGTACTTCCTTTGGCTCTCGCCCCTCGAATGCATTCAAGCCCGCGGCTCGCCCCCAATGCCATCCTTCGCGTATGCCTCGAAGTCACTTCCCTTGACCCTTGTCCTTGCTGCCTTGTCCACGGTCCCTCGGATGCTCCATCCTTCACTAAACCCAAAGCCATCAACCTGAGTCACATGTGTATCCTATAAACCTGTACACTCACATACACATATCAAATACAAGGGTGAACCTAACTTAAACCCTTTGTCCAAATACCAAAATATATGGTCGCACGAACCATTGGGATTGCTCCAACATCTAATACCCAGTAATCTAGTGTGACTATCATGCTTCCTCTATGCCAAAGCCTTGGTCAAAGGATCCGCAATGTTAGCATCGGTCAGTACTCTGCATATCCTCGCATCTCCTCTATCGATGATCTCTCGAATGAGATGGAATCGATGTAGTATGTGTTTGGAACGTTGATGAGAACGAGGTTCCTTGGCCTGGGCAATAGCCCCATTGTTATCACAATAGAGGTCTATTAGATTCGTTATACTAGGAACACCACCAAGCTCTAAAATAAACTTCTTGATCCAAACAACCTCTTTTGTTGTAGCTAAAGCAGCAATGTACTCGACCTCTACTATAGAATCAGTGACCGTGTCTTACTTTGAACTCTTCTAGCTCACAACACCACCATTTAAGCAAAATACATACCCAGACTGTGATCTGAAATCATCCTTGTCAGTTTGGAAGCTAACATAAGTGTAACCCTTTACAGTAAGTTCTTCATCGCCTCCAAATATCAAGAAATAATCTTGAGTTATTCTTAAATACTTAAGAATATTCTTGATTGCTATTTAGTGACCTTCACGTGGGTCTGACTAGTATCTGCTCTTCATGCTTAATGCATACGAGACATCAAGGCGAGTATAAAGCATAACGTATATTATAGATCCTATAGTAGATGCATAAGGAATCTGATTCATGCAGTCCCTTTCTTTCTTAGAAGAGGGGGATTGAGTCTTTGAAAGACTCACACCATGTGACATTAGCAGAAACCCCTTTTTGGAATTCTGCATGGCAAAATGTTTAAGCACCTTGTCAATATATGTACTCTAGCTTAGACCAAGCAATCTTTTAGATCCATCTCTATAAATCTTGATGCCTAAGATGTAGGTTTCTTCACCTAAGTCCTTCATTGGGAAACAATTCCCTAGCCACATCTTCACTGACTGAAGAGTAGGGATATCATTTCTAATGAAAAGTATGTCATCTACATACAATATGAGAAAGATGATTGTGCTCCCACTAACCCTCTTGTAAACACAAAGTTCATCTTCATTCTTGATGAAACTAAACACTTTGATTGCATCATCGAATCAAAGATTCCAGCTTCTAGAAGCTTGCTTTAATCCATAAATGAATTGTTGCAACTTACATACCTTTCCAGCATATTCTGGATTGACAAAACCCTCAGGTTGTATCATATACACATCCTCGAGTAAATTTACATTAAGAAATATAGTTTTGACATCCATCTACCAAATCTCATAATCATAGTAAGCTGGGATAGCAAGTAAAATCTGGATAGACTTAAGCATCGTAATTGGTGAAAAGGTTTTATCATAGTCTATACCATGAATCCACTTGAATCCTTTAGCTACCAATCACCCTTTATAGGTATGCAGATGACCATCCATGTCAATCTTTCTTTTAAAGATCCACTTACACCCAATGGGTTTGACCCCTTCAGGCGGATCAACCAAAGTCCATACTTGGTTAGTGTCAATGGATTCCAGTTTAGACTTCATGACCTCTAACAATTTCTCAGAATCTAGGCTTGTTGAGACCAACAAGCACTACATCACCGTGGTCAGACAACAGAAAATAATATCTCTTAGGTTGACAATGGGTCATATCAGATCTATGTAGAGCTTATGCTACTTAAACAGGTTGTTGCTCCATAACTTCTTGTGCTGTAATAAAATCATGATCCATAACATCTTGTGATACCTATTCAATTTCTATTAAGGCTTTAGTGCTAGATTGTGTATTTTGAATTTCTTCAAGATCAACTTTACTCCCACTAGTTTTTCTACAAATAAACTACCTTTCTAAAAAGACACCATTTCTAACAACAAATACTTTGCCTTGTGTGGGATTATAAAAGTAATATCCTTTTATTTCCTTAGGATATTCTACAAAATAACACTTGTCCAATTTGAGTCCTAATTTATCTGAGACTTGTCATTGAACGTAAGCATCACAACCCTAAATCTTCATGAAAGATATCTTGGGACTCTTCTCAGTCCATATTATATATGGTATCTTTATAAAGGCCTTAGATGAAACGCGGTTAAGTGTGAATGTGGTTGTCTCTAGAGCATGTCTCCAGAAGGAAGCAGAAAGATCTATTTGACTTATTAT